>NW_023494787.1:29698245-30298245 GCF_904425465.1 Colossoma macropomum | reverse complement strand
AAGTTTCTATGTTTGCATGATCTTGTGAGAAAACACACAGGCTTTAAATCAATTTTCTGATGCCCACCCACAGGTCTTTCAAATAGCTGCTCACTTGGTGTACTGGGGTAAAGCCATCATTGTGTATCCGCTATGCGAGAACAATGTCTACATGCTCTCTCCACATGCCAACATCTGTCTGTGAGTGCAAATCCTGTTTCCTTGCAGAAAATGACTTGCTCTGTGTACTGCATATGTTGAGTGAATCTGAATATGATTCATGAGCAATATTTTCACAAGCAAACACAGTTTGTGAAAACTTTGCAAAACTCCCACCTTCCAGGCATTTGTATGTAGTTTTATGTCTCATCCTAGGTACTCTTCACTGGCCCAGCAGTTTGCCCAGCAGTTTCCTGGTCATGATCTGCCATCCATGTTAGCCAAGTTCTCTTTACCTGTGTCTCTGTCAGAGTTCCGAAACCCACTGGATGCTCCTGTACACGAGGCCAGTATTGTCAATAAGGGGTTGAGAAAATCATTACCTCTTAAGTTTAGTCTCTGCTATCATGCCTGCATTAGCCCTACTGATAAAGGAAAAAAATCTGTTAGATTTAGATAACATGCAAGTATGCAGCCCTATCCAGTTTCAGTTTAATGGTATGGAATATAAAGAATGGCTGAAGCCATACTTTGGTCACTTCATAACTAAAGCTTTATATATATATATATATATATATATAAAAGGCTTATTAAAGGGGTCAATCATGTTGTCAATAGTCAAATAGTCTACATCAATTTTACAGCCCTCTAAATACATGTTTAAATACAGGGAAAAAAATCATGATATTAAATTGTTTTATTCCATAACCTATAAATCCAGAGTCCCCAGAGGAGTTCCTTTGCACTGTTCGGTTGGTGGGGGCATGGTTAAATCTGCACTGCACAGATTATTCCAAACATAAATACTGTTTTTGTTTTTTAGGGGGAGTTTTTCTTCCAAATTTAGTCATGGCAAATTCCCACCTGCTGGCTAGGTTTCACTCTATCGTACAATGCTACCAGACTGGGACTGTGCAGGATAGCACACAGTGTTGCCGGGTTCACAGTCTTCCTGCCAAATTGGGCTAGTTTGAAATTGCAGTTGTGGGTGTGAATTATTGGTCATCACTAGTTGGAGTTTACTCTCAATTTTTTTGCTTTCAAAATGTACTGCGGCCCCCAGCTCAACACACTTGGAGGAGAACACTAACTGCTAATTATGTTACATTAACTAACAGATGCCCACATTAGCTAGTATCATGCATGAATGATTGGCGGAGAGGGAGGACTGTCCTACCCTCTCAGAGAGTGAGGCCAATAATGCTCTCTCTGGCCACAAAATATTGTATGTTTAAGTGTGCATCTTTAGTTCCATGTATATGGCAAATTGTCATGCAAGTGGTAAGATTTTTGATGCTAGTATATGATGACATTTGTGTAATGCTAACTGACTCCTACTACCATTTATTATTTATTATCAAATTATCTCTGGGTGAAGTGTCTCTTTTGAAGCCTCCTCTGTGTGTGCTCTTGGTCCAGGCCCAGCTGATCCAGATGGTGGTGTGGATGCTGCAGCGCCGGTTGCTGATCCAGCTGCACACCTACGTTTGCTTACTGGTGCCACCCAGTGAGGACCAGCCAGCTCCACCAGATGATGAGCCACTGCTGGCAAGCCGCATGACTGGTCGCAGCCTGAGCACGCCCAGCGCCCTCAGCTTTGGCTCTCCGAGTATGTCCCCTCACTGCTTGCCTTGGTCTCAGTGCTTGTGGTGATGCTCGGACCCTGTAGACTAGCCTAATCCATTATTTGCTTCTAGCCAGCAGTGATGACATGACACTGACCAGCCCCAGCATGGATAACTCCAGTGCAGAGCTGCTGCCAGGTGGAGACTCTCCACTAAATAAGAGGATGACTGAGACACTGCTAGCCAGTCTGACAGAGCATGAACGGCAGGCCATCCTCAGCGTGCCAGCCGCACAGAACCCTGAAGACCTCCGCATGTTTGCCAGGTATGCACTGTGATGTGCCTGTGTCACGTGATGTGGTCAAGGTGGAAATCTTCACTGGATTTACTGGTTTAATTTATTACTACTTTGTGGTTTCTTTCATATTTCATTATACATTTAGCGATTTACAGAAATGTTTCACACAAAACTTAACATGGAAAACTGCAAAAGGCAGCTTGTAGGGCTACTATTTTACAAATTATCTCATGGTAAATTATCCCCCATAAGCTTTCATCAGTTGTTGGCCATGTCAGTATTTTGCAAGAAGAATTCCTCTAAGTCTTGATTAACATCTTCCACAGGTTGCTGCACTACTTTAGAGGCCATCATCACCTGGAGGAGATAATGTACAATGAAAACATGCGACGCTCCCAGCTGAAGACTCTTTTCGACAAGTTCCGCAGTGTTTTAGTGGTTACCAACCATGAGGACCCCATCATTTCTCTGTTCCAATCCCCACCAGAGTAACACCATAGTTTTGAGCTGCAGCTTCACATAGCAAAATACCTTCTGGACCTACAAATATAATACTGTGCACTATGCATGCTGGCAGTATTACTAATCATCCAAGTGCTATAAGGACTCCCTCACTGGCTAACACACCGTCAGTCTGACAGGGATTTAAATAATATATGACTTTGTTCAGTACGAAACATGCAACAATGCATGCCTGTTATACTGTACATATATTTTGACATAAAATATTTTGCCTTTGTCTGAAAGCATGCATTTTTTTCCACAGTGTTGGAGAATAGTATATTATTCATAAATCCTACTGTGTCTTATGCCATTGGATGGCCATAAAATGGATAGTTAGTGTAGCACTCGAGCATTTCCTATTAGGGGATGAGGGTTAATCCCTGGTGCGATAGATCATTCTTTCAACCAAGCAGGACCAAAGGATAACACACTATAATGATCGTTCCAGACCAAGCTGCTGCAAGCCCCAAGGGTTCCAGTGGAGGAAAACAGAAAGTGGATAAGAGGAAGACGGGGCAAAAGATGCCAAGTGCTGGATGCAGTTTATATTTGGCTTTGAGGCTAGGCCGGATTTTCCCAAACATCTGTGAAATCACTGAGTTCAAGACACAATGTCAGACATAAATGTTTATTAGAAAATGCCTAAGCTCTTTGGCTTAGATAAAAGTGAACTGCTCCTATAATGGCAAAAGTGGGAATTTTACATTCTCAAATTTCATGAAGAATGCCAGTTTTCAGCTATCTGTCCTCCTGTGGTAGCCTGATGAGACTTGGCAGTTACCTCAAGTTTGCTCTCAGCTTCTTTGTTCACTACGCTCACACAGGGGTGACCCCGCAGGTAGAAGCGTAGAGGTTTTGTGGCCCATTCTCCATGAGATTCTATACCAATCCGTGGGGCTGAAACCACCTCTCTAGTCCCTGGTGTCTCCTCTTCAGAGTCCTCTAGCCATACCTCAGTGTCCGTGGCCAGGTCCCTGCGGTCAAAGCAGCGCTGGATATCCAGGGCCTGGCAGAGCTTGGACGGACCATTACACAGCTCCCTGTCCTTCAGGGCCCTGGCACCATCTCTTCGTTTGGCTGCCCGCAGCTTCCTCATGACGTCCTGCCCCTGGAGGGGCTCCAGAGAGCGTAACAGCACTGCCGCCCCCTCCCCTGCACGCACAAACACAGAGCAGTTAACATGGCTCCACATTGTCTCCCTCCACTCAAAACTTGTGTTTACCTCTTTTGTCTAACACTGGCATGGAATTACTTCACCTATTGCATCAATGTACCCATTAATGAAGAACAGTTGGTGAAAACAGCAGCAAAACAAACTTGGCTTCAAACATAAACCCATTGTAGTTGTGGAATTTTGTCCTGCCAGGTGTTTCAGACAAAATACTTCATGCTAAAGGAGTTTAAAAACCTCACCCTGACTGGAGACATTCATGCAGAGGTAGATGCCATAGATGGGATAAACATAGACAGTCCCAGGCTTCATGAACATGGCAACGTTCCTCTCTGTGCGCTTCCCTCCAGCTGAGTGTGACGCTTTGTCCTCCCCACCCAAGTAAGCCTCCGTCTCCACCACCCTGCCTCTTAGCTCCGTGCCATCACAGTGTCTCCGCACCAGCACCTCACATCAACACAAAATTGAACACAATCTTTTTTTTTTATTAAGTTTTCCACCCGAATCCTTCGATTTGTGATGTTGCCAGCAGGTGGTGCCTGTGTACAACAGTTTGTGTGAAATGAAAACACCAGCTAATATTTACCATAATCAGTTAGCATATATTCCACTACAATACTTTTATATATATGTAAATACATGTAATAGAAAATTATGATAACAGAAAAAAGGAAGTTAATGGATACTTTTGTAACAACGTTGAAGTGTCTACATCACATTTGGCAGTACCTGTACCTTGGGTTAATCCTCCTTTTACAGTAAAAGACCACACTAAGCCACAATGATGGACATTATGATAATAATACTAATTATATTAATAAATACAACATAATGTGCACTTTCAGTGCTACCACAAATATAGTGTGGCTTTCGTTATGACTATAATTTGTCCGGTAGCAACGTCTGTGTGTGGGTTACCCAACACAGCAAACAGGAAATTAGAACAAAGTCAAGTAGATGTGTGTGTGTGGGGGGGTGTGTGTAACGAACTTGCTGCATAATGAACTTGTGTGAAAATGTCTAAAGTGGCTCCGACAGCTAGCTGTGGGTGGGCAGGAAGCTGGTCTGCATGGTCACATATTGGGGGTGGGGTTGGGTTCTGTCTGTTATGCAGCATGGCCCCCTAACATAATAACTGCTTTCATTCTCCTTATTACACCCTTGCTCTTTATTGTTCCAAGCACTCTTAAATTACAAACACAAACACACAGGCATACTTCTAGCAAGAAAGGAGCACCCACAACAGAAACTATGAGTCACGAAATTGATTACTAATTCGGTGTGCATTTCTGCTTTAAGTACCCTAAATGCTCTCTCTGGCACCTTTGCTTCTGTTTTATGGCTTCAGTAAATGCAAACTGGCACCATTTGTGCCTATAAGTCTGACCAGAATTCCTGGCTCTACACTGATTCATTACAGAGAAAGCTGTTTTGTGGGAGTTGGCCTACACTGTCTGTGTACTGCAATATTTCATTTGAGGCTACTGATGATGGGACTCTTCTAGAACATGCAGAGTCATACCAACTGTTGCAGTACTACACAATACAGTAGGGTTCTTCATTTCCAGTAATGGAGCACAGTTTGGACACCAGCCCTCAGGGACTGGAACTGAGGAACCCAGCAATACAGCAAGGATCAGCTGCATTTAAAAATTTTCTATAAGCACTTTGACTTACAAAGCACATTAGTTATTTTTTCCATGATGTGAAAGAAATGTGTTAGTATTACTTTGATTGAACTCTATGTACAGAATAATTCTTAAGTAAAGAAAAAAAAAAAACAAATAGTACATTAGATTGACAATTTTCTCAGTTGAGGGCTTCCAGAGTAGAACGCCTGAGATTTGTGTCTTCTTGTCATTTCTCATAGTTCACACACAGCTCAATTTACAGGTTAGAACTGAGCCACAAACACTGCTCCAAGCGTTTCCCTTGGCTGTGAAGCAAATCAACCACAGCTGACATTTTGCTGTTCTCTATATTATTTTCTCATTACTGCTACTGGCAACCTGGCCTGTCATAACATCATATGTGTAACCAACACTGCCACCCTGACCTCTGTAGCAAAGCTGTTTTCCCAGTTCACTGTCTGCTGTGAGCCTGTGTCACATTACCAAGCAGCCTAACGTTCCACACAGCTACTGCGTGATGTTCACCACCAGAATCTTGAATTTGTTACAGAAAATCTCAATTATTGTACTGATAAAGGGTGCTGTAGTTATCATTAAAGGATCACTACTTGATCTAACTTACTTCCAACAAAATTAGGGATGCATGATATGGGAATTGTGGGCCCATGCCTATATCTGACATTTTTCCTGTCGATACATAAACATTTATAAGATGTGTAAATTGGGACATCTACCTGAATTAGATGTATGGAGAAATACAACCCTTATTTCTATAGGTTTACACAAATTAATAAAATGAATAACATGCAGCTGTTTTTAAGCACAGCAGCACAAAGTCACTTAAATGTTTTGCTCTTCTGAAGTACAATAAATGTCATCAAATATCGATTCGTGTATCATGAAAAAATTCTGTAAGTATCGTGATTCTGTATGTTTGCTAACCTATATTTCTTTGTCATAATAGGTTATTCAGAAGAGTTTCTTATCATTTGGTGCTTACCTTACCCAGAAAGGCTTTGGCTAAATCAACACATGGTTGGTTGAAGAAGTTAAATCTCAACCTGGCTCCATTTTCATCATTTCTCGCAAAATACTGACTGCGGAGCTCTTCTTGATCTTGCTCCTCGTATCTGTCGCCCTCCTCCGCTCGGGTGGTCTTTTGCTGCATTTGCTTAGGAGTCGCATTTAGCTGCTCGCAAAGTTGAGCAGATGGGAGTAACTTTCTCTTGCGAGTTGGCATGACAAGTGCATTAAAAAAACAACAAGCTAAGCTAACGTTTGACTCTACACGGTGTGCCACCCTGTTATAGTCTATAGACTCTGTGTGGTCACCACTTCTTAAACACAGCTACCACTGCGCTGTCTGTGTAACATGGACTACACCATTAAAAAATAAGATGTTTATTAGCTGGTGACTGAAGTCATTCACTGAAACAGCCCACTGCTGTTAGCAGCTCTAGAAAGCTACGCTGGCTAGCTAGGTTAGCTCTCTATCCAGGCTAGCTCCATTAATAGAGACATTTTTCGGCTTGATTCGAGGTCGTTAAAGGCTTAGTTTTAAACACATATTCTCTGTTTTTCCCAACTGATGAACACAGACATTTATTCACGCCAAGTGCAGGAGAGCTTTCCAAAAGTCCACTCAACCTTTAGCAGCCTGCAGCCTCAGTGGCTCTGTGTATTTTTCCTCCATGTCTGGCAAAGACTTGTGGGATTGTTAAAGGCGCCGCGACCACAACGACCTACAGCCGGCGGTGGTGAAGTAAACGTTTCTGGTCTCTGTATTTGTTTTTACAGAATAACTCGGGATACAAAGGGGAAATAATGTGGTCCAGATTCCCCTGAAGAAGAGCCTCTCTGCATCTGTTCACAGTGGATACAGACTGTAGGCTGTCGGGCTGTGTGTCTCTGCCTCTTATACTTATTTCGGTTGATGTTTTGATTGGTGTGGATGAGCTGGGCGGCGCTGCACAAAGCAGGATAAGACAACTCTCAGACAACTGGACACCTTTAGCCCAAAATGAAGGCTGACCCGTCTAAATACCCTACAAAAAGATACATAGTAACATTCAGGGGTGTCACTAGAGGTTGATAGAGGGGGCTAAATTCATCATGAACATTTAGAGTAGCAACAGATAGAAAAACGTGCAAACACACAGATTATGGATCAGTTTACTCTCAGTTGGTGCCATCAGAAAGAGTGTGAATCTGCTCTGTAGACATGTTTAATAGGCTAGGTGACAGAATTTTATGTTTACAAATTCTAAAGCCCCCTAAAAGTGGCCTAGCGACGCCCATGGTTATACTATAAGAAACTAAGATTTCTATAATTCTGAATAATACCTGTAAAAATCCTGTAGTGTTACTGTAATGGGCGTAGCTAGGCCAGTTGTAGGAATGTTTTAGGAATCTAAATGTTATTTATCCACCCTTTCCCAAATAAATAGACATTACTAGTTCAAATCATCTGTGGGTTATTCTTGTTCATTCTCCATATTTAATTGCGCCATCGCATCTCCAAATTCCAATATACTGTAATAGCAGGGCGCTGCCTCTGCTGTGCTACCAGAGATGTATTAACGTAACGTGAAACGTGGAACTTCCGGCTCAGCCAATCATGCAGTAAGACCTTGTATGTTCTAAGCCAATCATATCAGACCTTGTAAGTTGTAAGCCAATCATATCAGACCTGGGGGAGGGTCTCTGGTTTTACTGCTCTGTAATTTAACGTTGGTTGGCTGAAGCTGAACACAGGATTTTGGCTAAAAGCTCGCTGAAACACGCCTTAGACATATACAGATTAACACAGTAAGTAGTTAGCGTTATGGAGTCACGATACCCACCTACTGTATGGATTTGTAGCAAATTATGTTTCAGTATAGCTGGCTGGCTGGGTTTTACTCGGTTGCTTGTTAGCTAGCTAACTTTGGGTTTATATGAGGCAAAGAGAAGGGATTAGGCTACATACCTAGATTAATGCGGTTTGTCCAGCCAGGCACGTCAACGGCGCCACCATTTTGGGGCGGTAAACATCACTGCTGGACTGTATTCAGTACCATTACAGAGCGGCAGTTTAAGAAAAATACGGTCCAAAATTATACTATTTCAAGAATATTGCACTCAGAAAGAAGGATGGGATTATATAACGGAGGGAACGCAGTGATCCACGCTCAGGTTTGTGTGATGCGTATTATTTGTGTGATGTTTATGTGTAGATATAGCTGTGTGGTTGGTGAAGCACAGAGAACCTGTTGATGTGATTTTTTCCCTCTGGTTTTATATTAAGATTAATTTCATTTAATAGTCTAATCAGGCGATCTTAACTTGATGTAGTAGTTATTTATTTCCTTGATCCTTGTAGATATTCATGATAGATCAACGTTAGCACCTTCTTACACAAACCTGAAGTTAGCTTCTTATTTGCCAGCTTCTTGTTCGAATTGTCCCGTTCCACCTTAAATGTTGCACCTTCAGGCACCAAAAAGTGACTGCTGCACCATTTAAAGTTGAACAGGAAAACTCGAACAAGAAGCTGGCAAATGGGAAGCCAACTTTAGCCTTGTCATTCTGTGTTTTGGGGCGTTTATTTTATTTTTAGGTGTATTAAGATTAGAAGCAATTCACACATTGATGGATTTGCTGATTGTGAGATTGTGTTTCTACCGGAGTTTGCGCTGAACTCTGTTTTTAACGTCAGGTGCAGACTGAATACTTTCCTGTTGGTCCAGGCGGCTAATTAGCATGATCAGTTATTAAAGAAATAAAAGCTACCGAGAGCGGTCTGTGCAACCTAGATTACTCTATGTCTGAGGATCATTACAAAACAAAATTGGTGATTGAGTAATAAGGAAGTTGTGGCCGATTTAATCCTGAGACTCATCATCTCTCAATACATATGAATTTGTTCACAAGCGGATCTTGACCGCTCCAAAATGCCGGACGCGCAGATGTATTGCCTCAGATAGAGAGCAACAGGCACCGCAGCATCTAGGTATGTATATCTATGAGGTTAGGCTAACACTGCGTTAGCTAGCTAGCTGACAAGCCAACTAGTTTAACCTCTCTTCATAGTGAGAGAGTGTATATATATATATATATATATATATATATATATATATATATATATATATATATATATATATAATTTTATATTTCTCTTAAATATTTGAAAACAATGGCACCAGTATTTGCCATATATTGTCGTTTACAGTAGGTTGTCAGTGAAAAGGTCAAATAATGTTGATCATAAGGCAATTTTATATCCCTCAATTCCTCAACCTGTAGGGGCAGCAGCTCTGTTAAAGGCCAATGAGATGAGATTTTTACCAATTAAAAGCAAACAAAAAATGTGCTGATTACTCATTATTCCCTGTAAATCTGAATTTAATAAAACAATGTATTACTGAAGAGAGGGAGAGAAAGAAGCTGAAGAAGACTGACAGGACTGAAGGAGCAGATCTGATGGAGGTTAGTGATCAAGAAGAAAACAAGGGAGAGTTGTTTAAGCTTTCACTGAATGTAATTGAACTTGAATATGAATTGAATATGTCACTATGACCATGAAATTCTGCCATATAGCTTATTAAAGATGCCTACAGAGCAAAATCACTCTCTAATTGCACCAGCTGAGACTGAACTGATCTATAATCTGTGGATTTGAATAAGGTATTTAGGACCTTGCAGCTTATCTAAGAGAGAGGAGATAACATTCCTTGACTTCAGTACCTTAGCTTGATTTGTGTCTGTTATAAGTGGATGCATAGTGTTTGTCATACTCGCTCAGTGCTTAATACAAATTACAAAGAGACAGATCTACTGTGTGCTGATTTGACCAAATAGTCATTTTTTAATACATTTTCTAGCTGTTCCTACTTTAAAAGTTAATGATGAACAGATATTTTGAGGTCATTAAAAAGATTTTCCTGGGGGACCATGCCCCCAGACACCCCTAGTACAGGCTTAGCCCCACATCGATAAACCTCTAGTGACGCCCCTGGTTCCTATAGATCTCTTTCCTAAAGGATTGCATTTAATTGCTGACATAATTAGGCATATAGGAGTCATTTTCTCTTGTAAATTGGCGCAATGATTGCATTAAAAAAATGACAAACTCTGTACGTGTGCTATCCTGTTATTAGTCTATTCTGTGTGGTCTCCACTTACTGGATACAGCTGAGTCAATGGTTATTCTATGGTTAAGATGTTTATTAAACTGGTAGTTTTCAGTCAGTTAATTGCAACAGCTAACTCTTTTTTTCACTGTTAACAAATACAGTAACCTTTGCTACTTTATTTTCTGGAATTAAATTCCTCCAATTTTTTAGAATTGCTGCATATTTCAATCATTAAGATATAAAGAAATTTAGAGTGCTTTGGTGAGAAATATGCTGTTCCAGAGAAACTTAGCAAGTCATAGTTGTTTACAGCGATGGTGATGGGAACAAGACGTCTGAAGCGTTTAATGTCTGTAAAAGCTCCTTCACAGAACGTTATTACATGAAATAGTAACAAGTACGTTGCATGATGCCTAACATTGTTTCACGCTAGTTTTGGGAAAAGAGATTTTGACTGAAAACACATAAACACACATTTTCTAAGCTGCTTATCCTTCTGGGGCATGGGGACCTAAAATAAATATTTTAAAATTAGTTAATTTACCAGTATTTTGCAATCAGCAACATTGTATATAAAACAGGAGATGCATTAACTCACTTGTTGTTTTTGGACAGTGAATAAAATAGTTGCATGTGTTTTCCTGGCGTAATATGTATGCTGGTTTCTATTACTGCCATTGTAAAGAAATTGGAGAAAACCATTCTAAATTACTTTGTTTTAATCTCCATGACTTAATTTTTCAGACATTTTTGAAAAATTGGTGGAATTCCTCTTTAAATTATCTGAGAAATATTGCTTTGTGAAACTATATCCTTCTTGATACTCCTTGGATATATATATAAAAACTTTTTTTTATTGGTTCCTTTTGTGAGAGTTCTTCAAATGTGCTCCACAGTCATACCAGTGATTATCAGCAGACCTACCTCAGCTGAATGAACCTCCATGCTTTTTTTTTTTTCAGTTCCTTTTTCTGTGCTGTATTTCCTGGCAACACACTGTAATCAGAGACCTAGGCCAGTTATTTATGCCTGACTTGATACTAGATGAGTGCTGTGTACTAATTAGTTAACATTGTGGAAAGCTGTTTGCATGCATGCTGAGCCAATTGGACATGCCTGGTGGTCTGTGGTTTAGTAAATGAGGAAGCGTGTGGGTGTGTGAAGGTCTCTGTGTCTGTATGTGTGTGCGTGCATGCATACTTAGTTGCTTAGTTCAGGTATTACTTTTATTAATACTAATACTCAAAGCAACATTTCTGTGGTGCTAGCTGGGAGAGTACAACTTTAATGACATGCAGTGACACGCAGTTGTTGGCGGAACCTGCAGACTTGGGCCCTAACAGTGCAGCTCTTGCTGCAGTAGGCACAGCCAGTCTGTCATCAGTAGCAGTAGACTTGACTCCTAAACACCTGGCTTGCTGCCTGTGCCAGCTGCTCCCCGAGGACCTCCTCACCGGGAAAGTTTAGCGCAAGTGAGGAACAGAGAACAGAGTTAAAGCAGGGGGAAGCCTGTCTCATGCTCCCCCCCCCAAGAGGCTCTATTGAAGCCCTTCCAAAGTCTTTGAAGTTGACGGGCAATATGTTGTTGTCGAGCAGCAAGAGCTGAAAAGCTGCTGCTGTATGAAGTGCGCTCCATTTATAATTGTCTCTTAGTTTTCACCTTTCCGGCCTTGTAGGCCCTGCTGACGTTAGATAATACCTTAAATGTTAGCTGTGATCTCTTGTGGTTTATTCATCGTAGTCCCACAGTGGGTTTGCTCTAAAAACAATGAACCATATGGACAAGGCTGTATGCGTGTATGCAAAAGGCAAAGTGTTTTGCATGTGGTGCAGGTCTGAGTCTATGGGCAGGAGAACTGCTGGCATGGCTCAGCGATCAGGGGGCTTGCCAGGGGGACCTGCATGCTCAGAGATTGCTGCTTTAATGTGTAATGGTAGTAGAAATAGGCAGAGGGCATGCTGCTGGCTGCTAATGGTGTAAACTGATATGTTTAAGTTACTCAAGGATGCCATAAACATTCCGAAATGAAATATGTCTATGGCTCGCTTTTATTGGGCTATGGCAAGTGTCCAGTAGTAAGGTTTACCAGCTGTTCATGAAAGATCGTTGCACTCAACAGCTTGATAATGGGGTTAATTTTGAAGTCGTTGAAAGCGGATGGCTGAAGCACTGCTGGTTTTTACAATCAGTTTGCTTTAGTGATTGGCTGAGTGATTTTATTTGTGGGACATCTGAAAACAACCAAGTGATGATCGCTTTAGCCTTCATGTTAAACTCACAGGCCCTTAGCTTACGTAAGTAGGAGTGGGGTAATACTTGTAATTAAAAAGTTCACTCATTTACTGGATAGCTATTACATTTAGTCTAAGAAATAGCAGTATTAACTTAAAAATGTTAATAGTAAGCTAACAAAACAAGAGTATGTGTCTTAAGATCTGTTGACTTACTATTTTATGGCAGCCTGCTAACTAACTTTTCTGAGTTAAAACAGTGTATGGGGTGAAAGATATGGTGAAAATACAAGATCACAAAGATGCACCACACATCACAATATTTTAATTGTCTGAAGTTTGATAACTTAGAGCATATATGATGTAGTTGAGTACAATCATTTTTATTCAGCATTTCATGTACTGCATTGCACTAAATCCAATTAAACAGGACTAATTTTGCTCTCTTTGTAATGAGATATGCAGTTGGTCAGTGTTCTTAAAGATGACATACACAATATCCACAATAGCCTCAGAAAAACATACTGTATTGTAATTTATCATGATAATGATAAAATATTACTATATTGCCAACCCCTAATTATTTATGTATACTATGTTTACTGTGTTACTAGTATTTATTAACTAGTATGAAACTGCTATATGTTATTTAGTTATGATAAAGAATCCAAATTTGGACCCACACATGGGCTTTTGAAGTTTAGTCATACTACTTGATAAACTGTCAAATATCTACTATTGCTGATTCACTATATCCATGATCTATGATGTTTGCCTCAGTATACAACAAACAGCGTTATTTGCAGCAGTTCAACATGTATAAAAGTGTACCAGCAGTAACGTAATCATCGAGAGTGGAACATACAGTAAACCTGTGCCCAATGCCAGTTGGTGTTGGAACGGTGTCTGGCCAAGCCAGACACACAAGCTCACCCGACATGACTGGTAGTAGAAGCCGGGAATGGTTCACTGACTGCCTCATATATCTGTCAGTCTGGCTGGAGCCATTGTTGTGATGCTTTGGCTGGCTTTCATGTGTGTGTCTGCAGAATGGAAGGGGGTCTGGCAAAGACCACCATCGTCGGGGATGAACTGTCGTATTCTGGCACGCTGGACACAGTCAGAACTCCCTAGCAAGGGCGATAGGGACATGGTGCTGACGTATGGGATGCTCACCATACATTGCATCCCCGAACACTTCATCCATACAAACTGATCGCAAGTCTGAATCATGACTCACTGCTCCCAGCTGAGCTCAGGCTCTTTGGGTTGCAGGTAAAAAGGCATTGTTTAGGGACGAACATTTTCTATGATGATATCAGTAACTATATGATGATTTTTTGATATTATCATAATAAGAACGTAGAAATCATTTTATTCTTTATATATGTTTTTCTTTATAACATTTAAACACTTAAAAAATAGAGAAAAAATATGAAATTATTACCAGCAATACTAATATTTACATTATAACTGAACATGTTCTGGTGCACTAGTGACTGTTTATTTAGCTAGTTTACCTAGTTCTGCATGGAGACTGTTTGCCTCCTGCTGGAGTTCATTGACCTCTGAAGTCATGCTGTCATTCTATAGTCAGCATCATATCTATATTAAGAACTCTGGGTTTAAACTGGTTTTCTTTATAAGTAAACTGAATGGTATTTTCAGAAAACGGTGCTATCGCCCCCTTTGGTGGACAAAAATATTACAAAGCCGATATGTTTTGCCGTACATACACTGATCAGCCATAATATTAAACCACCTCCTTGTTTCTACATTTATTGTTCATTTTATCAGCTCCAATTACAGACTGTAGTCCATCTGCTGTTCTGCATACTTTGTTGGTCCCCTTTCACCCTGTCATTCGTTCTTCAATGGTCAGGACCCCACCGCAGAGCAGGTATTGTTTGAGTGGTGGATCATTCTCAGCACTGCAGTGACACTGACGTGGTGGTGGTGTGTTACTGTGTGTTGCACTGGTAGGAGTGGATCAGACACAGCAGTGCTGCTGGAGTTTGTAAACACCTCAGTGTCACTGCTGGACTGAGAATAGTCCACCAACCTATAATATGAACTACATGCAAGCTAACACTAGAGTAACATTATGCTGCTGGCACACAACACAGAAACTAGCAGGCCAAATGTAGTAGTTTGGCAGCTATAGCATTTTTAGGCTGTGGTTTCAGGAGCTGGTGTTAGTATATAATAGTGTTGAAGTTTAAGAGTTTTAATAGGAGACATTTCTGTGGGCAGGAGCGTTAGCTTGCTTATCGCAGTGTTTTTGACTGCTAAATGACTTTGTAATTCAGAGAATGCAGAGACACTCAGTGGGAAAATGTACACAAGACAAAACATCTTTTTACGAATATTTTCATTTACCACAGGGCATGATGAGGAGATTTTAGAAAACGACATTCATTTTTTTGCATAGATAAAACCTGCTAAGACCCAGAGTTCCAAATATGGAAGACTTAAAAAGTCTATATTTACTTCCACCTAAACCTTTTAAGGTAGCAATTATATGTGTGTATTGCAATTATTAAAATTTGAAACGGTATGATTTTTATATATTTATTTTAAATATATTTTATGTATTTTATATATTATATTTTATACATATTTTTATGCTGACCCTTACTGTGTCTGACTTGCTCCTGTTGTAGATGGAAAGATTGAGTTGTTGGCAGAAGATTAATCTTTAAAGATGTGTGTTTTTCCCCAGAAATAAAAGACCTTGACTTTTTTGAAATATTTACGACCAATGGCTTTAGGAAAAGAATGGGGAAGGTGGGGGTTAAAGTCAAGGCAGGTGTCTGCTGTCCAGACTTCTTTAGACAACTTTTGCATAGTGTGATATATAATGATTTACTCACTAAATCATTTAGGCAGACAGATGGCCATCCTCTCGTCTTACCATGCAGCACCTGCATAGCACGGTACAGCACAGGGGGAAAGGGAAGAAAGGAAGAGTAGTTCGCCCAAGTCCTGAATCATGCATGACTTAAATTATATTTTCCACATGCCTGCTTTGTTTAGCTCTCTGGAGCCTGCAGGCTTTGTCCCACAGCTGGCCTGCAGAATTCAAAGAACACAATTTCCAAATGTCCTCAGTGCTAATATGGGTGAAATTAAAGCCTCTACATTCTTAAAAAATAAAGTTGCCAGAAGGGGTACTTTGGAGTAGTACCAAAAGAGACACTTTTGAGTTCCTTAAAGCAGTGGTTCTCAAACCATTTCCCAGAAACCCCCCAGGCAGTCCACATTTTTGCAAAATCTCCCAATTCCTTTGGATAGGGAAAAATATAGAGCGTCTGGGAACCAGTTTGAGAACCACTAAATTCAAAAGAAGCTTTCAATGGGTGGTTCTTTAAAGCAGTGGTTCTCAAACTGCTCCTCAGCCACTCACAACCTAACTTGCAATGCATAGGGATAGAGTAAAATTGTGGACTGTCTGTTGGTTTGAGAATCACTGCTTTAAAGAACCATATTTGTGCAAGTCAAGTACCATTATTTTTAAGAGTGGACACATAGTAGTGAATGTTTGGCCATAAAACGTTGCGTAAAAGCACCAGAGAATCTAAATGCAGGTTTTCTTTCTAAGTAGGTTAATCTTTCTCTTGTGAGCACAAAATATACATGTACAAAGAATGTCTAGTGAATAACTTTCCAATGACCAACAACTGGCTCATGTATTTTGCCCAAATTCTCCTCTTTTGATGCAAACTGGGTGGTCCTAATCTTGGGTATCCCCTAGGTAAGCAGTACCCATGCCAGTCACAAGGCTGATGTGGCTTGTCCTGCCCGCACATCTTTGATAAAACTGTGTTCCCTATGGTCTCTTTCTTTCTGTTGGAGTCGACGAAACATACAGAGCGAAAGCTAAAGATGAGCAAAAGCTAACCTAGCAAGTATAACTGAGCTGTCAGACTTTCTTATTTGTCTGACTATTTGTTCATCTGTCCATCCTTTCATTCGTTCATCCATTTGTTCATTCAGCTGGCCAGGCCAGCATTCCGTGGTTCTACAGGGAACTATATTTTCTTTAAAGCATCACCATATAAAAGCTGGATAACACTGTTAGTGAGCTGAAAGCACAGCTTTAACGCCATCTGTATATGTAGTACCTGTTTCACTCATATCTTTTCGCGCTCGTGCTGTTTTGTTTAGTTCTGCATTAGCGGTGTAACAGGCTGGGAGTGCTGGACTGAGAAATGTCAGTCATGCATGCTAGTATTCAACTTTTTTCAATTCAAATGTTCCTGTATTTTTCATATAACACAACATTTTAGTATCATGCAAACATTTTCCTTTATGTTCACTGGGACTGGGAATGTGAGCACAGCACTGACACCACGAAATACATAAGCTAGGTCACTGCTGGCTGTAATGGATGGTCAGCGCACATGCAGTACCTCCCCATGAACAGACCTGTTTGACGGCAGCTAATGGGCCTGTTTAAATGATGAAGTTATGGGGAAGGTTTTTTTGGCTCGTGACTGAGTACATCTTAACTAATTCTGCTATGAATTATGAGGTCAGATCATAAAGACTGCGGGAGTGTTTTCCTCTGACACGCTCTGCTCTGTTTGCCCCAGTGAACCTCTGCTATATTTAACCTGATAGCTCTGTCAGCTGACAGGAGGATCCCAACACTACTAATCAGAGCATTCACTGTGTCTTTTACTGTTTTATTCTCTCTCTCAGTGTGACACTACACCCAGTGCAGTCTGTTGTCTTTGAACACAGCACAGCTAGTTTAGAATACACTTTTTTCTGCCTTACTGCTGTGGTCGAGTGACTCTGGTATTTTAATTGGGCTGAAGAACAGTGTGATTTTCATCTGCTGGTGGCAGCTGAGGTTTGTTTTAAACAGTTGTTTCCTTTGCTAAAAGTGCATATTAACTGCTTTTCTGTTCAGTTAGTAGTGACTGGTCTCCACGCTTATGAGGTGGGCGTTAGATTTTTGTGGTTTTTGGGGTCAGATTCCTCCAAATAAGCTTTAGATTCTGCTCTCATCTCCACAGTCGGAAGCTGCAAACACACACCAAGCACAGGAGCATGTGATAAGCTTTAGACAGAGTTGGAAAATAATGAATTATATTTGCTCTCGTTACTGTACTTGAGTACATTTTTCTCTCTAACTGTACTTTTTGCAATGAAATTAAATCATAATACTTTTACTTTGCTACTTTAATTTTTAATAGTAAAAGTAATTTATGAGCATTTCAGCTCATGAACCAATTAGAAGAAAGACACTGTAAAATTAAAAAAACTTATGAAAGCCAAAAAAACTGAGCAACTCCCAGCTGCAGGAAGACTACAGAGATGTTGAGTTTAATGGAGACAGAAAGAGGAGGACATTAGTAGCACACACCAGAAACATACTTTATCCAAATCTTCATTCGTTTTACAGAAGGTCTCGTCTAATTCAGGCTCTCTATAACCTTTGGACAGTGATTCCGTTGTACTCAGATTCGTTTGTCATGTTCTTTCTTTCTTTTTTTTTATCTTACTGGCCTAAACAGTAACGTTAATCTGCGCAGACTGCAGTGGAATTTGAAGTTCTTTTGTTGCCTGCATGCTGCACACAGACTAAACAAGAGATCAGCTCACATGAATAAAGACTACAGACACCAGAGCATCACTCAAACAGAGTTTAAAACCCGCATCATCATTCGTCAGTAGACTGTAGAAAAAACTGTAACGTTACCGTGTCTGGACTTTCACTTACTTCAAACTGCATTTGCAAAAATACATTTACTCCTCTGTCTCACCTTCCAGATAATGGTATCGCATTAGGGACTTTTGTTTTGGCTCTGCTCTCTCTCTCTCTCTCTCTCTCTCTCTCTCTCTCTCTCTCTCTCTCTCTCTCTCTCTCTCTCTCTCTCTCTCTCTCTCTCTCTCTCTCTCTCTCTCTCTCCCTCCCTCCCTCTCTGTGTTTGTTTGTTTGTTTTCTCTGTGGCTGTTTAGCTGTTTAACTGTTTAAAAAAAGCAAAACGAATTGTGTATGAAGTTATTGGTGTGATTACCTGAAAAATACAGATCAATAAAGATGTTGTTGCTAATGATCTTAATGGTAAAAATATTTTATACCATTATTAGTGAATTTATGCAGTTTGAAGGCTGTGAATGTAATGATTACTGTCTGTAGAGGTAGAGCTAGTGGGCAGTAGGGCTGTCACTAAAAATTGAGTAACCTGCTTGTAATTTTGGCTCTTAATAGTTTTTTTAAATACAGACTTAATTAAACAGTGAATAAACTGCTTATTTATTCTTACTTGAGTAATTTCCTTTTAAGTAGGGATTTCCAGTACTTAGTGTGACTAATAGGAGAGCAGCAGGCATGTCTAGTTGCTTCTCTTGCCACCTGAAAGATTAGTTTTTATTAGAGAATGCTGCCCACTTTGCGAGCACTGCACACACCGTGAGTGGTGAAAGTGCTCTGAGCTCTGCTGGAGTTCTGGTCTGAACAACAAGTGGTCTGAGACCTCATCAGTGCTAAAAAGGACCGGAAAGAGTCCTCTTTATAGTTCACTTACATTGTGAACACAAGAATAACTGAGGTCTTTTGCAGTTGGTTCCCTTGCAGGTCCACTTTAACAGAACTCAATTTAGTTTATTTAAAAAGAACTATATGTAAAAGCACCCTCACACTCTTTCCAGCTGCAACATACCTGACCAACCCTGCTCATCTAGTGAAAGTTTGTCAAGCTGTTTAGGGAAGTCTCTCACTGCCAGGTCCCCCCTCCCCATCTGCTGTATCTTTCTGATTAAATCCATCTCTAATTAAAAGCTCATTAATTTTAAAGGACACTCTGGCTTTGCCGTGTGGCGGCTGTCAGGTGTGGTACGAGTGCGCGGGTAGTTGTGAAGGGGGGTAGGGAGAGGCAGGATTACCGCGGCTCCTCCAGGGAGGGGGCATTGAAGGCTGTACCCCCAACGCCATCAGGACTTAGGCTGAGCAGAAACAGCTGGCTGCTCTGCTCATATCTATTCATTCATCTGCAGGGGTGGCGCTCCGAATGAGCAGGAGGAAAAACATCTCAGCCATATCTAATAACAGCAGCCGGAACGCGGGAGTTCTTAGTGTACAATTGACACACAAGACAAGGGTGGCCTAAAAAGGCAAGGAACACAATAACAGCAGCTACAAGTTTGCTTTCTCCTGATGAGGTTTTGTAACACGCCTACAGCATCGTGACATGCATAAAGAATAGCACATTTATGTGATGTATTGATTAGTTTGCACTGGGGAACAATGAGGCCTCTCTCTGTCTGACTATGATGGGTCTTCTCGTTCTCCCATAAGAGAGCCTGATTCTGTGCTTGCAGACAGCTGGTATTAAACAGGCTATATGTAGGAATACATGAAACAATTGAGATTTCACTTCCAGAATCTTCTGTTGTTGGTGAAAATTCACCTTGAGAGACAATGGCCGATTTTGCACGATCACTATTTAGTTTGGTGTTTCTTTTCATAACTGTTGTACCAGAAAACACTGCCATGTTGATTTCACTTGTTGAATTTGGCACAAGAGCTGACTTTTGAAATGTTGATTTAGAAATGATTAGACCTGGCATGTGCTGATTTAAAAGTGAATTCTATCAACTTTGCAAAGGTTTTGTGTAATTAAAGCTACACCATGTAAGATTTTGTTAAAATGGAAAAAAGCATAAAAAAGGCCAAAATATGATGTGCATGCACTGCTGCGAGTCATGCTATAAAGACAAATATAGTCATTTAAAAGTCAAGGGTGTCGGGTCAAATTTCGCGACCATGTTATATGCTGTTACGTATTAACGTCACAGGCACAGACTCACATAAAAGGACCTGCTCAAGGTTTAGGTTTAAAACACAAAATCAGCGTTATACTGATGAAGATATGATGACTACAGTAGATCATGCACCTACATCCTCTGAAGATATGTCCTTCAGCAAGTTTTGACTGAGTTCTCTTTGAATGCTCTTTCAACACGCTCGCAGTCATCAGATTCATCAAATGTTCGTCCTCATGCTGCATGCAATTGCACATTTCCACCAGAGAGGTCTCCAAATCCTTAAAACTTATAGAGCAGCTTTAAATCGTTAAGATGTAAACAAAAATCATTCACAGTAATCTAATGTGATATGCTCCTTCATTCTAGAGAAACCTGCCCAGTCAGAATTTTTCCCAGTGGTGGTGATAGGAACCAGAGGTCTGGCGTTCAGCCACCTCATGGGAATTTTTTACACAAAATGGTTATGAATACATAATAATCCCTTAAGCCTGAGTCATTGTGTTAGGATAGTTAAGGTTTTGTCCTAAAACATTTAAATTCTTTACAAATACATTCACGGTGGATACATGCAGGGCATTATAACACAAAATAGTACCTAAAGAAAACTATTTTTTATAGACTATTTTACTACTACCAATTATTTATAAAAACTCAGAAGACACGTGTAGGTGCAGTAGTCATTTGGTATAGCAGATAAAATGATTATATGCCTCTGTAGACATTGCAACACCTGGTTCCTATCACCTCCACTGTAGGGAAAACCAAGTCTGTGAGTTTCCCTACAATGCACTTCATATCAAACCACTCTGAATGCCTGTATTTACATTTCTGTGACTGAATGTGTCACGCATCGGGAAGATTCGGACTTCATTTCCCAGCAAGCATGTGGAGATCACATGTCAAAACAACTTCCCTCGGACTCGGAAACCGAAACAGACTCCATTGCCCACAATCCTTCAGGAGATCACATGACATCAGACAATAGCACACGCACCTATCAGCGTTCCCGATCGCCTGAATACTAATGTTGTGCACCTGTGTGTCTTGTCATATGACCGTATTAGTTCAGTATATAAGCCCGGGCTTTAGATGTAGACATTGCGAGGTATTGTTTATTCCAAGAACTTACCGAGCGTTATATTTCTGATTGTCTTTGCCTGTTATGACCTGTGCTTTGTTTCCCTGACCTTGTTTTTTGCCTAACCCCTTGGTACTTCTGCCTGCTGTTTGTGGATCTGTGTTTTTGACGTTTTGGCTTGCTCTTTGACCACGATTTTTGCTTTATCCCTTTGATCTTGACTGCCTGGTATTATTATCACAATTGTGATCTGGTTGGCTTTTTTGGATTTGACCCACGCCTGTTTTCTGACCACGGCTTTGCCTGACGATAATAAAACAACTGTTGCTCCTTTTATCCGCGAGCGTCTGAATTCTGTTGAATCGTCACAGAATGAACCTGGAAATGTAAAAAAATTGGTGGAATTCCCCTTTAATATTTGCGAAAAAAAATTGTGAACACATTAGGATCTGTGGATAAATTTTAAAATGAAGAATCTTACATTGTTCTTTAAATCAGCAACACACTCAGGCTGTACCTCTTATCTTAGAAAGGGAGTTACGGGGGCTCAACAGACGCATAACTCTTGTCTTAATCTTTAACCCACTGTTTGCACTTCTCCATGTCCACCTGTCAAACAGCAGATGCTTGTGCATTTTCTTCCTGAATTTATGATGTGTCTTTGTGTCTGCGACAGGAGATATTTGCACTGTTCTCCACCAGTCTAACCATCAAAATCCTGTGCAATGAAATGTCAGTGCAATATGTATGAGCTTAAAGTGGATGAGCTCAGCCATTACATTATAGTACAATGGCTGTTTGTGTGGGGTTTGCTGGGTTCATACAGTAAGTAGGCAGTACAAACTGTCAGTTCTGATCCTGGTTAGAGTATGACAGAATTACTTTAATGACATGGTGGCATGTCTGTGGCTTGTGGGGAAGCAGTGGTATATAACTAGTGGGCTGATGTGGACCAGTAGCTTCAGCATAGAGACATGAGCTTGTGAGTTCCTTAAAGACAGGTGAAAAAATTGTGTTGTTGCACAGAGAATCTTAATGAACGTGTCATAATAATGATTCCCTTTAATCCTTGTTTTTTAATGTACTCACACATGCAGACAATTTAAAGTGTGTTACATGTAGGTGAATATGGCAAAAATATATAATCAATTTCACAATGTGTACCTATTTCATTTTTCCAAAAAAAAAAAAGAAATACAAAATTCACCAGCAAAATAGTGGTGTCATATTTGAAGAGATAAGAAGCTATGGGTACATATGCACTGGGGGTTGTTGCTTACAGGCTTTCATATTGTGGGTTAAAGGAATGTTTTGGCGAAAAATAAAATCTAATTTAAATAATTTTCCATTCATCCCAAATGTAGTCAAAAAACCAAGAAATGTTTAGTGATCAAATTTAGCTTCTTTATTTAAAATTGGTGCTGGGAGGCTAACATTGCTAACAAACACAAGAAGTTAATTAATTAAATTTAATTAAGGCCTCACAGACCAGGTTTCGGACACTGTCTTACTGGGAACTATAGAAATGTGCAGCCTAACACTGGTTTTGGGTGACTACTGACTTCTTACGTTTGTTAGCAACATTAGGCCAGTTTTAAACTAGAGAAGCAAAATTTTGATAATGAACATGTCTTGGCCAATCAACTACATTTGAGGTAAGAATAAAAGTGTGTAATGTGATTTTTCTCTGAACCATTCCTTTAAATTCTTAACATAAGTTCTTACCATGTCTTTCTTTTGTTAAGTCTTTTAACCATGATATACTCAGAAAAGTAATTCTCCCAATAACAAAACCATTATCATACCGCCGACCGATTATTACTGTGAAATTTAATTATGAAAGATCATAATTATATTTTTACATTGACAGTGTGTTATGGAGTGTATTGATTTCAATGGCTGATAGTGATTCATTAACCATCTCCTGTAGATGCTCATCATTTTGTCCATATTTGTCTAAAAGTGTCTGCAAAACAAGAGTTCTCAACCCAGTGAGAACATTTAAAGAACATTAAGCTGCCGTGTTTTGTTCTTTTCCTTGCCCTCCTTCGGGACCTGTCATTAACCACAGTTGGCCAATGGATGGCTTAGCTTAGAACTGTCAGTAGCTCCACCACTTTTCTGCACAGTTACCACCAGAGGAAACCCTTTATGGGCCGGCAGTCTCTGTCCCTCTGCTGAACACGAGTCTGGTGTTCAAAGCCTTTTATCTCTGTCTGACTGATGGGGTTTCAGAGGAGCTTGAATGCTCTCCCAGCTTTTGCCCCTGAAGCCTGGTCAAAACTTGCACCCCAGCCTTCCGTCTCTTTTCTGGCCCAGAGGACCACTTCAGAATCCATTCATTATTCCTGGACCATGGTATAGCAATCAGGAGCTCCCTAGAGGCCTCTAAGTTCACAGTGCAACAACCCTTGTCTTTGGGTTTGTCTGAATGTTACAATTCAGGCTGTCACCTTTAAAGAATTGTTTCTTCAAGGGTTTTTAGTAAAGGAGACGGTAATATATAGAACCGTCACCATTCAAAGAATCACCTGAAAGCATAAATCATTCTTGGTATGGTCAAGTGGTTCTTCTTTACTGTTGTATATGGTTCTTTAAAGATTTTTTTAAATGGTTCTGTATAGCCAGTGGCGAACCATGACTAGTGGAGTTAGGCCTTTAGGTTGATCCATAAATGTTAAAATTGGATTAAAAAACGAGGGGAAAAACACAAACAATTGCTGGCAAACTGCAAGCACCCCTATGAGATTATAAAATTATGTTAACGTTAAGCTAACAGTTCTTCATATAATCATTTTTTAGCCCTTCTAGGTTAAATGTGCATACTTAAACTTAAAGAAACTAAAAGACATTTTATGTTTTGTTTGAAGCTTGACATACGTATTAACATATATTTTACCTTAGCAATTTTACAAGAATCTGACTGAAATGTATTGATCAGGCTACCACTTATACCATTTTTTTTTTTTTGTTTGGTCTTTTTTCAGTGATGTATCTAGGACTTCCAGAAGGCCCAGAGTGATGTTTTTTTCACAAAATTGCTCCCACACATTGGAAATGAAAATATGATTGGTTGATTTCTCTTTCAATTCCTAATGATGTTGGTGGTTAATCTGACATGCAAGCAGTTCAGCTCCTGAAGTCCTAACCTATGGGAGAGCTAGCCTGGCTGTATCTACCTAGATAACACAGACAAAAAAACCTAACTGGATAATTTTCCATTGGTCATTTCAACCCTTTTGTTTCCAACCAAAACTTAAAAATAAGCATAGTTCTAAAATATTTGCAGAGTTATATATATTTATATTTCATAGAAATTATTAGGCCTTCTCTGAGGGTTCCCCACTGTATATAGCACCTATAAGAATCCTGCTATTGTCATAGAACCTTTTTTGATACTTTTTTGCTGTACAGTCCAAGATGAGGCATTTGAACATGATACATACACAAACTTAAAGTGGAGTGAACCCCCAAGCTAATGATCATAAAGTCAGATACTCCTACAGGGTTACACAAACATCTCATGAAAATGTAAATCTACAACCGATCCGGATCTTTCTTCACACAACTGGTCCTAGACACCACAGCTACTTCCATTTCTATAACAAGCCCATAACATATCACCCACTGGCAGGACAAGAAAAGCTGGATATGCAGTATTTGCCCATGCTGTGCCAAAACCACATTGCTTTAACCTGTTTGTTGCATTAAACGAGTAACCTGGTCTTGTCTTTCAGCAACTCATGGAAAAATTTTGTTCTAGATTTCTCAGTGGGGTTCATGGCTATGAGGGGGCGTGCTGATGCCCGGCACAGTCTGGCCTAGGTTATGGTCTCTTTCTCACTCAAGGTCTTCAGAGAGGAGAACCGTGTGCCAAGCTGTAATATCCTGAGAGGTCTACCTGGATCCTGCCCCTGTCATCACCTCTCTAATCCAGAACCCTTCAACCACCAAATCCTTCCACTTCAAGGTCTCTCAGAGGATATGAAGTTGCACTGAAAACATGCTACATGCTGAAGAGGCTGTATTTTTTCCACGAAATAGGAATATTTCTCTAAAATATGGAGTACAGTAGACATATTGCTCCCATTTTAATCCAGTCAAGAGGTTGTATAAGCAGTATGTTCATAATACTTTATAACTCTTGGCTTGTAGAATGTTACAAATGAACTTAAACAAAACAAACCAAAAACATTAAGATAGACTTGTCTTGCCTACATTGGTTGCGGTAGATTTTGGTTGGAAGACATTTGGTAATAAAGGCGGAATGCAAATAGAGAAGCTGTCTCATAGTGCAGTCTCCCTAGTGTAAAGAAAGGCCTGGTCCTTGACCATGAACAGGCCAAGCAGCCCTGAGGCTTGAAGAACATGTGAACCTGTCAGGCACTCTGGAAAGTCCGTGGAAGCAGATATGAAAGGAATTTCAACGATGCAATGAGAAAAATGGAATGTCTGGCATTGCAATGTGGTCTCTATCTTTTAGGTCTGAACATCACAGTTGAACAAGCCTGCTGAAGTAATAACCTCTCAGCCTCCTTCTCATTATCCCTGGAGAGAAGCAGCTGGACATCACAGGAGTGGATCATTCTCTCAAGCATGAGAGAGGTTGCACCTCAGCTCAGATCTTATCAAATACACTTAATATTGTGCCTCAGACTCTTATTATTGCTTTTTTTTTATCACACACTGTTCTGTTATTATGAGCCAATATATAATATATAGCGAGACTCGATAAGACTCTTCTGCTTGTCAGTGGAGTTTGAAGTGATGTGTTCTGTGGTTGCTCTTACAAAGCCAATTATAAGTCAGCATGGAAAGATGTAGAGGGATAATAGTATCCATCTTTTCGGTGATACCTCTCTCACGTTACTTAACTTCCTATTTAATTCCTTCATTATGTGCTCCTGATGTTCCGAGGACATTGGAGTGTATTTCTGGAGTTCAGAAGAATATAATTTCATATGCTCTGCATATTTTGAAATATGGAAACATGAACCCACCCTTCCTTTTACAAAGGTTAATACTATGGAGAGACTTAGAAAAAGACAAGTAGACAAATGCTCCTCTTATTCATGACTTTAGTATTCATGACGTTTTTGTAGGCATCTATTGTGGTTTCCTCTCTGAAGCTTCTGGATCACTCAACACAGTGGGGAGCCTTCTGTCCTTTATTTGATTACATGAACACACTTTCAGTAAGACTTGGCATTGCACATTTCAAATCAGCCTACTCATTTTGGGAAATGGGAGTTCCAAACGCAGGTCAAACTAGACACAAAACAATACAGAGCACAAGACATATTGAAGCTGTAGTTCTCCTAAATGAGAGCTCATCTGAAAGCAGGTCTTACCTTGTGCTCTTATCTAAAACTTATCACAGGAACCTCCTCCACACAAGGAGCAAAGTTGCACCAACAATGTAGTTCCACTTTCATTTATGCACAGGCATAATCATGAGTACTTAAGTACTTAATGTATTATTACATACTCACACTTACTATTTTTTTAATGTGTTAGATGTTACTTTAACTATGTTTCCTCACTGAAGAGAGAAAGTGTTTAATGTTAGTCTTTATGGAGTAGGGGGATGTGCGTGGCTTTACTACCACAAACGTTAGTTGTAACAATCGTTGGTATAAGTACACAGTACATCACAGTACATACATACAGTGCTATGAGTATGAAGTTTAAAACTACTAGTCTCAGAGATTGATGTTTGATTGATGTACAGTTTAAGGAGAAGGCCTCTGACAATTCCTTGAGTCTCAAGGGCATTCTACCTCTACCCAGTCAAAGGTACTGGACTGACTGTATATTACTTGGTAAAGTAGGCTATCCGGTAAATATATTAGTATGTCCAATTATATCAGAAAGAAACTTCACCTTAAATTTAAATAAAACACACTACAGTTCAAGACGCTCGACTTTAACGAAAGTTGCCCTATCTCTTTAACTATTCAAACTTCAGACCTTGCTTAGTCACGCCCGTATGCTGCTCACTGTGAGCTGTAGCGAGGCCGCTTCTACCGAGCGCAGATTGGCTGCTGCTCTCCTCAGGCTCCACAGTCGACTGGTGTTGTGTTTTTTTCTCGCCGGTATTCCGACAAGCCCCGCCCCACTGTGCTGGTATTGGCTTGTCAGCCTTCGTGGGTTAGATGCTAGCCAATCCAAGCGCAGAAGTCGGGCGATACCAGCCAGTCCGTGCACAAGAGGGCGGGGCCTTTCGGAAAACGGGTGGGACAAAGTACTAACGCCGCTCGACACGGTGGTACTTTCATAGCCACGGGCGGGGCCGAGAAACTGAATTACCGGCAGCAGGCAAAAACTTAACCGAGCTGTTCTGTCGTCCATGGGAATGTACTGGACACTGCGTGGGAAAACCGGACCCAATCAGCGATTTTCGACGATGCCTTAACACTGGCATGTCCATTCGACCACGTTCGTTCTGAGACACGTCGGCGAGCAGCGTTTATCCGTTTTTTTTCTCATAGTTATTTCTTTTTCCTGGTGTGTATGTGTGTGTTGTGCTCGTCGTGTACAATGAAGTGACAGCATATCCTCGAATATCTGGGATCTCAAGAACTAGCTTTTTCCACCGCTTGACGGGGTCGACTCGAGTAAGGGTGAGTTATGTATATAATTTTGTTGTTTACACAGTAGTGAGCGTTTCAGTTTCATGAACATCTGGCCACCACTGGCAGAGACGTTTTCACCACCATTGGTGCGGGTGGTGAGATTAATAAGTAGCCTAGCTTCTGCGTTGCTTACATCTACTCACTGAAGGAAGCGCGCTGCAGCTCGGACTTGAGCATGAATATCCCACCACACCGCTGTGTCTCTGTGTGTTCACGGACGAGGCCACTGTGCAGTCTCGACTACCTTCCTATAGGTCCTTATTACACCATTAAAAACTCTGGAGGAGCTGTATGAGCCCCTGCACAACGAACGTCTCCCACCTGTCAATCAGTTTGTGTGTCCTACCGCCTGTCAGTCAATATTAAATGCCCCCCAGCGAGGCTGGCCAGTGTGACTCGATCCGTACGTGCTGCCCGCGTTTGCTCGCCTGTGTCGTGATCGCATGGAAGCCGAATTACAAACCATCGGGCATTTCTCGGCTCGTGGGCAGGTCTGACCAGCTATTTTAAGCTACGCATGCTGTCGCGTATGCTTGCGATTTTTTTTTCGTTTTTGCCGCCCCCTCCCAGGCTTTCAGAAAAGCGCGCAGCATCTACATGCTGGCACATTCGTCTGAAATGTGATCGTGAGTAACACTGTCCGTGGATGAGCTCGTGATCCTGTGACCTCAGTTTATTGACTCGTGATCATCATCTTTATCTAACACCTCAGCCTCACTTGTCGTAGTGGGGTGGAACTAGTTTCTTTGCAAAATAAGGTGGGAGTGGATGCAGACTCGCCGTGAAACAGAAGCTGGGATGTTTACAGTATATTAGGGAACAGGCTGCTGTTTTGGTCGGCTGGTGTGAAGTTGTGCTGTATTTAGTTGGTGGATGTGCAGCGCTGCAGGCCGAGCGTCCTCAGAGCCTCCGAAACATTATCTCATCCGCGGGGATCAACACTCGGGGTGATGTAATAACCCTGATTAAGCGAAAGGGGCTATGATGAGAAGGTCCGAGAGGGCCTGCAGGTCAGTCCCGAGCTCTGTGGAGACGCAGCGAGCAAAGTGTGCTTCAGCTGACGTGATGCTAACGTGGCTAGTAATGAACGAAGGCTAGTGGGAACTACTGAACTGGGTCCAGTTTGTATAGGAATTAAGGTGTTAAGTATACATAAGTCATTTTTAGTGATTAAAAATAGCTTTGTTATTTAAGGCCTGTGATGTGTCTCACATAGGCCTGTTACAATATAACATCTGACTATATAATTCACTGTTCACATATTACAATATAAGTGGTCCACACTGTGTCATGTGTAGAGATGAGATACAGTAACGGGTGTGGGTATCAGGCCAATATCATTAGAATATTGGATATTGGAGGGGAAAAATGTGTGAATTCAATCTTTCATGAATTCAGGCATTCAATTCTGTAACATCCGTAGTCTGAAATATCTCACATTTACATTGTAAGCGTGATGTGATCTTGTTAGCTGTGTATTACTTCCTGTGGGTTAGTAAAGTGTTTGAGTATGATAAAATAATCTTCGATGCTCATCTTGAATGAAGTGCTTCTGTCAAATATAGCTCGTTTTAAAGCTTAGTGATTTTTAATGATATTCAAGGATCAAGGTTTCAATATCGGGACTGAAATAATTTGGCATCTATAGTTATATATATTATGTAACGGTTCCACGAGACCTGAATCCGTCCTATTGCTCACTGCCCCCCATTCATTTTTATAGCCGTTATAGCAGTTTTGGGTGGAGCAGGCTGTTCTTCAAAAGGTCCAGGAGCTTCTCTGGAAGAGCAAAAAAGAAGTTGAGGTCTGGAGCTGGCATCGAGGCGAGCAGGTGGACTGTCCTGGCGCTGGCTGGTGTGTGGGTGTTGCAGGAAGGAGAAAGAGAGTAATGTAGTCATGCCTCAGTGAGTCATGGGGCAGTATCTGTCTCTGTGTCTGGCCAAAGGTGGATCAATTTCGTTAGCCTACATGTGGATTTGTTTTCTGGTGAGGTCCCCCCGTCACCACCCCCTAGCCTTTAAGTATTTCTGGCACCGAAATTGTTTTAGTCTGTGTGGATAAAATTAGCCCCCATAGGCTACTAGGATCTGGTTTTACACAGTTCCACTGTAGCCGTGAACATACACTGGACCTGAACGGTGTGAGTGCAGTCCACATATGACCTGTTGTTCTTCGGGTGCTATAAATGTATATGAGGCATGGCATGCAACGAAGCTGGATATGGTTTAATTAAAGGAGCTGTATGAATGATGTTTTTAAAATTGATAGTCAGCACAGAAAAAGCCAGTTAACAATGCAGACTTCTTTTAACCAACAGCTTTTATTTATTATTGTGGACATCAGCACTTTATTCTCATGTACTGCACAAAAGCTTTTTTAGTTTTAGTTCCTGTTTACCTCTAAAGGGACAGTGACACCTCCATGCATTCTCCTCGAAAACACACAATAAACAGATTTTTGTAATTATCTACATGTTGCAAAATCACCACATACTTTTCCTAGGTTGTGGTTGCTGCGCAACTGCGTTCTTCACTGAATCTTCTTCCAGAGGTACAAACCTAGCTTGGCTGAAGCTTGACAATTTCCATATGTGTGCACCACATGTGCTGCTTAAGCTTACCAGGCTGTCCTCTCTTATCATTCTGGGGCATCTACCACACAAGCCCCAGTGGACCATTTCAGTTAACCTGAACGTTCCTGCTCAGTCCTATACTATTCTGTCAAAGGCATGTCAACGTCTAGAGCTAGTGTTTTTTTTTTTGATATGGGAGAGATGTGGTATGGTTGACCACAATAATCCAAGAAAACACAGATATTCCTTCAGTGCTCAAAGCCATTGGATCTAACAAGAGATAAAATGCAACCTGGAAGTCAGTTGAGAAGAGGACTCAGTTCAGTGCTATCACCTTTGGTAAAACATGTGAGCCAACTCGTTTGACAGCTTTAGAAACAAAAGGTTACCGTTCTCTACAGGTAGATAAAAAAGGTCAGCTTTTTTAACTCTTTAAGGCTCTGGAATGTACACATATATTTGAGAGCTCTTCCCTAAGTTTGAATTTTGTGGTGGTTTGAATATTGATGGCATTGCATGGCAGTTCACATAAAGCTGAGGATATTAGGAAGGTTTTAGAAGGAAGATCAGCTGCTGTCTGCGTAGGCAATATAACTTGTTCCTCTTTTTTGTCTAATAGTGCTGCCTTGGGAAGTTTTCAGTGAGAGTTTTTGCTTTTGCAATATGTGACTCTTAATGTGTATTTCACTTGGCAACAGTATCACACCAACACAATAAACAACTTACTATGCCTATAAGTGACCTGTAAGAATTTTCCTGGTCAATAGTAAAATGCCTGAGTTGGGTGGGAATCAGCCATGGTCAAATGATTCCTTTATGCGCAAGCTCGGATCATGTCATCCTCTCATAGTAGCCCTACTGTGTGTCTAGCTGGTTTCAGCTGACTGGAGTTAGATTGCATGCCATTGTGCCCAGACTATCTCTGAAATGGCATTCCGCAGGGTACAGGTGAACGGAGTGCCATGTTGTTGTTTCACTTCTGCTGTTGCTTTCAATGATACAGGCCTTCTAAAGCCCCATCCTAGTGCTAATAACATATAATCATATGCGCTCCTGGTCAAACTACACGTTTTATTGATTTTTTAAGTGAAAATAAGTTAACACATCCTCCACAGAGAACACACCTCTGAATATTTTACTGCACAGTTATAGTTTATATTCACAGATGTAACATATTGTAAAAAATAAAACATAAAATGTGGCATGTGCAAAAGTTATGGCATATTCTGTGTTTTATTTTTTCCCCAGTATGTTTATTTGAGTGAATAAACAGTAGTTGCATGTTAAAGTGTTCAGAAGTGTGTTCTCTGTAAAGGATAACATATTTTTAGAAAGTCAACAAAACATGTAAGTTGACAAGGGGTGCTCAAACTTTTGCATATGACTGTATAATAACTATTGCATTACTGCAATTAATGCCATTTTCAGTATGCCATTTTCAGTATATACCACATGTATGTACTTGTTATCTTATACAGGTAATATTTTCTTAATATTATGTACACGTCAATACCAATGGTGACCTGTACTGGTATCAGTTATCAGTCCGATACCGTGCTCATTTGCTCGGACTCGGCCTCATCACCATGTGACGTATGTCTAGTTATTGCATGCAGCCAGTCTAACAAACAGCTTTAGAGGGCATTCAACTACAGCTCAACCAGCCAATCAAAAGACTTCAACCAAATGAAACTGCTGTCACCTTGCTAGAGAGACTGTTGTTGAAAGAAACCGATGAGGATCCAAACTATGAAATGTACTTTATTTCACAGAAGCACATGAACACATGAACAAAACTCTCTCTTCTGTACTGAAATACATTTACACTAACAATTACTTAAGTCTAAGTAGGTTACACAGTATGGCATCGGACTCGACAAGTACTAGAAAACGTACTCGGCCTGAAAAAATGTTGATGCATCTAAGTACAGTAAACCGTGATTAAAGGTTAGGTGATTACTGACACATGCGTAGTTAATGTACATTAAAGATAAGTACACTTTTTCTTCTCCTGTAAGTGTACCAATTTATTAAGGTGCACGGTTTTGTTACAACAGCGACAATATAGAATTTTACACAGATCAATGTAACAACCTATCACTACCACAGAAAAGAAGACTCATTGAACTGTCCTGTTCCTTCTCAAGAGCATTCTTCTCCACACGTGAGTTTTCCATTACATTTAAGAAGGTTGTTTTTTTTTCTCAGCAGCCTTGGCCTTCGTAAAAGAGGAGCAGATGAAAATAAACCATGTGAGTTGTGCTGTGGGCTTGCGTAAAGTCTAGTGGCAGTGGTGGTGGTATGGTTATTTGTGCTGCTTGAGAGTGGGCTGGGTGTAATTTGGAGGCCGGTGGGAATGTTGTGGGTGTTCCCGCAGGAAGGCTTCCAGTGCTTTGATCGCCAGAGTCTCGCACAGGGTGTGTATGCCCTCTGATGAGCTGCTGCTCTAATGGACAGTGTAGGTAACTGGTGTGTGTTTTGAACTTCACACGATGCATTAGAAAAAAACACACTTGTCATTTAGTAAGTCTAGCTTTCTTTTGATAGTGACTGTGCAGAGTTAAGCTGGACTTCAAGATAAAAGGTGGACTGTAAAAGCTTAAGTATGCGTTCTATGATTGTTAGACCTGTAAGGTCGAGGCCCCTTACCTTTTTTTTGCTGAAAGCGGGTCTGTAGAAAAGAACACAGCAGCTGTCCTTTATATTATGTGAAAATTTTAATGATGAATGGACCAGTAGAAATGCTTTAAAATCATTTAGAATAAAGCCTCTTTACATTAACTTACATTAAAAGTTAAGAATGCTATTGCATTCCACTGTAAAGTTACAGTTTTGGAGATGCGTGTTAAGCCACCTGCAGCTTTAGATTCAGGAGTTAATGCTCAGTAGCCTAAATAAATGTTTTGAGGCCCTGATTACTTTGTTGAAACTTGGTTTGTTTCATCAAATGATGCATATCCTACATTTTTCTTGCGTTAAATTTATTTCCCCTTAGGTCCACTGGCAACATTTGTGTGGTTTTATGTACCAAAAACAGCCATAATTCATTTTTGTATGACCATTTATCCCCTTGAATCAAACAGGCTGTTTTTATTACTCTTCCTTTTAAACTAATATATATGAAAGTGAGTTCTGTTCTGATTGACTGCCCTGTACTGTGTCTTGTTCAAAAAGCAGTCCAGGCTGAAACATTCCTTATAACTTCAGCGTGAATGGGCAGGGCTAAACTCCCATAGGCTGACTAGGTTGATATATGTAAATGTGTTGGTTTTTGTGACAGAAATCACAAATTCAAAACAGGCAGCTTAGTTTCCATATAGGTACTGTATGGACTAAGAAATTAATAGTATATTTTGAAACTTTGAATGTGTTTACATACTACACTAAGCTATATTTTCTCTGAGAACAGAAAGATCTGTTCGGGTTGATATCAACCGATATTCAACATTATTATATTTAGATCACTGAATTGAGACATTTTTACGTCATGTGAAAATGTCATAATGAATTGACTTGAAATGCTCCAAAATCACTTGTAATTTGACATTTCCTTGTATTAAAGTTAAGAATGACTTTTCCTTTTCCTATAAATATACCATTTTGGAGTTACAAGGTACAAGTTTACAACAGCAGTGATATATTGCCTCATGAGCAGTAAGAGTTCTCCTCAGCTCGGAGGTATCTACAGGTAATTGCTTTGAAAGATTGTGTCAATGCAGTATATTTTTTGATGTAAATTAAATCAACATAAAGGAAAAAAGTTTTTTATTCAGTACAGCTGATGTCAGAGTGCAGAAGATTCCTAACCAGTTCTTGGCTCAGATGTACAGCTCTAAGAAAAGCCTTTCTTTGGTATGAAATATTTATGTTATGTGGATGTTCATTCAATTTAAACAGAACCAAAAGTGGTTCTTCTATGGTATCACTCCAAAGAAGCCTTTTTAGATGTCTGTGTACCTTGAAACTGATTATGTTCCAATTTAAATGCTATCACACCATGTGGTATGCCCTTTTTTTTGAGGATGTTTACACTGGTAATCGAATTTGTGCAAAGCTCAGAATGCCCTCGAGGACCGTAAAGGCTTAAAGTATTACCCTTTTAACAATTCCCACATCCTCTTCTGTTTTTAAAAACCCATCCAGAAACTGGCCAAGAGCATCCGAAACAACAAAGCATCGTGTTCCTGCTTTAGTGCAGTAGGGATGAGCGTGCAGATTTAAATAGGACGACCAGCTCCTCCGTGTCTATCTTTAGAACACAGTGTGGCATCAGTCTGAAGTGGCTCTCCTCACAGCTTTGCATGAAGTGGAGAGTGTTTTTGAACATAACTGTGCAATGATCTTGGAGAGTCTTGGCTTCTTCTACAGTCTGAAGGCCCTTCCTGAAAGCGAGGGTGTGTTGAGGACTGTGTGGAGAATTGGCCTTCAGTGGCCTGTTGGGAGTAGGTTGGGCTGGCCATGACTAATAATATTATCAGCCAGAGGAGATTCTTGTAAGAGTGAATGCTGTACATGGTCCACATTGACCTCCATGTTTTGTTCTCAGAAATGATCCCTCACTTGAAAGGGTCACTGGCGAGTCATGAGGTGATTCTATCATTGGGGATTATGCAATGAATCAGATGTTCTGCTCGTATTGTTTGGTGAACGTTTGTGGGTGTTCGTAAGAATGGGAGCGCATGTTTTTGCTAGATCCTCTTGTGTTTTTTCGATGTTCTAATAGTGCCTCATGCTGGGCTTGATACAATTAGTGGACCTGGCCAGCCGCGCTGTGCAGTGAATGCCAGAGCGTAGCGCTCATCCTGCTTCACTTTCCATTTGCTGTTCGTCTTGGCTTGGCATTGCGGCGTGCCAGGAGAGATGATGTAAACGCTTTTCAAATATGCAAGAGGTGGATCACATGCTCTTACAGCAGCAGACAGAGGCAAGTGGCTCTGCAGCGGGTGAGGTGATGACTCTGGGAGAAAGTTTCTGTTGGGCAAGAAGGCCCTGCATGCTGACAGTAAGCACAGAAATTCGAATTTAGAAAAGGAATCGATAAACGTGGGCTGTCCAGTAGCTGTTCTGCTGGGATAGGGCCTAGATTCACACTGGCTGTAGCTGTAGCCAGATGCAGAGTCATCATAACACACTTCCCTGTTTACAAGCATGCATACACACAAAACATGCACATACATGCACAACTGACAAGAGCACCTTCATTCTGTAAGGTGCCGCCCACAGGCATCGGATGATCAAGGAATGAGTTGGTGAAAAGTCAGATTTACGCAATTTTCTCCTTACCTCAAATGTACTTGATCAGCCAAGACATAGTTGGCAAAATCCACCACTAGCAAGGATACACCCCCTCTAAAACCTGCTCCCAGATTTCTCTAGGCTCTGCTCTTGTAATGTTCAGATTGTAATCAATAACACAAGCAAAATAAGCTAACTAGCAAAACACTCTCCTTGGCTAATGGAACTGATTTTGCAAGTGGTAATGTTCATTATTACTGTGTTCTCCACACGTGAGACATAGCTACATGCTTAATTTTAGGTGGGTTTTAGGGACTTACGGTGCATCCATGGGCTAACAACGGGCTTGTTGTCCATAGGACAATATTAGTGAGTGCACTATTGCCCTCTACGTTGATCCCCACCTTCAAGAGCTGTTGGATTGGTTTAGAAACTTCACACTCAGTTTGTTTCCACATTTTCGCCAATATTTTGCCAAAAATCAGTCATCATAGGAATAGTCTGTCCACTTAGTGGCCCTCTTGGCAACACCTCCAAGCAGTTATTTCTGGTTATACAAGACCAGGCCCCTACCTCTTTGAAAGGGGAGAGACCTATAAACCCGAAACTGAAAGCCACATTAACGTTTCAAAAACATATTTGAAATCACTGCTAAAATCGTTTGTAAAGTTTGGCTCAAATGATGCATAATAGCTTCAAGCTTTCAGCTTGTTCTGGCTACTGTGTGTGCACATATCTCCACAACAAGGAAGGGCTTTTCCCACTTGCAGGGGAATCTGCACGCCAATTGTCTCTCTTTATTAAAGGGTGGGACTTTTCCCCTAAACAGACATCATGTCGAGCGTTACAAGCTTTCCCGTTCATTTTTTTCAACCAGTGAAATCTCTCCTTCTGCTTTATGATGTTCGTTCCAAAACCTCTGCTGTACAAAACTAAACTACAAAACTTTTGTCTTAAAATGAAAGTGAACAGGAAAGTGACAGATTTATATGATCAGTAGTTTCAGAAATCGCTTTAGGCCAGAAAATGCAATAAGCTCCACTGTGTCGTCATAAGAATGAATAACGAATAAGTTTTCATGTGCTCCAAACAGCTCTCTAGCCAGCCCGCTGTCATTTATTCTCAGGCATAAATGCAGCTGCGAGCATGCTAGCTGGCTAGCAATCCAAAGTAGTAGGAAACATGATTAGATTATTATCGCCTCAGATTAGGGCTCTTTAGGAACTGAGTCTCGACATCTATCCATCTTGACAATCAGTGTGGCCAAGAACTGCTTGTTTTCAAAAGAAAGACCATATTGGTGATTAGCTAGCATTTAGCATGATTCCCATGGATCTATAAAAGTTGATGAATGGAAGTGTCTGATTAGTAAAAGAGATAGAAGTATCAGTTGTTTTAATGATATTTGGTTTTATAATGATGTATTTATTGAATATATTAAATTGTATTGAGTGTTTGTTGCAGTCCTAGTCTTGGCTGACCGACTACATTTGGGGTAAGGGAAAAACTGTGTAATTAAGATTTTTCATCTAACCATTCCCTTGATATATCCTCCAGACCTGGTCGTTTTTCCCACTGCTCTGAATTGGACTGTTCCCTGTGCACGTATGTGTGTTTCTCTGTTAGCTAGAACAGCATGGCGATATGTCCTCCCCCTCCCTCTGCCTCTGTAGCTCCCCAGAGCTTTCCGCTGTCTTCCTGTGACTATGTGCTTGAGTTTCCACGTTCCTTGCCTCAGTCCCTCTTTTTCTCACTCTCTTTCTCTGCCCTGTCCTCAGCACATTTTTCTCTTAGAACGACCCTTCCCAAGGTCAATTTCACTTTTGCATTGCAGCTTTTATCAAAAATATTGCGGTCGATAGGAATCTGAAGTTAAATAGCTTACGCCGTTTGCGCTTCAACCGCTCTGCTGAAAGCTAACAGGAGCAGGAGGCTGAAAGTGCAAGGCTCTGCCAAGTCACCATGAGCTTTTGTAATTCAGTATGACTAAAACAGAGATTAGGGAGCAAATGAGACCTGTGTGGCCATTCTGGTATTCATCGTGAGGCTGTAATGAGCTAATGCTTGACTGAAACACTCACCCATTTAGGAAGAACACTCCAAACAGTCAATTTCACTCAGTTCCACATGATATAGTCCATGAACAAGGGAGTTACAGCATGAGGCCTGTTCATAAAGGGATTTACAAAACCCAGAATAAGCTTTTAAAATGCAGTCAGTCATGTTTGCTGCTGAAGAGTTTAAATATATATCTGCTTATTGTAAAAGACTGTGGTTAGCCAGAACCAGAGGCCTCTATGAGACGTAACCCATATAGGTTAGAAAGTCATGGAGATAATATCAGTAACAGGCTGTTATGCTTAGTCCCAGATTTGGCTCGGAGCCGCGCTCAGGGCTTTTTTCTTTTAACCTCCTTTTTGCATGTGAGGCAGTGTGTGTGTGTGTGTGTGTGTTCCTTTGTGTGTGTGAATTAGCCCATATGTGAGCCTCAGGTGAGAGCACCTGTCTAAACCACAGATATCAGCAGCGTTCTCCAGGCTGACTGTTTAAAGTTTCACTTTAATGGGGGTGGGCCTAATTTGGTTAGGCTTCTCTTTCTTATCTCTCTCTCTGCATTCACAAAGAAGCCCAGCTATTTCCTCCCCACCCCCCAAAGAGAGGCATCTGTCGGATCTGAGCTCCAAAACTGGTGTCTTGAATTATGATAGAGCATAGGATAATTGCCAGTCTGTAGCTTAGCCCTGTTTACTTTAGGTAGGTCTTATTTCCAGTTGTAGGTAACTGTGTTCTACAGAGTAAAAATACTGTAAATAGACACAGACAAGCACTATTTTAGCATGCTTTCAGTTAGAGGAGGGACATTGCAGCATTCCACCACCAGATCTGTTGTAATCTCAGCAGCAACGAAGCCATCTGAGGCCCAGAAGCCTGAGGCACTCACACTTGGCTTTGATGCCAGGTCTAGCGGCATGCTCCCATCAGACCAACTGACACAGTTCATCGAGCCCCCAATTGAGGCAGAAATGAGGGCTTTCTCTGCATGCTGAATACAGCGCTCCCAAACCAGACATGGGTCTCAGCTTTAAGTAGAACGTCTTAGATTCACTGGGTTATAGGTGTGGTAAGTTGCTACTGAGATTCCTGGCTTTTGAAAGAATTAGAAAGTGAAACAGAGAGAGGTTCCCAGGATACGCCCATATGGATTCACCCTCATCCAGCTGTTTCTTGGACTGCTAAGTGATATATTGTCTATACTGGTATGCTGATACTGGTGTAATTTGTCAAGTTTTGGCAGTACTGATAGATGACAAACTAAAAGACAATGCAACTCACTTGCTCTTTGCTTCATATTGTTTCACAAGAAGAATCCAAACACATACAAACGGCATTAGTCAGTTTCCTTTCTGTAAAGCTGGTTTCCGTATGATTAAGGGGGAATTCCTCTGATTTAAAAAAAAAAATTCCTCTATAATTAAATGGTTAAGATGTAAAGAAAGTCATTTAGAGTGTTTTGGCGTGGAATGTGCTGTTCTGGAGAAACTTGACAAATCCGAATTGTTCACAGTGGTGAAAAGAGGTCAATACGTAAGATTTTGGCCTTATTTTCTAAATATATATATTAATGGAGGTACATGCAGGGCATTAAAAAGCAAAATGGGAAGCAAAGAAACATTTTTTTCTGTATTTACCACAATTTTAGTATCATCAACATTATTTTAAAGCTCAGAAGACACATGTAGGGTCAGTGATTGCTTTGGGAATAAAATGGCTATATTTGTGTTGCAGATGTCATAATCCCTGGTTTCTATTAACACCACTGTAATTAAATGAGTCGTAGTGATGGGCGATATGGCAAGAATATAAAATCAAAATAGCTCAAGCAATTTTCAGAATAATATGTCACGATAATTTTTTTTTAGACATCTGATCAGTTGGAACTAAGAATAAAAAAAGAAACGGTAGTGCTAAATAAAAAAATATATTTACACAAAGAGATTGTGTTTCCCTGCTTTTTTCAGAGCACCAAGTTGAAGCCCTCTAAATGGCAGGAAGTGCTGTAATTTACAGGCCTCAGTGTGTTTTCCTGAGCAGCAGCACTCAGCGGGTGATGCAGCACGTGTCATTTATTTATCATGTACTGATCTCCTTTTATATCCTTTTCATAAAACAAACTACTGCGGCTGAACCCTCAGTCCTGATTTCTTCCTATTGTGAGAGATTGCTGCTGTTATGGAGCTCACACTGTGGTTTTGTTAAGACATGGCACCATGTTGCTGGCAGCACATCATAAGTGGTGCATCTTGTTTCTGTAGCAGTGACTGGCAGGGAGAAGACTTCCAGACATGAGCATGTTTCCTGCCACCATTTGGATCTCATCAGCTCTTCTGCTCACTGCTTCCTTCCCCCGGTTCTTAAATAAGCAAATTTCTGACCTCAGCGTTTCCTGGTCACTGACAACGGATGTGACGTGATTTAGCAGCCAGTGCTCTTTGGGTTGCTATTGTTGTTTCCCGGTTTTAGATAAGATAAACTTTTAAGTCTGATTATGTGGCTCCGGCCTGTTCGTGAGGAGTGATTTTATTTTTAGTCCAGAGGTGGGACTAAGGATTTGCCTTTGTTCAGTCGCATTAAACCAGTCATTGGTCTAATCATCAGTAGGGCCAACTAATCTGAAAATATGCTAACTTTAAGGAGCTAAACGCTCTGATAACCAAAAATATTAATTAATTAACAATTCAACAGATTCCAGTAGTTGTAAGTGCTTTTCTGACTGATGCTCAACTGTGAATTGTCACATATGATTGTCTATTCCTCACTGTCAGATTTCTCAAACAGCAGAAACTTCTTAAATAATTAGAAGTCTTAAATAATGTAAATAATTTGCATATTTGCAAATACTTGTTACAATTTCCAAACAAGGACTGAAATACCTGTTTTTAAAATCATTATTAAGAAACATATATGTTACATAATTAATCATAATTTTAGGTATGTTCGTTACTGCAGTTCAAAATATATCTAGTAGGCAACAACAATGTTGTAGCAGCATACAGCTGCTCGCATGCTGTATGCTGCTGTAAAAGATTCTGTAATTGTAACCCTCTTTCTCAAATACAGCTTTATGAATCACTTCTATAGTGTTTTATGCGTCACATATCTAGAGTAGCTAAGGGTGTAACTATTTTTAAACATTGTTTTATTTATCACCATAGTGGTTTTAGTTTTGTTTTAGGTTTATTTTAGTTCATTTTCACTTTTTTGGCTAGTTTGCCGTTTTTTATCATGGAAAGCGGGCCGAGTTGAGCTTTTGGAGCTTCAGGCCCAAATGAGAGGAGGACGACCCAAAAATTCTGCACTGAGCATTTTTCTTCAGCTGATGATTTAAAGTGCTCCCATGCATATGATTTCCTAGGCATACTTGCTCCTTTAGCTTCAATGGCTGTGTGGAAAGCACTGTACTTTGATGTACTCTGAGAAAAAACTATATTAGGTCTGGCTCAAACTTATGATTCACCTAAATTCACCTAATTTATTTGTTTTTAACATTTTCTGTACATTAACAAAGTTCTATCTAAATGCTTTTGCTGCTAATTAATTTTGGGCTACAGTTTTGTGGCTTGAAAAAAAAAGATGAAGCTTCCAAATACTAAATAAGGACCCAAATACTAATTTAATGAACGAAAGCTTGAGTATTTGAATTATTTGGGCCAGCCCAAGGATTAGCTTAATTATTTTTCTCATTTTGCATCAGTTATAGTTCATAGAATGTTTTTGTTCGTGTTACAACATGTTATCCTAATGCTAAAGGTTAGATTTTTGTTTTAACCATGATGGTGTTTTGTATTCACATTTTCCAGTTTAGCCTGTTTTTTTTGTAATAGAAATGAGCCAGTTGACGTAGGAGCATGAAACAATTTCTTAGCTTTCCTCTAATTAGAGGTCTCTTCTTTATGCAATATAAAACACTGATCTGAGATCTCAATATTGGCTGATATTGCCGGCCAACCAATATATATGAAATCAGGCCCTAATTACCAGCAATACAAGTGTTGTAGTGCACCACAGACGTGAACTTGGCTGCTGTTCTACCCCCCCATCTCACCAGCAGAGATGGGTTAGTCTGTTTCCTGGATGCTGACCTGCTGTTGGGCTTCACGCGCGTCGGGCCGATCCACACCGCACAAAAGGGGCCTTTGTGGCTTGATTCAGGCTGATATCATGCTGGAAAGTATTTCGATAGGGATCACGTTGTTTGGGCATGCTGCGGCTCTGACTCTCTTCTTTGCTCACTTAACAGGAAAAGCGTCTGACCTCCGACAGACAATGAAGCACTTGTTTCGCGCTTTGGGGATGCATCTGGGAGCTTCTCCATTGGGGTTCCTGTCGAGAAACAGCTAGCTTCCCCTTTTTTTCCCGAAGCTGCTGCTCTATAGGGAAGGAAGCTCAATGCTGGCTCTGTCACTTCGAAAGCCGAAGGGGTCAAATGCTGTGTCAGATTCCTTCTGCAAGGCGAATTGCTAATGTTACTGACCAGTTAGCTCTCCATGTTGGTGTCAGAGCATGCAGTTCTTTGTGCTTGCCTGTTCTGATCTTTGTTTGCAAAATTCCATTCACACTTTCACTGCTGATGCTGCTTTGCAAAGGTATCAGAAAGTAGGCCAGACCAGCGATACTTCTTATTTGACTTAGTTGACAATGATGTCTCTATGCGTAGTAGGTCATGCTTTGCCTTAGGTGTTGTGTGTAGCCCATAGAACTGCATCTACACTAGTGTTTGTTTGGAATCAGTTCATATATACTTGTCATATTATTGCTGTTATTTTATTCAGTAGTAGCTTATAGCACTTCAATCTACAGTGTATAAGTTAGACACTAGAGGTTATTTCAAGTTTTTTGCACATAAGCTTTTTAGAAAGTTAACTGTAATTATTAGATGTGCAGCGATACCAGTTTTTCTGTTTTGATACCGATACCAGTTTTTCCGTTGCCATGCTGATACCTGATCTTCAGTCATCGTGAAATACAAAAAAAGGATACCAATCTTAAAATGAATAAATCTAACTTAACTACTTAATAGATCCAAATAAATCCTGATGTTTATACCTTTCCACTTATTAAATATTGCATTTCAGTAAAAGCAGTGTTCAGTTTCAGAGCTATGAAAAGTCAATGGATCTTTACATGCTCGATTAAATTTGATGTATTGAGATTCTTGCTGGTTGTGCCGTTGCAGATTTTGTATTGAGCATCTTTACTACTGCTTGTCTTAAGCATTAAACAATCTCACCTCATCCCACATGCTTGCTTCAATTAAGCCTTATCTACCTGCATCATGCAAGCATCACTCAGCAGCTAGTCAGCCTCAGATGCACCACCCACATGGAAACTATCAAGATTTTGTCACTTGCATTCTGATTGACTATCCGTGCACCAGTGTATATGCACTTCAGTGCAGCAAACAAAGTTTTGTTTTTCCTGCTAAAGTTAGCAATAGCCAACTACTGCCTGAGCCTTTCAGTGTAAAATATAACCGTGAGATTTTCACAGTCACCTCCCCCTACACGCCATGCCAAAACTGTGATTGGTCGTTTGGCATGTCAGTCAAGCGGCGTCCTCCTGACAACATAGGCACTTCTTGGCCATGCTATGTGGTGAAAAATGCCAGGCTCTCTGCCAGTAGTAGCACACGGGTGCGTCAGAAATTCCTTCATGGTATTGGTGATCTCTGTTGCCGGTACCAATACTGTACTTGAGTGATAATTATCTGCCTGAGATTTGATCACCACATTTCAAATATGAGGCCTTCTGGATGTTTCATTTAAATTCATAAATTCATTCTCAGTGTTTTGCAGGCATTAAGGAAACATCTACAGCTCTGTCTATAAGTTTGGATCCATCTAAAACGTCTTCTTTTTTCACAGCTTCCTACCAATAAGTTGAAATCTACTAGTTATAGAGTGTTGGCATCAAATTAGAATAATTTCCTACATTATCAACCCTATTTTTTTATTGAAATGTTCAAATTGAGATTCCAAACTTTTGAACACTACTGTATGTCTGTCAGTATGGGAATCAGTACACATCAGCTAATACTTTGAGACAGATCAGAGTGAAGGAAATATGTTTAGTATTTGCTAACATTATGAAACCTTTAAAAAGATCCGTGTAGCCTCAAAGTTACGCTGAAATTCAAACCCTTTTGTCACTGAATGTACTGAATGTATTAGCTATGTTTAGAAAAGCTACAGGAAATGCTAATAGTGAGGCGTCAGGTAGTGTTTGTTGTGCAAACATGCACGTATTATGCTAGCCCCACTGGTTCAACCACTCGGTTATCATTATTCTGTTGACCTGATGTCCTGAGTCCTGCGGTCATGTCCTCTCCATCTGTGTTTGTGTGTTGTGATGGAATCTCCTCAGTTACTCCTGGCCTGATCTCCTCTGTCTCATGTCTCATGTTGATTAGGCAGCTGCCTAGAGTGGCTTTTTAACTCCCACACATGGGACCCTCCCCATCCTAGCACACTCCCTCATACAGAGATAAGATACCTTCACTGAAAGGGAATAGTTCTACCGCGGGTGTTCAAACCAAAGGCGTCAGGCATATCATCCTTGGACGATGCTGTTCTATATGTTTTCACCAAAATGGAATGTAATAATGAATTACTATAGTTGCAGTAATGGCTGTGCTTTGCTGTGCTTTACAGCAGTGAGTACTGCAGTGGTACTTTTTAATATCTGTGTGGTGTACCTGCACTTAAGCCCTTACAAATCAGATCTCAGATTAGTTTTGCAAACACTGTCCCTGACCTAGACACAAGCATGATTCATACTAGAGCTTGTTTTCTTTTTTTATCTCTTCTGTCTAAATATTGAAGGTTTGCCTGGAGCTTTACGGTGAATGGTGGTGAGTGGGACACTATGCTGGGTTCGTCCTGTTTCGATAGGCTGCTGAGAATGTTTCACATGTCTTGTACGAAAAGCTAACACACTCTGAATTATTCACTAACGTAGGTCATCTGAATAATTTATCAATTTGATAATCCAGCCTGCAGTGGTTTGGCCAGCAGAACCAGATGGAAAAGCATTCTTACACAGTTGAGATTATTTGTATCTCTCCACCTCTCGAAGTCTTGAAAAGAAGACATTTCAATTAAATCCTCCTTTTCCCTCTGGAACTGTGTCAGTAATTAGAAAGTGCTTGTAACATGTATTTGCAGTTTTTGAGGGAAAGGGTTAGCAAAAAAAGTGTTGAGTGGAACTTGCACAAGGAGTTATGTCTGCAACTCCAGCTTAAGGCCCCTAGAGTGATTGTTAAATATATACGAGCCTATTTCGGGAGCGGGGTGTTGAGTGCTGGAAGTCTACATAATACTGCAAACAGCTAAAGGTCATTGAACAATGTGCAGCAGGAGGCTCCTCCCAAAAGCAGAGGTAGAGTCCATACAGGGCAAGAACTGGAGCTTTTGGACTTTATAACAGGCGGGCATGGGTGTGATTATCAGCGCTGGAATAATTTGCTTGTGATAATTGAATCAGTCCTCCGTAGAGCTTGTTAAGCCCAGAGACGGAGGTGCTGAATAAGAGTGCTTAGTTGGATGCCTTCCCAGTCATTTATGAGCCTGATACTTACTGGATTATGCATTAGAATTGAGTAAGATTTTGTCCCAATAACATAATGCACTTGGTTTGAATCTAGCAGGCCTATCTATTCTGTATGCTTTAGTGCACTGAAGTCCACTCTTTTTATTGAGTAGTCTGGATGTAGAGAACAGATAGAATACAGGAGTAAGTGAGAGTTCTATTTTCTGTAGCACAAACCACAACAGAAGAGACAGCCGTCCGTGTTAACACCCACTTATTCATCACCGCCCACCGCCCAGACTGTGTAGAGCAGTGCTACCCAAAGTGTAGCCCCCTGGCCAAAGTTGATCAGGAGGCTGCACAAACCACAACAGAAGAGACAGCCATCCGCATTACCACCCACTTATTCATCACCGACCACTGCCGAGCTGTGTAGAGCAGTGCTACCCAAAGTGTAGCCCCCTGGCTAAAGTTGGCTCGTAAGGACATTTGATTCGTCCCAACAGGAATTACTTATTCAATTTTTATTTTCCTTTTAAAATAATATTTTTGAAGTATTTTAGTAACAGAATACAGTGTATGTTATAATATACATTTTTGAAAATTCAATTTGAAACTATCTATCTTCTGTATTTGTTCACTGTTTTGTCAGTTTGGCCCTCAGCCCACCATAAACATTGCACTTCGGCCTTCCATGACAACAGGTTTGGCACCCATGGTTTAGCTGTGCTCTGAGATGGAAGGTTATGATTATGAGGAGCTGCATCAAAGAATGCTCTTAAAAATAAAGGCGATCTTCTCTAAACACAAAGTATTTGCTCATGCGCTGCATGCATAGTTGTGGGAACCTCCTCTTTCTTCCAAAATTGAAGTATTTGTTTTTTTGCAGTGATGTGGGCAAAAGTCATTGGCATGTATACACATATTTTAGGTTTGATTGTTGGTTCTGAGGTCAAGATTTAATTACATTTTCGGAATTTTATGTGTTAATAATGGCTGGATTTTACAAAGCTGTGATTATATATTACACAGATTGGTTTGGCTCAAAAATACACTTTGTAGTTGCTTGCTTGTCCTTATCCAGATCTAATAAAAGGGAGTTATAAACAACAGAACAACCTGAATAAAACCTGTTCAACTCCATTTCAAAGCGTTAACTATAACTAAATTACTGGTAACAATTTTTGATGTTTTATGGTTTCCCAATAGACAATAAATGTGAGACCCTCATAATAGACGAAGGTGCATATCAGTGGAAATGTTTTAACATTTAAATGGCCAGGATCTGCTGGCGGGTCCAAACTTTTATGACACTTGCATTGTAGTCCATATACAGTTGTATGCAAAAGTTTGGGCACCCCTGGTCACATTACATATTTTCTTGATTTTCTCAGTGAAAATAAGTTAACACGCCCTCTAGAGAGAACACATTTCTGTATTTGGTTATATGTTGAATTTAACATATTGAAAAAAAAATAATAAATGTGACCTGTGAAGTAAGGATATACTCATACTGTAATGAATGCTAGGGTAGGACAATAAAGTTAATCTGTTTGTGACATTGCTTTCTTCTTTCTTCTTTATTATTTATATATATAGACTTTATTGTGACGACTTACCAACTGAGGGTGGGTGGGTCGGAGGGAGGGAGATTGGAGGAGAATATTTATTTGTATCCATGTTATCATTGTACTTGTTATCTTGTTTTCTGTTTAGTATTAAAAAAAATAAATAAAAAAGTTGTTTACAAAATGTGGCCTGTGCAAACATTACAGTGCAGCATTTTATGTTTTAATGTTTTTCCAATATATTAATCTTAGTAAAAAATAGGAATTGTGCATTAAAATTTGCAGACATTTGTTCCCTGAAGTGGATGTGTTATTTTATTATATAACATATTTTTACATAGAAAATAAGTAAGATGTGTAATTTAACTTTTGTAAACCTTTTTACAGGTTAGGATGTAATACATCTGGGGTTTTAAGTGGTTAACTTTCAATATACTATACGATACAATATATTATTTTCAGTCATTTCTTTATTTTTTTCAAAACTATATTGAAATTGTGACCCCCTTGATAAGTCAGCAGATGTTTTAGGGAGGTCCTGAACTGTAATAGGTTTTTCTGAAACACAGTATAATTAGGAGGGGATCATGATAATGTTGTAGTGTACACTGACACCTGCCTCCACAGCAGACTCTGAGAAACCCCTGAGGTCTCCAGCTGCGGGGTGAACCATGTTGCCATGCACATAGACACGTTCACACTCCTCCTAGTCTGAAAGTGCTCACTTAGAAGTGTTTGCTTTGCCCTGAGAAAGCGGTGGTGGTGCCAGCAAGCCAAGCTGCAGGGCTAAGCAAACATGGGCAGTGGTATGAGCTCCTTCAGACGGGTCCCACCCACCATTGCCCTGACACTCGATCACAGGGTCAGCTGTGGTTTGTGTGTGGGTGTGTTTATATGTGTGTGTGTGTTTAGTGTCAGACGGGTGGGATGGCAGCCTGTCACATGCCTCCATGTTAAGCCCAGTGTGGATGCATGCAGCATATTGATGGAAGGTGTCACACAGCCCTGGGCCCACCCGCCCAATTCTGGACCATCTAAAGTATTTCCGTCTAGCAGGAAGAGAAGTGCATTCCATCCAGTTTTGCTTTCTCTGCTTTTAAACCTGTCTGAAAACTGTTCATCTTTCAGATCTGTGTGGTGAAGATCCACATGTGAGAGTCACACTGTCCTGCTATTCACTGGAGGGAGAGAGAGAGAGAAAGAGAGAGAAAGAGAAGTTGAATATTAGAGATATATAAAGAAAGGAGAAAAAGACAGAGGGAAAGAAGAGAGAGCAGTGAGAAAGAGATAGTGAAAAAGAGCGAGGGAGAGAAGAGATAGAGGGTGAGAGAAAAGGAGAGACAAAAAGTGGAGTAAGAGGGAGTGAAAGCAAACAGACAAAAGGATAGAAGAGAACTGACAGAGTGAGGAAGAGAAGTGCTAAAGAAAGAGAGGAGAGGGAAAGAGAGGAAGTGAAAGCAGAGAAAGAGAGGGAGAAGAGAAAGAGTGAGTGAGTGAGAGAGAGAGAAAGAATAGTACACGGCAAAAAAAGCTGGGTTAAGATAGGTAAAATGAGTCAGAGAAAGGGAGTGGGGGATACAAATAAAGGAAGAGAAAGAGAAAGAAAGCAACGTGAGAAAGAAAGAAAAAGTAGGTGTGTGGGAGAGAGAGAATGTGTGTGTGGGTTTGTGGGTGTATGTGTGGGTAAATGAGTGAGTGAGCGAGTTAGAGAGAGACAGTTAGAACTCTGTGCACCACTGATTACATCATTCTGGATGCGGCCTCCAAAATTCAGCCGAGTCACCTGGCTCCGCTCTGTTTCTTCTCATACGTGATGAGCTTTATTTTTAGACGCGTAATCTGGTTCAGAAGTCGTCCACACGCTCTGCACTGCCTCTGCCTGACCAGCACTGCTCCACTGCTTTATTACTCTTTAAATTAATCCTCATAGTGTGCTATAAAAAGATCAGAAACCTGGCCTACGATTAATGTGCAGAGAAAAGACTTGCATGACAGCAGATTTAAACTGATATGTGTGGACATGTTTGGTTTTGATCAGTCTTTCCTCATGTTCTCTGAAGTTTACACATTTAGTCCTAAAGCATTGTTGCCTCCAAATAATGCTAGCACAGCTAAGAGTGAATGAAAGTGATCAGTTAGCTATCTGGCTTCTGCTAGTATGACTGTTAACAGCATTTTTGAATCAAGTATTTTTTAATGTTTTCTGTTGCTGTTTACCTGTAATGTAAGAAGTGACGTGTAAAGGCTGTGATTACTGAGACATAGAGTCATTTATTAGTTTGAAAGGTAGGGTGGGTAATATGACAAAAATTGATTGTGATACTTTTTCAATATATGATATTCATCACAATATTTAGTTTTTCTGAGGTTTGATAACTTCAGACTAACAAAGTAACAAATAACCAGTAATGATACATTAACCTCTTAAATTTGCAGGAAATAAATACAGAAAAAATATATATCGGCTTAGTTATTTATATGTTATAGAAGTTTGTAATAAACGTTTAGACCTGCAGGTGGCTCTTAGCCATTTTAGGGGTTAAAATACTATTAAAAGCTAGATGCAGTGATTTTGTTCAACATTTTACATACTGTGGTGCACAAAATCCAGTTAATCAAGCCTCACTGTGGTATCTTTGTACTGAAACATGCAGTTGTTCTTCAAGTACTGATGATATCCACAATATGCTCACAAAATCACATATGAATGTAATAGTGGATGGTATACCGCTTCATCCAGTATACTGGTTGAAATTTTCCCTTAGGTATGAGTTTCATCGTAGCCTTTATAACTGTAAGTCACAAATAAGCACTGACAACATGGCGTACAAACAGTGCAAACTACACCAACATTAGCCCGTTTAGCCCGTTTCAAATGAAAATAAAAACGCAGCAGACCCTGGATCACTCACTGCTGTCTAATCCGTTGCATCTGAAGTAGTTCACTTTGTTTTCGAGGCGGCAGACATAAAGGAATGGCCAGTTGTTTGGGGCTAGCTTTAGCCATGCTTTAACATGTATGCCAGAACAAGTGCCAGCCCTCCTCTCATACCGCCTGAGAAGCTGCCTCGGCTGGCTGCATCAGACAGTGGTGCAGGTGCCAGAATGTAACTGCTGCTCCATTTAAGGTGGAATGGAAAATTTTAAAGAAAAGCTGCAGAATAAGAAGCCGACATCTGCAGACAGGAAACAACATTCAGCACAGTTTTTTCTGGGCCTACAGGGCTAAAGTTAGAAAACAGTTTGTTTTTTACTACTTTGCACAAGTAAATTATTTCCCATTTACATTGCTTTTAAAAATGTTTCTTTTTTAAAAGTGAAGAAATATCCAGAATAGTAAGTCACTGTTAACCTTTAAAAATAGGTTGATTTAAGCATCTGAAATCAAAATTATATATATATACCATGATGTAATCCATACATTTTTATTAGACCATGATAGAAATCATTGGCCAAACCACCCACTACTAACATAATGTGACATAATTTATCATGATAACGATATATCATTACATTGCCCACCCCTAATGGAAAGGTTTGGTCTTTGTTAATGCTTCAGGCTTTGTGTGTAGAAGGAAAAGAGAATGTAGGGATGTAGACAGCAATGGTTGTTCTAATTAGAGTATAGCCATATTTGAAAAGAGGCAAATAGCTTCTGGTATGTGGATTCAACAGTTTACAGTAGTTTACAGATGCCAAGATACAATCTGGGTGAGTAGCTGGTCTGTGAGTTCAAAAAAATGTCAGAGTAAGAGAGCACTGATCCTCAGGATGTACAGTACTCAGGAAGAAAGTGTAGAGTGCAGCACAGATAAACACACACAGACACTTTCAGATAGATGAGGTCCTCCATCACTATGATTGCTTGTCCCTGCAAGTTGGTCCCCTCTGCCTCATCCCCTGGGGCATTTTTGGCCAGGCCTGTCAGCCCCTGTAACCTCTCCAAGTGTCACAACACCTACGCATCTACCTACAGTTCTGCTGTTTGCACACTGAGCACTGCTCAGCTGTCTGTGCTGTTTGAGCCCAGTTTTAGCCTGATTTATAGTACTCACATCATGCTTGCACTTGGAATGTCCAGAGTTCATCAAATAGACATTCAGATCATCTTGTTCTGTGAAGAACCTCAGATTACAGTCTTTAAGTGGTTTGGCTAAACATGTTATGCTAGTTTGGCCAATATTGATATCAGTGAAGTATCAAAACATCAAAAACATGATCTTACATGATCTTTTAACCTAGAATAATCTAGCATGATCTTTTAAGAGTATTTGAGAATTAAGACCATGCCTTCAATGTAGTGGTAGTATGAGGGGAGACTGTGTTATTGAGGGAGGGGAGAAAACACTGAGAGCTTGGGCCAGAGTTCTTGGAGCTAGAAAGCTGGACCATCCTTTGGACAGTGAGAAGACTGACGGATAGAACTGAAGAGCAGGGAGGAGATGAGGTGGTGATGGTTATTGCGAAACTTTGTCACGGGAAATTGAATGTAAAGTTGGGTATTTATAGAGCGTTAGATTGGTAGGAAGATGGGTTTCCATTTAAAAAGATAAAGCTATATTAGCAATAAACCAGTATGTCTTTTCAAGGGCCTGTCATTTGTTGTTTTTTCTTGGAAACCACTATTAAGGATCAGAATTAGGCATCTGGATGCCAGTGGTGTAGCCAGAATTTCATTTAGATGAGGGTCTTCAAAGGAAGCAGTATGTCCCAGAGACAACCACCAGCTAGCCTAAGTCATTGTAGCCACCATAACCAGAGAGAAAAAAATGTAAACACAACACGCAACTAACTTCCCACGATCTGCAGAAACAGTCGAGCAGGTAATGTTGTTTAAATGTTGCTGTTGTTGTTGTTTTTTTATTTTTTGTGCAACATTGCAGAGTTGGCTTCCAAGTGAGAGGGCCTGGCCTCAACAGCCCCACTGCCACCCCTGTAGAATCAAGATATTTTTACCACATATTTACCACATCTTGAAAATAATGTTAAAACTGGGTTTTGTTAGACCGCAGTAGCTTTACTCATTTACATGAAGAATTGGTGGTCACCAGCATTAATTTTTCGTTATTGCGATTATCTTTTCAACTCAAGAGAAAGAGAAGCACTGCAGTATGGGAAGTCTTGTAGCCCAAGTGGTTTTGGAGACTAAAACCCCCTCCCCTCTGTTTTTCATTACATCATAAAATTATGCTCAAAATGAGAACTTTTTGTACTCCGAGCTGTCCAGGTCTCTTAAAATGGTGTTTGAATGAAACTCATCCCTCCTCTGACCTAAATTGTACTCCATGAATGTGACAGCTTTGTTATTTCTGGATCTACTTTTGGCTTTTCTAGTCGCACTGCTTCAAGAAAAATGTGTCACTCCCAAGGAAGAGTGCTCTATATAAAGCCTAAACGATGGAAAATGTCATTCAGGAAGTTTCCCTTTAACAACGCTCTATGGGGAGCAACTGTCTTCACTGCTGTGAGATAGGAGGAGGAAACACAAGGCCCGCTGAAACGCACACAATGGAGAGAGTTAAGCAGACGCCCCCCCCCCTTCCTCGGCGCCTTTTCTAACAGGCACTGCAGAGGCACCACACAGAGGCTACGCTACATGCTGCTGTTTGCCACACCTGCTCCAGCTGCATAGTAGCTGCTGTTATTATTGCTATCACTGAGGTTGTAGGCAGTCACGTGTGCCCATTGAACAGCTCACTTTATTTGTTAATGGCTTGCCAGGCTGCTCGTATACCTGTTGACCTATAAATGCCTTTTAAAACAAACAGACGCCGCACCTGCAGTCTGTCTGTCTGAATTAAAGCTGAGTTAAGAGCATTAGTCCCTTGAAAACAGCAGTTAAGGATACCTATACCTGCCTTTGATTCTACCAAGCACTGAAGCTGCAGTCTGCGTATGTTCAAGGTGCAGCTAAAGCTGCCCTGTAATCACTTCGCACCAGATCCTCTTTGCAAAAGATGCACAGATCTCAGAGGGACGTCCTGATAAATTAAAGGTTAAGGAAATAACAATTACTCATTGCCGAAGGGCTATAATCTCCTTTCTGTTTTCTGTGTTTTTTCAAAGGATCTCAGAACAGGAAGGCTTATCAAGCAGCGTGCATTAGTCAGGGGAACTGAGTGCAGGAAGCTAATCACATCCACCATGCTACTGAGATGGAAACGATAGGAGTTCTCAAGATCTTGATCAGAGAATCAAAACAAATGTCTCCAAGACTATAGCTTAAACCTTGCTTTAAATGTCAATAGTACTGTGGTGTCACGGTGAGCAGATGGAAAGGAAACCAACAGTGAGTTAAGCGACAATAAGTGTTCTTTGACTACTTGAGATTCCTCGTAGATTTACTTACTACTGCCGCAAAGAATGCTTTATATCTTTTACATTCTGTACACGACTCACAATGTGTGGTACAAGTGACCTTTCTCAAGCTATTATGTGTCTGGATCCGGTCCTTGAATAGGGCAATTTCCTTTACTGTGTCTGAGCATAAATCTTGAGTCAAAACCTTCAAAGAAGGCGCAAACCAGATACCTTGGATGAGGGCCACGTGTAGAACTCAATCCACTCATCCCCTCTACAAGACTGTCTCTGCTGTTGAAGGATATTCTCCCTGTGGCCCTGAGCATGACGCCTTAGACAGTTGAGCACAATAGATCTTAAAAATTCAGGTGTAAGGGAGGATAACGTATGATCTCTCTAAGTGCTGGCATGCCCCACTAGTTGGCTTCTGCATCCAGCCACCTTGCTTTCTGAGACACTAGCCTGCTTTGGGTCTGTCTGAGGTCAGTATGCTTGTGTTGGAGGAGGAGATTACTGAGATTCAGAAAAACAGACAGCTGGCTTTTCAAGGTTCGACCTTGGTCTCCCAGGGAACGCACAGCCACCTTGTTTCCAAACACGTTGTGCTAGAACTAGAGGAGCCAGCAGTGGGTTTGAGCTGAGAAAGTGCTGCTGTGATGGACAGATCCTGAGGGGGTATAAACGTGACAGAGATAGATTTCAGGAACTTTTGGTAAAGGCACTGAAACATCGTCCACTGCTATGCCTAACCCCTGGGCAAGGCAATAAATCCAGAACAGGAGAGGCAAGTGATGGAATATTAACTGACAGAAAGAAGTCCCTGCTGCAGGGGCTGGAATCAAATGACACAGCTGGGCAGGGCAATTAGGCCTCTGTCCCGCAATGCAATCTGCAGATCTCGGACTGACGTCTCATCTGAGCCAGACATGCATCAAGACAGTCGTGCAGCAAAAGCCCTCCAGCTCAATTTTAACGGGGGGGAAGTAATTAGATGAGTGACAAAGAAGGGTTGACGTGGATGCTAAATGCTGGTGGTGGTCTGTTTCTATTCAGAAATAGAAGACTTTCACCCCTCTTCCTCTAAGGCTTTTCCATTGGTTGGTCACAGGGTGTGACCAAGTCTCCTGACCTCCACGTCAAGGCTCTGTCAGGCTCAGGCCACATGATCACAGCTCCTGAGTAAGAGCTGATGTAAAGTATGTTCTGAAAAAGCCTTGTGGTCATTGGGCTGAAGGAATAGAGCCTGACAGATACTGGAGGGAGGTGGTTCCTCTAAGCGCTCCTGAAAATAGGGCTGGGAAAGCAGGAACCTGAGCTGATAGAAGCGTTCTCAAAGCTTTGCTCGGGCCCTGCTTTGTCCGCGTCTGCCCCTCTAATCCCATACAGTCATCACAGCACATAGAGAAAGAAAGGCTGATGATGGTATCAGTCTGCATTCCTTGTGCACAACGCAAGCGTGTTCTCATGGGTTGACTGAAATGTTGGGCAGGGTTTCCAGCACAATATTGGTTTCTGCCTTCGGTCCATCCTCTCACCCTTTAAGCACTGGGTTCTGATCCTGCTGACAATTGATGATTTAATGGAAGAACTTTTCTCATAATTTCATAATTTTTTTCAAAGTTTTAGTGACATAATTATACCCCTGAGTGTGTTTAATCAGTAAGGGCTTAGTTTCATGTAAGTGAATTTCAGCATACTTGGATATTTGTTTGTATCAGGGGTCAATTAAGCCAAGATTTTGCAGTTTCTCAAGTAATAGATATTTAGTAACCAGGCTTGCCACAATATTCTCAGCCCAGGATTCGGTTTGATTCCCGATTCGATTCCCCCAGTATTTTAACCAAAATTCAAATAAATGAAAACGATAATTGTGTTCATGCCGTTGCACAACTTGCTAATGAACATGATGGTGTGAGTTGTTGATTGGCAATGATAGGTTATTCAGACTTTGGTGCTCAAACAATGCAGTATGTTCAATGCAAATGATTAACAGAACTCCCTTTCTCCATGACTATCTCTACATTGCATGTTGTCACAGTTTTGCATCATAGTATTACTATGTTATTAAAAGCCTGGGCAATGATGTAACGATAAATAAACATCTATTATCCACAGAATTTACACGATAAACTATCATTGTGATCCAAATTCAGTTACAAAGTACCACATATGAGCATTACAATGCCGATATTAATATAATTACCATGTAATTCCTAGCTAGGCCTACTTTAAATATTACTTAACAATTACTTATTACTTAATAATAACTGTATTTTGCACTCTCCTTCTGAACAAACATGTGCATTTACTCTCTACTGGAGGACAGATTTAAAAGTTTTTTTGTTTGTTTTGCATATTCCTCAGCATTGTTTGCCAGACTGAAAATTGCATTAGACATTATACATTATGCATTGCATTATAATCTTTCTGAGTGATGTTGAAAGTATCTATGTATAGTTAAATAGTTGACAGTGTTGTGTTTGTATAGCTTACAATTAGGTGCAGTCATTTCTATTGTATAAATAAACTAATCCTTGGTTAGAATGATAGAACAACAGGAATGGTTAAATGAAGACCAACCAATAAAAAATAATATGGCACATGAAAGGGAATGAAAGAATGATGATTTGAACAATACTGGCACTTATTTAAAGAAGGCAATATTCCAGAATAATAATTATTGGCCAAAGGCTAATATATAGCTTCAGAAATTTCTTAACTCTACCCATGAACTCGTGTCAGACAATCAAGGCAAGTTTTTCTCAAGAGTTCAAGCTCAGGTCATGTATTTTTTGTGTGATTTGAGGTTCTGTGATTCCTATTGATAGTGACCACTCTCATTATCTGTAGTGCTAAAAAAGAGGCCTGTGTTGTGTTAAAGCTGTGTTGTTCTTGGTGTAACTTAAACCAGATGCTGTAGACTCTAGAGATGAGTGCATGGATGACCCTGTATGGCTGGATGAGTGCTGGCTTCCAGCTCTGACCGAGTGCAGGCCTGTTTGAATTGGACAAAAACAGGACAAAGGATAATAACTTGCTTTTTTGTGTACTTTTCCAAAGCTAGCAGCTCCTGAATGCATCTGCACTAATGGGCCTCGTGCTTCCTCTGTTCTTCAGTCTGAATGTGTTTACTCCCAGCCGAAATGTCATCTGTCTCTCTCTTGCCTTCTGCAAAGCGGTATGAATTTGCCATTTATGTAGGCGGCAGCTCCTTCAAGCATATAGGTTTGCGTAAGCCAATTACCAAAATGTGTGCAGAGAGAGAGAGGAAAGGAAACTGAATGAGGAGAAGCGGAGGCAGCAGCAGTTTCCTGTTGGTAAAGTTTTTGTGACTGCACTACAGTCTTCTGTGAGAGGCCAGTGAGATGTTTTCACTAATGGTGGTCTCCCACAAAGTCCGCCGCAAGGTCAGGAAAAGAAAAATGCAGCCATTTTAATAGCAAGGTGTGGTTAAGTGCAGCTAAGCCACCACCGTTTAAGCTTTATATGCCGACAGTAAACTTTTCCCCCCTCCCACGGAGCAAACGTTTATTGGTCATTTGAACGAATCCGGGCACTTAAATGAATCCAAACATCTGGCAGCTGTTCTTTATTTGCACCCAGCGGTTTCCTCTCTAATGATGAGCTTGAGCTCAGTGTGGGATCAGGCTATGCTGTTACTTTAGAGTGCCATCTTGTGGTGCAGTGCAAACCATGACTCGGGGTTTGATCACTTGCAGAGGAGTCAACCTTCATGATAAGGATAAAAAATGCAGTATTGTTAGAAATTGCAAGATTTGTGAGGTGCAATAAATTGTTCGGCTATTTGCGCATGTTTACTTTGTTGCTCTTTGTGGTTTTACTCTAACTGCATCAATTGCATACGCAAGACTAAAACATCAAAACTTCACCCTTGTTCTTTGTGCAGGTAATCAAATTTGAGTAATGCTATTACATCTCCAACTTTCACACTTCATGAATCTTGGCTGTTCTGCTACTGCAGCCTTTTATGAAATGTTAGAATGTGACGGTTATAAAAATATACATCGTGCAGTCCTGCAAAGGAGCATTCACAATCAGAAGGATTGTGTTTGATTTGTCAGTTTGTCTGTGCATTCACTCACTTTCTTCTCTCTCTCTTTCTCTCTGTCTCTACGCCTCTCTCTCTCGCTCTCTCTCTCTTGCACTCTGTAGCTGGCAGGCGTGTGGAGAGGTGGCCAGCATGGCTGAACCCAGGCGAGACAGCACCAGCAGCCTGCAGAGGAAGAAGCCCCCTTGGCTTAAACTGACCATTCCTGCTGCTCAAGCGTCTTTAGACGAACCCCCCACCTTCGTCCAGGTACAGGACTCCCCTGTATCTCCCTCTCTTTATCTTTCCTCTCTTTCTCTCTCGCCATCCACTCTCAGTTCAGTTCAGTTCAGTCACACTTTACTGGTGCCAAGTACAGTATTGCCAAAGCAGTTAACAAGCAGAACAGCTATCCATTCTCTCTGTGTCTCTCTCTTGTTCACACATTTTCTCTCCCCCTTTCTGTCTGTTTTCATGCTCTGTCACAGCCTCTCTCTTCTCTTTCTCTCCAGTGAATTGTATTTCTCTTTCTCACTCTCTGACTTTCCATCTTTCTCTTTCGCTCACTCACTCTCTTCATCTCTCTTTTATTCTCTTTCTCACTTTCTCACTCTCTGCCTCATTTTTTTCTCTTTCCATATCTGTCTTTTTCTTTCTTTTCTTTTTCTCTCTCACTCTCTCTTTTTCTTTCTCTCTTTACCCCTCTCTCTTTCACTTTTATTCCCCCTCCTTTCTCACCCTCCACTCTCAATTTAGTCCAAATTGCCAAAGCAGTGAACATAAAGAAAATCAGAACTATTATTTGTATTATTCTCCCTCTCTCTCTCTCTCTCTCTCTCTCTCTCTCTCTCTCTCTCTCTCTTTGTCTCTCTCTTTCTCTCCCTGTCACTCTCTCTTTCTCTCCCTCGACTTTCACTTTATTTGAGATTGCCAAAGCGGTGGATGTAAAGGAAAGCAGAAGCATATTTCTCTCTCTCTCTCTCTTTCAGTCTCTCACCCTCCACTCTCAATTTATTCACACTCTACTGGCATGAATGTGCCAAGTTACATTATTGCCAGAGCAGTGAACGTGAACAACAGTAGAAGAACAGTTATCCAGGTTACACTCATTCTCTCTCTTTCACCCTCTCTTTTCTTCCTGCAACAGCCTGTGAAGAGGCAGGGGTTTCTCCGCAGCGTCAGCATGCCTGTCGAAACCTCCCATCTCGCCTCCCCACCGCGTGACCTTTTTGACCCCCGGCGAGCTCCGCTGCAGCGCCAGGCATCAATCACACAGACCATCAAGAGGTAGGCCTTAAGCTGAAACACAGGTCTGCACAAGGAGGAAGCCACTTAGGGCTCCATTCTTTTGTAGCATGCTATCATGAGGCTTCTCTGTGCTCAACAAGTCATTGCCAATGTAAGACCGGAGGACCCCTGCACAGGGGTTTCCTCTTGCACCACCTGCTATGTTGCCTCCCTTAGTCAGCTGCATCAAACGACACGGCAATCATCTCACAATAAGCTACTGATAGCGCAGCTTATAGTATTTAACAAATTCCAACGGTTTCTCATGGTCACAGGTGTAAACATGAGTGTGTGGGACACACATAGTTTTTGCTGGGCCCAGAGAAGCTGCTGCATGCTTTCTCATAGGATTAGAAAGCAGTATAAACATTTGTCTGTAAATTGCGTAGTTCTGTTTTCACTATTCTGCACAATAAAGATAATTAATAATTTAGGTTTACTTCAGTTGTTAACATTTACACTTACACTGCATTTAGCAGCCCCTCTTATTCAGAGCTAAGAAAAGTGTTCTGTTGTCTACTCAGAGAATGTTTTCTAGCTAGTACAAATAAATTAAAGTCAAACTACCCTTGAGCTCAGTGATGGTACCTAGAAAGAAAGACACAATACAGATTTAAAACAGCGTAAGTGCAATACAAGACATTTCAGTAAGTGCTGGAGCATATAAAATCATATATACCAACAGAAATTTTAATTATACTGTAGAGCTGGGTGATATTGCAAAAATACAGTATTATGATAAAATATTCACAATACTTGATATGTCATGATATTTAGACAGTGGTGCCTTAAACTATCAGTGACTGTGATTTTTATGATTTTTATTGAGCATTTCACACACTGCACAGATTCCAATGAAACATAACTAATAATGCTCTTATTGCAATGAAACATGCGCTTTTTTAGTGTTCTAGAAGTAATGACCCCCTCAAAAAAGAATATTTTGACATAGAGTGATGTAATTTATCACAATAACAATAAATATTGTCATACTGCCCAGCACTATTATACTGTGATGTACATTTTTGGCTATACTACCCACTACTAAGTACACTGAAAAAAGTGTGCCACCAAAACGTACACCATTTCCACATCAAGAAAATCTATCAATGTGGCAATAATTGGATTATATGTTTGTATCAATGTATCGTCAACATAATTACTGACAAAAACAAGAAAACTGAAAGACTTGTTGTAATATATTTTAATCGTTTGGAAATTATAAGACTTTTAACACATTTGTCAGAGTAGTTACTGAATAAGTAGTCTTAAGATTAATAACTGAATTATGAACAGTCTAAGAGGTTAATTACAGTCTAAGAGGTTAATTAGCTCATTAGTTGGATGATGTTGTTATAGATTGTGCAGAGCAGAGTAACTCCAGGGCCGTGGTTGGGAAGCACTGTCCTAGTCAATATTGAATGCACGAAAAACTAGAGAAATGGCTGAAAAAACTAGCCAATAGGCATGTACAGTGTTTTTTTTTTTTTTGCCTGCTCACATGCCATGTTTTATGCTTATTGTGGTTCCTATTCTGTTGTCTCCCCTCATAATGACCATGTTACTGGGTGTTGCAGCATGGGTGTCTGAGTTTTAAAAAATGAATTGTTGCAAGGCTCTGTTGCAAATTTTGTTTGCGAGGATTGTTGTTGTTTTGTAATAGGCATGTGCATGTGATTGCCCATCCTGGAGGAGATCAGATTCCTCATGTTTTGGCTCCATTCTAAATGATATGGAGAGCAGATGGCCTCATATTAGATAAACAAAAGCTCCAACAAGTGGCTGTGAGTGTCTTCATGTTTTGGCAGTGAATTATGTGTGATGCTGCTTTGCTGCGTGTGTATGAGAGTGGGTGTATGTATGCGTGTACATGAGTTTCTCATACATGTGAGAATTTCTTGCATGTATTTCTTGCATATTTGCATGTATAAGTCCTTTATCGTCCATTTCCCCCCTCGCTTCCACTCACATGGTCTTTATTAAGCCTGCTGTGTGTGATTGTTCCATAATCAGAATGTCCTCACACTGGAGTCATTAACTCCCTCAGGCCAATTGCTCTAACTCTGCTAATCTCACAGTCTGGCTCTCTTTCTCTGTCTTCCAGCTGTTTTCTCACGCTTCTTTCCTTCTTCTCTTTTTATCTCTTCCTCTCCTCCCTGTCCTTGCCTCCTCTTCCTCTTGCCTCAACCCCCACCTGCACCCCATCTGCAGCAGCAGGAGGGTCCACTTTGAGCGGATTAACACGGTACCCATTAAGGGTCACCGTGCTGGGCGCCGTAGTTTCAGGAGGCACCACCATTCCCTCTCCAGAACCCTGATCAGGTACACCCACCATCCACAGAATAGCGATGGGCGTGGTTATACAAACAGAATACAAAAAATGAAAAGATGACAGATTTATACGGATTTATACAAATTACGATTATAAGTTGAACGAGTTATCATTCACACAGGACTCACTAAATCATAAATGTGGATATTCAAGTAGCAAAAGTGATTAAATGCCCATATATACCTCAGACATGAGAGGCCCAAATGTCTCTTTATCTGCATAGACCTGTGCTATGTCCAGAGCTATGCCACATTCCCTGTATATAGTTTTGTGAGTCTACCAGTTTGTAGGTCTCCAAAAGCATAGTAAAGTGTTCAGTGCTCTCCTGATGCCTATTCACACCACAATTTTGGTAAAAAAAAAAACGGTGGGCAATTTTCAGCATAGTGGAAACTTTATGTCAAGTCCAAGATCAAGTTTCATTAAGCCAGGGAAGTTAATAGTGGTTGTTCCTAGGCATAAAAAGATACATCTAGATAAACAAAACAAACAAAAAAGGCTTTAAATGGCAAAAAGGCTATGTCGTGCTTAGGCACTCACTGCCATTCCCCAGCCACTCAGCTGTGTTCCAGTTTATGCAGTTGCATGCAAAAGTTTAAACATCCCAGGTCAAATTACATGTTTTGTTGATTTTCAAATTGAAAACATGTTAACACACACTCTACAGAGAGTAAACTTTAAAAATGTTATTTTTCTGCACATTTTAGAGTACAATTCCAATTTTCTTGCCTAATTTAACAAATTGGAAAAGACAAAAACATAAAATATAAAATATGCCATAACTTTTGCACACTCTACATTTAATGTTTTTTTCTGCAGTATGTTAAATTCATAAATTAAAAAGTAATTATGCATTAAAATGTGAAATGTGAAGTGTGTTCTATGTAGAGGATGTGTTAGCTTATTTTCACTTAGAAAATCAATAAAACATGTAATTTCAACATGGGCACACAAACTTTGACATGCCACTGTATTTTTCTGAACCTCTACTTTTTTTGCAACCTGTTGATTAGCTCTGATGGGTCAGCTTGATTTTGAACATATCTACAACACAAAAAATCAAGTTGGCTAATTTTTAAATCTTAACTTTTTTGCATCTGTGTGAGTTGCTGAGAATAGGCTCTTATAATGATTTTATCATTTTAGAGTGCACCACAATTGTTAGCATACAAACAGCATATCTTAGACAAAGAATACCACAATTGTTAGCATACAAACAGCATATCTTAGACAAAGAATACCTAAAATGCCTAAAATGTTGTCCACTCTTAAAAATAAAGGATCACAAAGCGTTCTTTGAGTGCTGAGTGATGCTACAAAAGCACCACTTTTGGTTCCCTAAAGAACCATGTTTGAAAAATAGATGTGTAAGCATGGTTTAAAGAACCTTCACATAATGTAAAGGTTCTATACCAATTCAAGAGTTCTCCCTAGAACATGTACATTATGTAGATGCTCTTTGATTAAGTTATTCACACCCACATCCTATTTACATCATCAAAGCATCAAAAGTTATTTGACTGCTAATAGTGCCCACCTGAGTGAGTGAGTGAGTGAGTGAGTGAGTGACCTAGCGAGCGAGTGAGAAAATCAGTCAGTTAGTAAGTTGCAAACCAATTTCATGCAGTGCTTTGTATCTAAAAATGGTTTTCCATACTTTCAAAGGTGTTTTAGGAAACCAAAAGTGTTTCTTTTATGCCACTGTGCAAAGAACCATTTTTGTCACCTTTTGTTTTTTGAATGTATGCTATTGAATGTACAATTGAATGAGTGATCTATGTCATATAATAGTCATATAATGTGGTATAGTAATATGACATTGTGATAGTGTTCTATATATTGCTCTTGATAATGCTGTGTAGTTAGTAGTGTAGAGGACCATTTTGTGCCTGTCCCATACAGCATGTAGTGACCCTGTGTAACTTTATTGTAGTCTACCTGTATTGTAGACGAGGTCATGTTGCAATAATGTGAGTTTTTTGCATGCCTGAATAGAGCTCAGGGAAGATTTTTGTAGGACTTTATGAAGCAAAATTCAGATAAAGCACATTTCTCTGAACAGCAGTTAACATGCCGGACATAATTCCGATCCCCAGGCTATTGTTAGTGACTTATTATGGGCTTGTTGTTGTAATTGCCGTAGGCAGGCTCACTTGGGCTGCCTCAGCGGGATGGGAGGGAACAGCATAGCTTACATTCACCATTGCTCACTGTTGCCATTCTTTTGGACTGAATTAGAAGTATTATCATGGGCGCACGCCTTTGCTCGAGATGGAATCTGCATTCTTCTCAATGCTTTCTTGAGTCTTGTGAATGCTGAAGGTTCCTTGTTCTCTTGATACACCGCTTGACCTCATGCCCCTACCAACTGGCTTTGTTTGTTTTTCCAGACATAAAACAGAGTAAGCCGCAATCATGATGCGGTATGGTTGCAGTGTATATCAGAGAGATTAGATTAGTGCCTTCTGTGTTCTGCCAGGCTCTAGGTCTTTTACAGAATACAGGGCTATTCACAGCAGCTCATATTGAGTGTGACAGCACTTGGCTGTTGTGCCAAAGCCATTGCAGACTGTGCAAATACACTGTCAAAATTTTACTGTTAAATTGCAGTAATTTACAGGCAGCAATATAATTAGCTCATGAAATTACCATACAGCTTTATCCTGCACCCCTGTATTTCTATGTACAGCTCATGTGTTCTCTGATGTGCAGCCACAGCTGTCTGAAGACCCTCAGTTTTGCTCCATTAGGTAGTACAAGTAAAGATATAGCCAAACATGAAAAACCTTGCTTCCACTTACAAACACCTGAATAGTCATGCATACATTTACACAGTTAAGTGAAAGTTCATTCTATTTTTCACAACAGTATAGTGCTGTTTGTCACACTGTGAGCTAAACATTACATGTTATTACAGTTACATACACTTATTCTGGTCTATAAGACCACAAAGATGTCAGTAACCAAATATTTATTAATCATAACATTACAGGATTAAGTAGTTAACAGACAAACGAAAAACACCATCATGGTTGGAATACCAAAACATGTAAAATCCAGTCAAATGTGTCTTTTGGGCTACGAGCAACATGTAACAAAAAAAAGCAACTGAACAAAACAAATAAGCACATAATAACAAAAACCAAACCACAAGGAACACTGGGAAGCTCCACCCTATTACTACAATGTTCAGAGACAAACAGTTCAAGACTGCACACCAGTTATTTTCCCAGTATGCTTTACAGTCATAAAAAACAGTCATATTTCACTTTTATGTGACCATCTTTTTATGGCTAAGAATTAAAGAATTAAACAGGCTTTTGTTACTATGCCTTGAAGACTCAGGACTGCCCTGCCTTCATAACTGCCCTGTATTGCATCTCATTCAAAAAGTAGTTCAAGGTAAAACATTCCTTATACCTTGAAGTTAATGGGCAGGGCTAAACTGCTGTATGCTGAATAGGAGAATATATGTAAATATGTTCATTTTTAGTGACATCACAAAAATAATTAATTCAGAATGTTTTTTTACAGTTTCTATATGGACTGTATCAACTGGGGAGTGAATGTCTATAACAATGTTTACATATTACATCAATCTCTTGTATTTCAGAAAATTAAGGAATTTGGTTTTCCATGATATGGAGACTTTAAGGAACACAGTAGATTGCTGTAGTGTTTCTACCAGGGGTGTAGCCACAGATAGGCCTGGCCTACCCAGATTGATCACAGGTCTGCCCAGTGATGTCACTGTACTATAGCCAATCAAAATCTTTGTGTTCACTGCCAAGCTCTTATTTTTCTCAGCCCTCCAATCACTGCTTAGCAGCTGTTACTGTCCATCATTGCTTCAGGCCTGCAGTTTGTTATTTGCGTGCCAGTTTTTGAAATTGAAGCTCCAGTTGGGGTTAAAAGATGTACCTGGGGCAGTTGTAAAGGTGAGATCCCATTCTCAAAATAGTATGTTGTTTTCTACCCATACAAAGCCAAAAATAAATTTAAAAATGTCCTTGTCATCAGTGGTCTACAAATTTGGTGCTTTTAATGCTCTTACAATGCACACCTACCACATACACATTCTGTGTACGCCACTGGTTTCTGTTGTAAATTTAAATCAGTGTGTTTTACAGCCTCACTCAGACACAAACTCAGGCTAACAAATATTCTACACTATTTCTAATATGATATTTACACTGACTAGGTCTCCTATATGGAGATTAATCTTGTTTTTGGACCAGGAATGAATCGCTGTAGTAGTGGATTCTTCAAACATCATGGTCCATTTATCCCATTTGGATCTCTGTGTATTGTATTATATTGTTATTCTTTAGAGGCTCTTGATACGGTGTACAGTTACTTCTGAGCACTTTAAGTGATCTGACTGTCTGTGCGCTTGAAAAAGGTAATCTAATTAGAGACTAGAGCATGAACATGATCATATCTCAGACTGACATGTGTGTGGTTTGTTATCAGCGAGGGAGAATGAGTTAGGAATGAATAAGATGTGTACTTTTGTCTTATAGTGGCTTATAGCCAAGCAGCACAGGCAGCGGTAGTGAGGGGTGGAGCGGCAGGCCATTCGGTGTGTGTGTGTGTGTGAGTGTGTGTGTGTGTATGTGTGTGCGTGGGGGTGTAAGCGTGTGTGTGCGCCACAACGAGAGGGGACTTTCAACATCTGTGTCCGGAGGCATGTCTGGGCAAGTCCCCTTTTCCTTCAAAGCACCTGACGATCTTCTGCTCTGTTCTTTTTCTTATTCTTGGAACATGCTTCATTAGTTCACTGAATTTTCCAGTTCCAGCTGCATAAGCGTGGAAAGAACCTCTCTCTTCTTCCACCTTTGCTGTGCATTCACTCACTGTAGCAGAAAGCTACATGCTGTGGCTTAAACTGACCAGCAAAGGCAAACATCTGGAGTGCAATGGGATGAGGCACAATGGTTGTAGACTCTGGCTGTACTGTGGTCACTGAGCTGAGCTTAAAGGGAGTGTCTTGCTTGCTGCCAGGGGCACGGCGGACTGGTTCGGGGTCAGTAAGGATGGCGATGCCACGCAGAAGTGGCAGAGGAAGAGCCTGCGTCACTGCAGCATGCGCTACGGGAAGCTGAAGCCGCAGGTGATCCGGGAAATGGAACTGCCCAGCCAGGACAACATCTCCCTGACCAGCACGGAGACACCGCCGCCTCTCTACGTACCTACGTCCCAGCATGGCATACCTAAGGTACAGCTTCAATGTGTGGAATATGTGTGTACACAAAGTTTGGACACCTTCTTTGAAGCATTTTCCATTATATTTAATGTTTTTCTACATTTTGTATTAATAGTTTAGACACCACAACTGTGAAATGGAATTATTGGAATAATAAACATGGAATTATTCACTGACCAAAAAAAGTGATAGACAAATCAATACATCTTATATTTTAGATTGTTCAGCAGCCACGCTTTGACTTACTTTGCACATTCTCAGCCTCATGAGGAGCCACCTATATGCACATATGCTGAGCACGTGTTTACGTTTACTGCATGGTGGGGAGCATCAAAATAACCCATATAAATATAATAACTATAATGTAATAACATACAGTCGTATGCAAAAGACTACGTGAAAATAAATGAAAAGTATACATCCTTTACAGACAATACAATTCTGCACATTTTAATACACAATTACTGTTAATTTGCTGAACCTAAAATATTAGGGGAAAATTGTAAAATATGTTCTGTGGAAAATTTATGGCACATTTTATATTTTATGTTCTACTCAGCAAAAAAAAAAATAGAAATTGTGCACTAAAATTTGCAGGAAAATGCCATATTTAGGTTTGTAGAGGATGCGTTCTTGTTTTTGCTTAGAAAATCAAACAAAACGTAATTTGACAAGGGCTGTTCAAACTTTTGCATACAAATGTAAAGACTGTGGATTTAAATATTGCAAACCAAAAAGTATTTTTAGATGATTTACTCAATGTTTTGAATATTTTGTGAAGAGCAAATAAAAAATTGGTTAAAATGGTTATGTGCCTTGAGATTTAATCTCAACTCTTAAAATGCAGTTATTCTAGTTTTTTGACGTTAGTTTTATTGTAAATTAATTATTGATGCATTACAGCTCACTAAGTCATTTTAAAATCTCCTCCATCTGTTTCCTAGTGTCCTACTAATTATTTTAAAGCTTGAGAGTTTGAGAGGCTCCTATTCCTCTTCGTCTGGATAGGCCTGGGCTATGTCCAAAACTATGCCCCATTCATTATAAATAGTGCATGGACAGTTTGTAGGTGTCCATAGTGGAGAATATTCATTCAGTGCACTTTTAAGGCCTATTCCCACTGAGCATGATTTTTTTGGATGACAAAAACAGATGCCATTTTGAACATATTGGAAGTCAGATCAAGCTTCTTAAGCAGGGGAAGCTAATAGTTGGCGGTTCTTTCCGGCATGAACAGAGAATACACCTAGATAAACATACAAAAAACAATTATAAACTGTGTCTATGTTGTAATAAAGTATTTTTCGTCATTCCCCAGCCTTTCAGCTATTGTCCAACACACAACTTGTACAGTCAACCTCTTGCTTGACGTAGAAGCTTTTGTGCTGTTCATTTTTATTTACAGCTTCCTAGAGACCTGATAATAATTTGAAACCCATGAAGTTGTACGGGACAAATATATTCAAATCATTTTATACACTCGCATGCAACCAAACTGGTTTTGTATTATTGAAAATTATTTTATACTTTAAACAGTGATTCCTAGAATGCGCTTGAATAAAGTTCTTCAATTTTATATTTGTCATAGAATCACTTTTCAAGCATTTAAATACAAGTGTTTATATCAAAATGTCTTTGAGATGATGAAAACATTCAGGTGTTGGTGTTGTATGTACATCAGTGGCAGCATGTGCATGCGAAAATTAATTCTGAATATGGGTGGCGATACTTTTTACTAGTTTTTAGAGCCCGTTGATCATTTCTAGTGGATCTTCTGCTTTATCTGTTAATAAAGAATGTCCATCAAAAACTATGCACCTGTTTTGTAGTATCATCTGTGGCCTAATTTCATGGTCACTTTGTTTGTATCTAATCAGATCGTGGACCCTCTGGCACGTGGCCGGGCTTTTCGCATGGTGGAGGAGGTGGATGGTTACAGCGTTCCGCAAACACCCATCACACCCGGCGCGGCCTCCCTCTGCTCTTTCACCAGCTCCCGATCCGGCCTCAACCGGATACCACGCAGACGCAAACGCGAGTCTGTGGCCAAGATGAGCTTCAGGGCAGCGGCCGCTCTGGTTAAGGTGAGCTCAAAAGACTGGTCAGATTTTAACCCCTTAAACTGCAGGCCAGTTCAGTTCAGCTCAGTTATTTGTATGAAGACATATTATTCACTAACTACTATGAAACTAATATGTTGGTTATGAGAGTGAGGTATTGTATTGAGAGCCATATACGGGGTTATTTTCCTGCAAAGGCAAAGTAATATAACATATAATACAAGGAATAAAATGTAGGTTACAAAGAGCAGCACTATGCAGATGCAGCATTTGATTTGCCAGTGGGAAATCAATGCCTATTTAAGACATGGGTCAGCGCTAAACGTGCAAAATCAAAATAGCACAGTGGAACACTTTTGTGGCAGTGGGTAAATATTCCCAGAGGCTTTCTAGAAATGGTTATGACGAAACAACAGAGCCAGATCAATCCTGACATCAGATTGAATTGTGACCTTTCAGTCTGCCCCCACACATTCTAGGGCAATTTAAGATGATTGTGTTTCATAACGACATCAGATATTCCTTTTTTTTAGAAAAAAAAATATTTGAAGTGGCCTGAGAGTTCATGAAGATGCAGTCTGATATTTGTGTTAAGATTAGGTATTTATTGCATAAATATAGCATTTGCTATAAGTTCATAATACTGTATATAAGTTTCACTTTGTTTATGTTTATTATTAATTATTAATTTTTATTATTGTTTATGTTATTATTAATTATGTATTTGTGTGTTAATTTTAACAAATAAAAATAAGATGTTGCCTGTGCAAATGTTATGACACATTTTATATTTTGTTTTATTTATTTTCTAATTTGTTTAACCCAGCAAATAAATATAAACTGTTTAACTTGTTAGCTTATTTTCATATAGAAATTCAACCAAAACATGTAATTGGACCAGGGGTGTTCATGCTTTTGCAGAAGACTAAGGTTTTATTATTGTGCATGGTATATGCAACAGTAGCACATAATTTTACACTGGAGTTAAAGCAAAGTAGTATATATGAAGTCTTATTGGATTTAGTTAACTAGACATTGTGATGATTTAGACATGCGATTTCCACAGTGATACGTGGTGATTAGCTAGGCTACCTAAACTCAGTGCAAAACTAAAGAAGTAAAGTTCAGACACCGGATATGTTTTGGCTGATTTACTGTAGCTGTGTTAAGGAGAAAATTGTGTAAATTTTACTTTTTTCAAATCTGTTCCTTTAATATACCCCACAGTCGCTAATTTCATACAGTACAGTACAGTTTTGTACAAAGGCACACCAGATTCTCACTGACTCACAGGAGAACTGATCTGAGTGTGTGTATCTTTATTTTTAGGGGCGCTCCATTAGAGAGAGCACCATGCGGCGGGCCCACAGACGCAGTTTCACCCCGGCCAGCTTCATCGAGGAGGACGTAGTGGACTTTGCCGATGAGCTGGACACATCCTTCTTCGCCAGAGTAAGTGATTGTTAGATATGATGATAAAATAACAGTGATTTAAATTGCTATTGTTTTAAAAAAATAAGATCCTGTGGCCATTAACATAAAATTCTTAGTTCTTAAATACTTAAAGGATACATTTAAAGATGTCATTTTTCAAATTAGTGCTGAAATGTACACTTTAGCCTTATTCGGACAGGGTTTGTTTTTCATCGAGGAGGGGGGGTAATGTCAGTTTACCACATTCCACAACATCTGGAATGTTTGTGACCGATTTGCATGTGATAAGACATCTCGGTGTAAATGACAGAAATGGGAGTCGCTACTCCATTTACACACCGCCTTTACTCCAGAAAAGAGTCAAAACATTTCATTTAGCCATTATTTCGTTTACCCTAACCATTCACCTTGCTGGCAATAAAGTTGTGCATCAGCAATAAGCAAGTAAACGCTGCCTCCGTACTATTGAAACTCAATTTCCACAGAACATGAAAGCATCACTGACATGTCGATCTGCCTATTTCTACAGTTGAGAGACAAGGTAAAAATGACTTTATCCCACCTTCCCATGTAAAACAATTTTTTTTTTTAAATTTCCACTTAAACATTCCCTAAAGAGATTTTACGCAAGTCACTTAAGGTAAAGGTAAAATGTAAAGCCGAAATTCAGGTAAGATGTGTTATGCATGTGGCCAAGAAGACTATAATATCCACTTTTCCTGCCTTGGGCCTTGAATGCTGAGTCTAGTGTGCCAGAATGCCAGTTGTGGTTGTGTTGTCTTGGACACAGCACAGGTGTTTGGTTTCTTCTGATTGGTCCAACTCAACAAGTAAGACAACATTGTTGATAATGTAGTCTATAATTAGAATTGTAGCTCATGCAATTTAAAAATTGCACTCTTTCAAATTGCTTTTTCGATATAAAAACGATTAGTCTTTGACCTCTAGTTAAATTTGTGGTACCAGGGACTCTGTGTCCCTGGTGCCACACATGGAGGTCAGTCTAAGTCTGACTGTATGTCTGTGCTCAGGACGTGCTGATGCACGAAGAGATGTCAACGTTCCATGATGAAGTGTTCGAGTCTCCCTCCGATTCTACCACCAAGGATGTGGACAGCAAACAGCTAGATGAGTCAGAGCTGACAGGGAGCGCACTGGACAAGAGCGAACTGGAGAGGAGTCATCTAATGCTGTGAGTTTCCCACTTACACTTTAGTTTTGCACTGGAGCTACAAGGCAAATGGAGCTAACAGTGCAAGCTTATAACTAGGGCTGCATGATGATATCATAATCATATCGGTATTGACAGGTATTTGCTTAAAGAGTAACGACAGATATTTCAATTTTTCCAATATTTTTAGCTGATATTTGTTGATATGTTTAGTGCACTCCAGAGAAGTAGAATGTTTAGGTGATGCAGGGTTATTGTGCTGTGATGTCTGCATTTCATTCATTCATTTTAATGCATTTTTAAACCTAAAAATAAATGTTACATTTCTGCAATTCTGTTATGCTAATCTAAGTGGAAATAGTTCCAATTTCTGAATTTCATAAATGTTTATGTAACACTGTTGGTGTCAGTATCAGCAGATATGTACATGAAAGATATTGAATATCAGCGTTGGCCCACAATTCCCATACTAGTTCATCCCTACTTATAAACACCAGTTTGCTGCATGTTTAACACGTTTCACACCCTTGCCTCAAACTGCAACAAGTTGTTAAGTAATCTGAAATAGACTGCTTGTCGTTTCTGGCACTGCATGGCATACGGTTACCTATAAAAATGGATAATCGTGCCGTGGCCCTGACCTTATTCTAGACTAAGCCTCTGAAACCATGAAAAATGTATCTATGTGCTGTGATAGGCCACTAGAAAGAGGCTGGAGAAAGGCCAAGGAGGGAACACCAGCACCTCCTAAGGTCCGACTGAAGCAAGAAGTGGTCAGTGTGAACGGTCAGCGGCGAGGGCAACGGATAGCTGTGCCAGTCAAGAAGCTCTTCGCGCGAGAGAAAAGGCCGTATGGGCTCGGCATGGTGGGCAAGCTAACCAACCGTACATATCGCAAACGCATCGACAGCTACGTGAAAAGGCAGATAGAAGACATGGACGATCATCGGTAAGCCATGTCTTCAAGTAGCCTGTGATATGTTTTTGTAAATTGTGAGCAGTTTTCATGCTCTCCCACTCACTTTTCTAAAGTTCCTATGGAGGTTTGCTCTGTAAATTGGTGAATTAAATTTTTTTTCTTCCCTACAGGCCTTTCTTCACGTACTGGATCACGTTCGTCCACCTACTCATCACTATCCTGGCTGTATGTATTTATGGCATAGCACCAGTGGGCTTCTCCCAGCATGAGACCGTTGATTCTGTGAGTTCAGCTGTGCTCTCAAACTTTGGAGGTTTAACCATTCTGCTCTTTTTTGTTTTTTAAATATATGACATTGTTTTGTTTTTTTTTGTTAAGGTTCTAAGAAACAAAGGTGTCTATGAGAATGTCAAGTTTGTGCAGCAAGAGAACTTTTGGATTGGACCAAGTTCGGTATGTTAGCTTTCATTCCATCGCCAGATTTTAATCATTAAGCTTCTTATACTTAGTAAGTTATTCTGAAGATGTTAAAAGGTGCATGTAAAATCTGCAATAGTAAAAAAGTGTTTTTGTCCTCACTGCTTGTCACTTCCATGCCAACAGGAGGCACTGATCCATCTGGGAGCCAAATTCTCACCCTGTATGCGACGGGACCAGGAAGTGCATGATCTGATCCAGAGGAAGCGGGATACCGAGCGGAACTCAGCCTGCTGTGTGCGCAATGACCGCTCAGGCTGCCTGCAGACTTCCCAGGAGGAGTGTTCGGTGAGCAGAGGATCCTTTCAGCATAAACATAGACCTGCATTCACTTAATAATGAATACTTCTATTCATTTGGAGATGTAAATGCACAGTTAGAGGAACAGTTCAGTCAAAAAAGTGAATGCTGCTAACGATACATTAAAACAAGCAGCCACCAATTAGCATTATGCAAATAGAATCATGAATCAAGTTATTTCTTAGATAATGAATCACATTACATCCCTGTTTGCTCAAGACTGAGGTTTAATTCCCCACTCAGGCAGTAAGACCAATATTTTTGGCTGCGTGTGAGTGTTCTAAGTCCTAAGAGAAACATACTTAGACTGTCTCTAGGTACGAAGGTCTGCCATATGCTGTAAATTAAATTAAATTTCATTTACTTTCAGGTTGCGCTTTTTGTTCAGCTCAAAATGTGTACAAGCTTGATTCCAAAAGACTACAGAGAATAGAATTAAATAATGTAGACCATAAGTCTACAAAACAGCATGAAAAGTGTTGTGTCTTTTTTTAAAATTATGCTTAATTGACTAGTTGAAAACTTGTCCCTCTCTCAACCCCGCAGAGCACGCTGGCTGAGTGGGTTAAGTGGCCACAGCATTCCAGCACCCCTCTGCTGGATGGCAAGCAACGTCTACACGGCTCTGTCTGCCATCAGGACCCCAGGTAAGATAAGCGTCTGTCCAAGCCAGTTTTTGCAACCATCAGATTTGCAGATCACACTTAGCGGTTTTTGAATGTGTATACTTGGTATGTACTTGCAGGACCTGCCTCGAGCCAGCCTCTGTAGCACCTCACGAATGGCCTGATGACATCACCAAGTGGCCAGTAAGTGCTGCAACAGAGCTGACAAAAATATTTAGTGTCTTAGACTGCTGTTGATCAAGTAAAGAGGTTTTAGTGTGTCGGTTAATCATTGGCTGCTGTGATTGTTGTAGATCTGCACCAGGTATGATACAGGTAACCACACTAACCTGCCTCACATTGACTGTACCATCACCGGCCGGCCCTGCTGTATCGGAACCAAAGGAAGGTGAGGGCAACCACACACAAAAGTTTGGCCACCCCTTGTCAAGTGATATGTTTTGTTGCTTTTTGTAAGTGAAAACAAGTTAACATGTCCTCACAAATTTAATGCACAATTACTGTTTATTTGCTGAATTTAATGTATTTAAAAAAGTGGCCTGTGCAGAAGTTATGGTACATTATATTGTAGTTTTTTTCCAATAAGTTCAACTTATCAACTAAATAGAAATTGTGTAACGCATGTGAAACAGGTTTTTTATTTATTTATTCATTTCTATTTATTTCTTTTCTAATCTATTTTTCCTGTTTTATTTATTGACTGGTGGTAATCAAACATTTGCATACATGTGTACATGAATTTACATTGACATTACAGTTGCCGTTATGTGTGATCTTTATAGAAAGTTTTAAGTGTGAAAACGACCTCCAGTTCTTTCGGTGAAATCGAGACTCTCTAACATTGCTCTTCATCCTGTGTAGGTGTGAGATCACATCGCGAGAGTACTGTGACTTCATGAAAGGTTATTTCCATGAAGAGGCAACACTGTGTTCCCAAGTAAGGCAATTATTTCATGTTACATTAATACAAATTATCAGTACAATACCAATATACAGTAACTTGCAATCAGTAGAATGCAGTATCAGCATGAGTAGAGTATTTTACATTTAACAGTACTTTAAAAGTACTTCTGTAGTTCTGTGATAAATTCACTGTATGGCAGTGATTAAAAAATTCCTTTGGTGTTATCAAAACTGCCATAATGGAACTTGCCATTTAAAGACTTTCAGCAATTAAATCAAGCATAGCATTAGTTCAGGCAGGCCACAAAGTTAAGCTTAGGCCATAATCACATGCTTTTATCAGCTGATCTCAATCAGCTGATGGCTCAGCTGATCACCAGCTATGCATGCAATTGGCTAAATTTGTCATTGTGCTTATTTAAGCTGTCCATTCTTGCCGCTTCCTCTGCAGCCACTTTGCAGCCTGCCTCCACCGTGTCTCCTCGCTGCTGTAGCTGACTTGTTCAGTGTCATTGGTGCCTGCTGGATGCCTGTGTTCTGTAGAGGTGCTTTTTACACCTGTAATGCATTTTCCAAGTTTGACCTGTAGAACCATCTGTAGTAGTCCAGGCAGAGGCCCAGTTGCTTGAGCACCGTTCAAATATGGCTTCTAAATGGGCTTTAAATGAATACACCTTTGGACAGTGTTCGCAGGTAGCCTATGTATTGATCAACAAGCAGCACATTAACAAAAGCGATAGCAATGTGGTAAACTACAGTTCCCCTCAAAAACCACCATCAAAACAAGAATCCATGAGTTGTGTGAGTGAGAACAAGAAGAGCTGTAATCACAAGAATAAGTTTGAAACATTGTATGTATGCTATGATATGCAAAAGTTAACATATCCTCTACAGAGAACACAGTTGCTGTTTATTTGCTTTCATTTAACATGTTGGAAAAATAAACATAAAATGTGGCCTGTGCAAAAGTTAATTTTTATGGGTTTTTTCCCAAATATTGAACTTATGCACCAAAATTAGCAGTAAAATGCCATATTTAAGTTCTCTGCTGAGGATCTGTTAACTCACTTTCACGTAGAAAAACAAAACATGTAATTTGACCAGGGGTCTTTAAACTTTTGCATATGACTGTACACTCGCTGTAACTCTTACTGTTGCTCTTACTGAATTTTGGTGAAGATTGGAAACAATGAAAATCACATGTCTTCATGTCAGGTTCATGTGAACTCTGCATTCCCATGTTGAAATATGTTATGGAATCACTGAAAGTAATAAATACATTCTGATGGAGCTCATTTTGTCCACGCATATAGCTATAACAAAATGCACTGCTTTTTAAATGGAACACATCTTTTTTTAGATTCAAATTTGAGCAAATAAGACAAATGAAATTAATCCCAGTTGCACTAATGTGATTAATCAAGATTCACTATGTTAATCATTTGACAGCCATAATAAATTTCAGTGACAGGGCCAAGCTGAGCAAGGGGATATCAGTCTGAAATTAGTTTTCATCTTACAAGATGAAATGCTTCCTGCTAAAACGTGACAACAGAATGTTTGAAACAGTCCATTATGTCAAATGGTAGCTATTTTGAAGAAGATTCACAGATGGTTTTTAGTTTGCTTGAATACTGCTTGTGTTGTTCCTTCATTGTTATTCATATACTATAACATATTAATGTGTATACTATATCTACACAACCTTACCATATTGTTAGTTAGGACAATCTACTGTGTGTATTTATATTCATACCAGTCCTTAATATAAATTAAATCAAATGCCTCTTACATAAATAGTTCCTGCACAGTCATTTTGAGTTTAATCCTCACTATTGTAAGAATTCTGTTAAAGTTACAATAAGGCTTAAAGGAGGTAAATTTAACATAGACAGCAAACATGTCCAGAGAAGCCGTAGAAAATAACAGCCTGTGCTAGGCCTTCTTACAGACGCTTCACCGCTCTCAACCCTTCTGCTGCCCTTGTACCTCCCTCACTTCTAGGTTAATGACTTTGTTACTGGCCTCTGACCAGAGAATTCTGCTACAGTCTAAGTGCTCTAATAGCTCTGAAGGTTGCCATGCTAATCTGGTCTGGGTTTGGCAAAATCCCCTTTTTGTCTGAGAGGGCACACTGTGTTGGCTCAGACGTCTGTGCCAGCCCTCTATGCAGCATACAGTGGTCCGCCAAGACTGTTTAAAAGCATTTTATGGGCTGGAAATGGTATTTGAGTGAATGTTGGCAGTACTGCTGTCTGACCAAAAAGTACATTTTGGTTTAGCACTTATGTCCTGTGATTTTTTTAATGGTAGTTTGATTTTAGCACTACAAATATGCTCTTTTTCTCTCTGTCCTGAAACAGGTGCACTGTATGGATGATGTATGTGGCCTCCTTCCCTTCCTCAACCCAGAAATCCCTGACCAGTTCTACCGGCTCTGGCTGTCTCTCTTCCTACATGCTGGGTTAGTTTTCTTCTGGTCCTTCCCGGCTGTCACTGGATTGTGCATATATGGACTAGTACCAAATGAAAAGATCTCATCTAAAAAGTAGCATCAGATATATGCAGCTGGCATTGGGCCCCATTGTAGGTTAAGCTATGGATTCAGGTATCTCAGTAAAGTTGGCTTTTTTGTTCCAGGCCAGCTTGTTAAACTTCTGGTGCTAGATTGGGGCAAAATCCACCACAAACAAGGGAATGCCCCCTGTAAAGGCACCCACATTCCTCTGATCCATGCTCTGTTAACGTGCAGAGTACAGTATTTAACACAAGCAAAACAAGCAAGCTATTAAAACACTATCAGTACTAAAAGATTTTATTTCCTTTGAAAGTGGTAGTGTTTATTTAATATTACATCCATGGGCTAACGACAGGCCTGTTGTCCATCGGACAGTGTTGCCTTCACAAGGATTGGTTTAGAAATGTCATGTTCAGTTTCTTCCCACCCTAATAAGTTTAGCTTCCCACCTACATTTACCCCAATGTCTCATAATTGTCCCAAGACGTTCTCGTTACGAGAGCACATATGTCCCCTGCAAGACTAGCAAACTGCATGCTTAAATCATCACGCACTTTCGTCAAACAGAGAATTTAATCTAAAATGGACGTGCAAATGTGGTTTCTGACACTCTATGACATTGTTTTTAGGGGGTCCCATGTTGGCTGACTACTCCAGTGTTGGCTAACTGCTAACTTACTCATAAGCAGTGCTGGCACAAAAATGTTTGGTTCAACAATTCTTCTTTTAGAAAGGTTCTTTTCTGGTTTGGTAATGCAGCCTTCCTCACATTAATTGAGATCTTACACATTTCATTAGTGTCTTTGGTTTGATAAATGAGTAACAGTTTACTCTTTCCATCAATCTCTTGCAAATTTGGGCAAGTTTTTAAATTTACAAATATGCTACGCCACATTGTATAGTCTTTCAGAGGTATTCTGAGCATAGTTACAGTTGCTAGGCTATGAAGGACCAACAGAGTCAACTAATTTGCTACAGTGCCACCTTCAGGCAGACCAGTACTGCATAGTTAGTTGAGAACATTATAGACAGAAGTTTACCAGTTGTTTAGTAAATAGTAAATTAGATAAATAATGACCTTTCCCTGAATTTGTATTTGAGTGTCTTTTTTTGCCCTACAGCATAACTTCATAATAAGAACCAGAATTTGTTAAGGGGGTCCAAGAGATTAGTTAGGAGGTCCTGGACCCCCCTTGGTTATCTATAAAAATGGATGAAAGTCCATTAACCAAAGATAGTAGTACCATACATACATACGTATATCATCTAAACCGCTTATCCTTCTGCGTCACGGTGCTGGAGCCTATCCCAGCTGTCATTGGGCGGAAGGCAGGATATAGTAGTAGCAGCCACCTTGAAATTTGTTCCTGTTTTTGTCTAGTTAACAGTATTTCAGTGTCCTAAACCACATAACCAGGATTTTCACTCAAAAATCAACTGTGCAGTCATTTTCAATTAAAAGTCAAATTAAAGCTGAATCACTTTGTTCTCGGAGATGTTTTAGATATTTTAGTAGACGCTGTAGACCAGATAGACTGGTACCTAAGGAGCTGACACAGAGGCATGTTTGATCAGCTAATCTATTTTGAGAAACAGCTGAATCTAATGCTCTGAACAGATGCAGTGCTTTTACTCAGTGTTCTCAGTCTGGACAGTAATCAAACTAAGTGCAGGGCCCAGAGCTCTCCTGAGCTTCGCTCTTTGGATGTTTCCCTTTCTTAAGCAGGCTCTGTAGATTAACCCTCCTGCACGTGCATCTGCCACACACACACGCACACACAAACTCATTGCCAAGCCATCTCACCTTGCCAACAGTTTCTTATTGTGCTCTTATATTGTGTGGTGCTGTATGTGCATGTGTTCATAAGAATGAAACAATGCCTTTCGTTATAGTGAGACAGCGTACAGGGCTGTTGGAGCTGAGGTTAGAGTAATGGAAACTGAATTGAGTCTTTAACACACCTAGTGATGAGATTAGTGGTCATAAAACCTCATATGGGGAACACTAATGACGTCATTACTTACAGTGCAGTCTTTAAGTAATTGGACATTGACATAATTCAGATGTGTTACAAAACAGATGTTTCAGACACTAAAGAGAAAAACACACCAGAGTGACCTCTGAGGGTTTACCACAAGATACAGACCACTGATGAACCTCAAAAACATAACAATTATGTATTTAAAGCCTGTAGAGCTCTGCGATGAAGTGTCATGGAGAGAAAGATTAACCTGTACCAGAGTGATGGACTAGTCAAAAGTGTGTGGAAAACAGAATCTGCACTCAACTAGTGACGTGAGCTTGTATGGCTGCCAGTGGAAGTGACTCAGTTTTCTTTACTGATCATGTGACAGTCAACAGCAGCTGCAGGATGAATCTGTGAATCTGTCAACTAATCTAACATTTTGATTCCTAGCGCTTGGGTTTTTATGTGGTATGCACTCAATTTTCTGGCCAGTATAAATTTCTCAATCTATTTCAAAATGTAAAGATGCATTAAATGCAGATGCAAACAACAATTGTTGATCCAGCGGTGTGTAGTAGAGTTGAGCTGGCTTGTAGTCCAGCTCTAGATTTCTAGCGTCTAGTCACAGTGGGCTCTAGTCACAAAATTTCTTGGTTCTGAAAATGAAAGTTTTTGTGCAAATTGAAATATTAGTTTGATTCAGTTGGTTTGGTTAGTTTTGGGCTTTCTTATAGATTTGACAATCTAAACAGTATTTAATGTATTTAATGTTGGTGTAAGGAACTATTAACGCATAGAAATACAGTCATATGCAAAAGTTTGAACAGCCACCAAATTACGCATTTTGTTGATTTTCAGGGTCAAAGTAAGTTAATACACCTTCTACAGGAAACAAACTTAAATATGTCATTTTTCTGCCAATTTTAGTGCACACTATCTATTTATTTGTTAAGTTGTAACATATTGAAAAAAAAGTAAATATATAACTTTTGTACAGGCCATATTTTATATTCTAAATGTTAAATGTAAAAAGAAAAAACAGTAATTATGTATTATAACATGTAAAAGTGTGTTCTTTGTAGAGGGTGTGTAAACTTATTTTCACTTAGACAATCAAACAAACATGCAAGTTAGTCTTTGGACCAGTGTGAAGTGTAAAGTGTAAACTACTAATCAAGCAATCCCAATTGCTATTCTTGAAAATGTGTAGGATGCATAATTAAAGAAAATATATATTAATTCTTTTTATATTTTCATGGGAAGCACTGAAATCTCCTAAATAGGGCACAGAGGGTATAAAAAAGGCTAATTGTGGTTAACTCAGTATATGTGGAAATACTCTAATTCAAGCAAACCTTATTGCCAATTTTTTCAAATCTAGTATGCTGGAGTTTCTGCCCGGCTACTTGCAGACTGTACTGCATATGACAGGCTTTATAAACTGTACACAGTATCCCCAGCTGAATATGAGATTTCAAATGCAGCACAAATATAGATTCATCAAAGTCTTCTCTTCTTCCTCTTCTGTGTGTAAACCAGGATTCTGCACTGCCTGGTTTCCGTGCTGTTTCAGATGACTATCCTGAGAGATCTGGAAAAGCTAGCTGGCTGGCTGCGTATCTCCATCATCTACATCCTTAGCGGCATCACAGGGAATCTAGCCAGCGCCATCTTCCTGCCCTACAGAGCTGAGGTACCTACAGCCCACCCTGAGTATACCTTTAAAACCGCAGTGAAACAGATTAATGTGGTTATTTGAATATATCTATATTTGAACTCATCTTGGTATTTCTTTACTTGTCATTGTTAAAGCAACACTTCAGAACAAAATGCTAACATGGCTAATAATGAACAAATGTTGAGGAGCAGTGATCTCATGTGCTAGCTACCCTGCTACAACTCTTATTCAAGTTTGAAGTAAGATTCTAGTACTGGCTACTGATGAACTAAACAAATAAACATATTTATTTACCCCAAGTATATATATATATATATATATATATATATATATATATATATATATATATATATATATCTCCAAGACACTCAGTGGGATTTCTATTGGTGAAAAACCATTGACCCTGCCATTCAGGTAGTCTAAGACAAAACTCTAATCCATGTAGAAAAACCAGCCCTCAGTGTCTGACCTAGTTCTCCTTCTCGGTGTAGGTGGGTCCAGCTGGCTCTCAGTTTGGCATCCTGGCCTGCCTGTTTGTGGAGCTGTTTCAAAGCTGGCAGATCCTTGCGCAGCCATGGCGCGCCTTCACCAAGCTACTGTGTGTGGTGCTCTTCCTCTTCGCCTTCGGCCTGCTGCCCTGGATCGACAACTTCGCCCACATCTGCGGTTTCATCTCGGGCTTCTTCCTCTCATTCGCCTTCCTGCCCTACATCAGCTTTGGCCGCATGGACATGTACCGCAAGCGCTGCCAGATCCTCGTCTTCCTGGCCGTCTTTGTGGGCCTGTTCGCCGGCCTGGTGGTGCTCTTCTACGTCTACCCCATCAAGTGTGAGTGGTGCGAGCTGCTCACCTGCATTCCCCTGACGGACAAGTTCTGCGAGAAGTACGACCTCAACGCCCACCTCCACTGAAGGAGCTGCAAAGGAGGCGGGGCTTTGGGTAGAGAGGGGCATTGGATTGGATTGGCTGTTGTCCTGCATCGACCAGTAGCCAGGGAAAGAAGATAAGCTGGACATTGTCCCGCCCCTCAGAGGCAATTTCTGTGTGAACTTGGACGATGATGCTTGTGTTATTCTTTTTTAATTATTTTTTTCCTCTTCTCTCAGTGCAAGTTGGAATGCCACTTTTGACCATTGTGATGACTCTGAGAATGTTTTTTTAAAGTGTCCCCCAAAGAATTTTATTTTGTCTGTTAAGCAGGGTGTCCTGTGACGCTCTAGCTCCAAACCGTCTCTCTCACGCATTGCAGTATCTGAGGACAGTGTGGGAGAATAAGCACTGGTACAAAAACAGAAAATATATGCTAAAAAAAAAATTATCGTTTTATACTTTTCATGTTTTAGCATGTCACTAAATCAGGCAAAGGTTTTACCATTGTTCAGACGACCTCAGAATCCAGGGACGAAAAAGATAAACAATCTATACCTTCAGTGCCTTGGTAAATGTACCTACTACTGCCATATTTTGGTTACGTCAAGCACTCAAATGTTATTCTTTTATTTGTGTACTGCTTCAAATGGAGTAATGGTTAAATACATAAGGGTAGTGTTTTAGCTACCCATTTATTCACTTGTTACAAAATACAGCTTAAACAATCTGCACCTCAGATGGTTGTCTGCCTGTTTCTTATTGGCCAAGCCCTAGTGACATCACACAGATTTTGGTGTTAAAAATATGGAACAAGCTACCAATATAGACAGGACCCTGCTATTTAATATCACCCTCTAAACAGATGAGACATTCAAAAACTTGAATAATTGGTGCCGTATAAAATACACAGAAAACACTGAACTGTAAATAGTTTTATTCTGAAATGATTCGGTCTATTATATTCTACAGCATGTTTAAGACCACAGACCAAATTGATGGGCTTAAGAAATTTTATGTATGAAGTAAATGAAAAATGTTGGTGTGTCAGATATATTTACAGTCACCGTATGAAAATATTTTGCTCAATGAATCCCATAAATTCAAGAAATGGGGTGGGGCAGAAAAACCACACATGTAATAAGGAGTTTAAAGTGGTTTGCTGTCAATAAGAAGGACAATGTGGCCGACCATGAAAATGTTTACAAAACCTCACTCAGCTGATTAGCTAATATATGCTAATGCATTCATATAAACATTTACAATTGTTTACATCTCAAATGCAACCACAATGATGTGCGCAGGATCTCTGAAACCAATCCACATTAAGTGCTATCCTGTACTGTGTAAATTTGGTTATCCAACCTCCAACATTCAATTTTTTGTGCCATTCTGCAGACTGTAATCGTCCCAGTCTCATGTCAGTGAGACACTAACTTGTAGTCTCTAATAAGTTGGATGTTGACCCAGATGTTTCAGTGGCTGTCGCCCGGCCTTTCTACCAGGAGCCTTCAGTTACTGCCCAGAATCTGAGCACCGCGTCCATTACTTGAAAAACCACTGAGAACCTCAATCACGGAAGCTTTTAACAGCCGCTGTTGCGTCGTGCGTAAGCCAGCCCTCCTAGCATGTACTCCATCTCTCTGAAGCAGAGAGCTCCCACTGAGATGGCGGAGGGGCCTTTCTCCTTGAAGCCGGACTTCTCATAGAAGGGCACGAGGAACTCCTCGCAGATGAGCAGCGCTCGCCGCAGGCCTGGCAGGCAGCGCAGGTACTGCAGGTAGCGCCACAGCAGGATGGAGCCCTTCCCCTGCTGCCGGCAGTGGCGGTGCACAGACAGCACATGGATGTGAACAGTGGGAGAGTCCGGCACGTGCTGGGTCAGGGCCTCCTGATCAGACAGACAGGACATGGAGTTAGAACCAGTGATGTGATAGCAAAGACAAATAACAACTCACAGGGAAGATTTACAGTTTATACCATATTTTTTATTTAAGTGTTTTGGTGTGAAGCACCATGTGGTGGGAACTATGGAGTCTTTGCACCTAGATTCTCCACAGTCATTGTTTCCAAATGGCAGTGCATGGGACTTGGACTACAGTTTAAACACATGCACCATAAAGGCTAATAAGCATACAGGTTTATAAGATAGCAAGTAACAGAAGATTTTACCACACCAGTTAAGAGCACTTTTGCATGGTGGAGGGAAACAGTTTTCCCTAAGGGACCCTTCAGGTGATAATTCTTTATAAAATCACTTTTGGAAGAGATGTGCACGTAAGAAAAAGAATTTCTCAAGTTTAAAGAACCACCATGTAATGTAAAGGTTCTTAAAAGAACACTTAAAATTGCATTTAAAAAAAAAGTTGCCAGACTGATGCCATAGAAGAATCACTTTTGGCTGCCTAAAGAACCTTGTCTGAAAAAGAGATTTGTGAGGGTGCAAAACTAAAGAAGCTGTTCAACTTACATTTGGGGTAAGGGGAAAACTGTGTGAACCTGCTTTCTCACCAAACTACTGCTTTATTTGAACTTTTGATTAGACTTTAGACTTTAAAGGTCTTTTCAGACTCTTAAAATAAGGCAGATGGCTCAACTTCCCAAGCACTGAAAGTCAAGCACTGTCATAAAGAACAAGACCTAACAGAAAAGCAGAGTCTACTGCTATGTAAACGTCACCTGTGCCAGTCTGTCCTTGGCCCAACCAGATCCAATGATGAAGGCCACCAGCTGTCCCCCTTCAAACCAGCCCATGGAGAGCTCAGGACACTGGCCTAGGAAGCTCAGCACCTCGTCCAGGGTGAGCGGGCACTCTCCAGACACCGAGATGAAAGCTAGGGGCCAGACAGAAAGACGGGCAGACGTGAGGCGGAGGATTCAGTCATAGAGGATGAGAGGAGTGATGATCCTGCTTTCATACACTAACACAAACAACGGATTATCTGCAGATCAGCCAAGAGTTCAAGTGTCTGCCCACAATCAAATTACTCTATCGCCCATAATCCTCTTTCACTGTTTTCTGTGTGTAGTGCTAAGCAAGAAAATGAAGTGTTGCAGAATTTACTGAGCCATGGCTTGTTATGTTTGGGTGTTTAACCCATTAAACTGCAGATTTATTATTGAGTAAGTATGAATTGTTCAGTAAATACTGTGAAACTAATGTGTAAATTGTGTAGGTGTGAGAGTGAGGCAGTCTTTATGATATTTATGTCTGAAAATATAATAAAATTGGTCACAAAGCAAACCTTTCTCCTGTGTATAGAACTCTATTGATTCATGCATTAATTTACTCATTCAGGAACAGTTCCAGACACCCTCACTCAAAGAAGCAGAATAAATATTAGCATAAACAAAAATGATGCCTTTAAATTGAATGATTTGATGCACTGAAAAGTTATTGCTGTTTAACATTAGTGAGATATGGAAAGGCATATAGAAACTAAAGGGCTCATACCATGAAAAACTGAACTCACAGTAAAAAAAAACAAAAAAAACAAAAAACAAGAGTTTGATGTAATTGTATGTGTCTGTGTGTCTGCCCTGCAATGGACTGGCAACCTGTCCAGGGTATGTCCTGCGTTCTGCCCAATGACTGCTGGGATAGGCTCCAGCTCCCCCCATGACCCAGAAGAATAAATGGCTTAGAAAACGTGTGTGTGAGTTTGATGTAGTATGTAAATACTACTTTTGTTTCAAAATGTACCATTCAGTCCCATCCAAATAGTCTATATGAAAACTAAGTGGCAAAAACAGCCCATTTTGAAATTGTTGTGATGTCACAGAAACTAACTACATACACTCATTCATTCAGCCTACAGCAGTTTGGCCTGCTTATTAAAGTTGAGCTTATAAAGACTGATTCAATCTGAACTGTTTTTTGAATGAGGCACAGTACAGGCCTGCCAATCACAACAAAGGTCAGTTATATATAGATATCAGTCTTAAAGCTACGGTATCAAAATAACCTGTCACATTATGAAGGACAAAGTTGGAAAATGGTCATGTTTAAATGAATTATGACAGATTTTGGTACATAGAACCATACAAATGTCATAAGTAGACCTCAGGGGGGAAATATTTTATGAGTATAAAATATAAGACAAACGTAGGATATGGACCTTTTAAATTACTTAGAAAGTCACACCTTCATTTCCCAGCTTGTGGCCCACCACACAGTGCGAATCTCTTACCTTCCCTCTCGATCTCAAACACGCTGATGGCATCCTGTGGAGTGAGGTTGCGGAACTCGCTGGCGGGCAGCGTATGCCGGCGCTGCCGGAGAGGGCTGGACACGCTCAGGGGCATCTTTAGGTAAAAGGGCTTCAGGAAGGGAGAGCTGCTCACCTGCTGAGCCATCATCACCAACACAAACACACAAATGCTCACGCACCCCACACACTAGGACGTGTACCACTGCAGTAGGATTACTCCTCACTAGAGCTTCACACTGACTCACTGCCCTAACTCTCACTGTGCTCAGTGACTCGGTGCTGTGCTCTCAGGTGCTCACACGCTCTCTCAGTCACACTCACTCTCTTCTGGCTCCAGCCTTCTCTCTTCCTCTTCTCCTTCTCCGTTCTTGAACCCTCCCACATCTCTCTCTCCATCTCTTACACCCTAAGCCCTCCCCATCCCCCACCGTGCCCTCTCCTGACCCCTCTCCTGATCTCCTAAAACACTGTCCTCTAAAGAGGGATGAAGAGACGAGCGGGCACGTGAAGGAGTCTAAAAAGCTGCAGGTGTCAGGTGGGCTGTGCCCCCGCAGCTTATGAGGCGCTTATGCTCTACAGCACAGCAGACCGAAATGCTTAACCCCAGCCAAAGTACCTTCAGGGCTGATGTAAAAGTCAATCCCTGCATATTTTCTTTCTCTTTTTTTATATTAGATTCAAATAATGTGATGCAGGTTGGTTTATACTGGTTCCAAACAATGTAAATGTTGTAATGTACAACCCTAATCCATAAGACCCTGTTGCATACCTTAAAAGACTTAGTTTTAAAAGTAAAAAGTGCATGTTTGAATATTTGCATTACTTGATATGTTTAAGTAGAGAAATGCAATAAAAAGCCTGGAGTTAGGAAAGGGTGTATAGAGTCAATGCAACTTAAAAAAAGAATTGGAATGGAATACAACACAAATATGTTCCCTAACTGAGGGGACAAAAGACATATCAGTGAGGGCACCACCCCAGTGAGGGTATTTGTACCCCTAAAAGTACAGTTTGTTCTAAGAGGGCACTGTAATATACTGTGATGGATGTAGGCCTATTGTACAAAACTCTTAGGCCCTCTGAGAAAATTTTATTTGAGGCTGTTTGTCTGGGCACTCAGCCTTTATTTGAAAACACAAAACAAAACAAAACAAAAACATATATAAACAATGGGCCTCATTCACCAACCATTGTTAAGAAAAAAATTATTCTTAAAATCCAGCTACATAATTTTTACAAAGATTTTGACATTCCCCAATGTTTTCTTATTTGGTCTTAGGTAAGGTAACAGAATCTACACACTCAAGAGGACAAAGGTGTGAACAATTCTGTGGTTTAAAAACACGTCATAAATCTGATGTAGACTTTTTCTTAGGACCTTTCTCAAGAACAAATTTAAGAAAAACTTAGGAAGATAATGGTGAGTGAGGCCCAATAATATTAGAATAAATGCTAATAAACAAAAAAAATCAATGGGATTTAATATCTGACAATGTATTAGCCTGTATTTACAGTTACCATTCAATAAATAGTTCAGCTAACTTCATTAAATTGCACTTTAATTAAATTAGGCACACTGAAAGTGGCTGAGGAGCTTGCAGAAGAAAAGGAACCACGCCTGTGTTCTTCTATTTTTGTTTTTCTAGTTTAATGTTTTTATATATATATATATATATATATATATATATATATATATATATATATATATAACTGCTCAAAACAGGAATAAAATATCAATAAAAAAGAACCAACTTAGATAATAAGCAATAAAAAAACTGACATTTTTGAAAAGATCTAATTATTTACTAGAATAGAGCAGTAAAAGACACCAGTGAGTTGAGTTTTAGAGACTTCTGTAGTAAATTCCAGCTCCCTGGGCCACTGTAGCTAAAAGCAGATTTTTCCTGTTCAGTAAAAACTCTAGGTACCTGACAGGTATTCCAGTCACTAGAGTGGGTCTGATAATTAAAGTCGTTTATAGAGATCATCAATGAGACGTAAGCTGGCATGTGGCCAGAGAATGATTTATAAATACGAATAAGCCAGCATGATTCCCTTTGTGCTGCTAGTGAGGGCCGACCAACTTTATCATACAGTCTGCAGCTCATTCTACCAAACTGTTTTAAAGCCAGAGTTGAAAACGTATTTTAGCTGACTCAGACTTTAGACTAAAATCCTTTTGTTTTGAGTGACCTCATACCTTATGTTTATTTTATTAAACTAAATGACTAGCAAACACAGCTTTGAACTGCTGTACACACATAAAATCATAATATTTTTATTTAAACAAAAAAGTTTACCTAATTGCAGAAAATGTGTTTTAGAAGTGACAATTCTTATTGTTACACACTGATGTTCAGCCTTTGGGACACATTTACTAACTGCTTTAACTGCACCATGTGGCCATGAGAGACAGGGATGCAGTCTCACTTCCTGCTCTAAAATGCAGGGGTGTGGCTAAAATAAGACTCCTCCTGTGGACTAAAACTGTGTTTCAGTAGTGGTGTGAAAACCTGGGACAGCAAGTTTTTTTTTTATTTAAAATTTTTTATTTATGATAAATCTAAATTTCTAAATCTCTCAAAAGAAATCAAAAAGATTGTTTAAATCAACATTGAAAGAAATGTATTATTTTGACAAGTTGAAATTCGGGGGTTAGAGTTTGAGATAGCTCAGATCGTAACACAATCCTTGTAAACGTCTAAGATCTGAATACTTAATAATTTACTGTAATAATATACAGTGGGACCTAATTAAACAGAATGGTCCAAATAGTGTTATTAGCAGTAAAACACTCAATACTTTTAAAATAACACTGTTTTTGCACTGACAGATTTTTTAAACAATTTTACATTTTTCTTGGCTGGCCTTTTACACAGTGTTGTAGGTTTTGGTCGTAAACACTCTCAGAGAGACAACAGGTCGGTGTCAATACATTTAGTATAACCGGTTACAACCAGTTTGAGAACCACTCATGATCTTACATACCACAGGTGCTGTAAAACACTCTGTATTTGTAGGTATAATGGTGCTGGGCGAGTTGGCATGTTTGGGATGTTTTATGATTTGAATTTGGAATGATGTGATGATTCAAACTTTCAGTGTGTGCGTGATTTCTGTGAAATGCTCTCAGGCCGATTTCCACACCACAAAGAGGGTTAGAGGAGCAGCTAATTAAATGGAAAAGCACCTGCTTTGACACCTGGCATCTACCATCTGGAAGAAAGTACCACAACATTCGGGCCCTCACAGCCAGACTGTGCAACAGTTTCTTTCCACAAGCCATCAGATTCCTCAACTCCCACAGACTAAATTGACTAAACACCCACCAACACACACACACACACACACGCACACACACATATATACATAACAATATGACTCCGTCTTACTCCACACTTCTTGCAATTATGTCTGTGACACTGTATTTAAAAATAATTATTGAATCTCACACTGGAATGCTTCACTTAATATAATTCACATAGCTGACTACTTGCATTTTGCACATTTTATTTCCTTAACTACATCAGCTGTTAGAATACTGTATCAACCAAATACTGTATTCAGTTACTGTTGTTCTGGTTGCTACCTCAATGACTGCTATGTTCATATATGCTAGGCAATCTGCTAATATATACATCACATCCTGCTTTGCGCAACTCTACATATTCTCAGTACCATAAACTGTTGTATTTATTCAAAGTCTTTTGTATTTATTGCACTGTATTGTCTGCACAGTGTATATTGTATTGTTTTGCACTGGTGTTCCTGTGTTGCACCATGGTCCTGGAGGAATGTTGTTTCGTTTCACTGTGTACATGTATATGCCCTGCGATAGACTAGCGACCTGTCCAGGGTGTTTCCTGCCTTCCGCCCAATGACCACTGGCGTAGGCTCCAGTTTGTGTTGGTCATCCTGTAGTTCTTCATCAGTGCTCACAGGATGCTGTTGGCTGGATATTTTTGATTGGTGGACCTTTTTCATTTCAGCAGTGACTCTAACAGCCAGGATTGGGATGTAACAGAATACCAAAAAAAGTGTTTGGAATATGTATTCAGAACACAAAAATTAAGTATCTGTATTTAGTCCAAGTTACATTTAGTAAAGGTGGTATTCAGAATACAGTCACTTTTTGGAAAATACTTTTAAAATACGTACCCACTAAATGAAAAACCATACAATATTCAAAATAAACATGATCAATGCGTGTAGCATGTAGCAAACATGTTCTTGAGACAAATTCTAAAGACGATCAATTAATGGCCTTTTTACAAACACTGAAGTTCAAAGTCATTGCTGTTATTTGATTTATTAATTAATAATAACGTACATAGTGAAGACTGAAATACTGTAATCTAGCCACCAGGTATTTTATGGTGTTTTGTGCAACATTTCAGCAAGAAGTTATTAAATGATAAATAATATTTTGTTGGAATAATATAATGTAATAATGTACTATACAATAGTGTGTACAATACAGACACTTTCGACATGATCATGGTTCCAGCAACATGACAATGAGTTTTCACTGCTTCAGCTGCCTGCAGTTACAACCTTATTGAGCATATTTGGGACTGTTCACCAAAAGATTGTGCAACCGTCAGATTTACACAACGCACCCAGCAATCCATGCTCAGAATAAGGTGCAGCACTCTGCTAGATACTTGAATCTACCAAACTATCAACTTAATGTGTGCTTCACCAAATATAGATGTAGATTTCCTTGAATTAAGCAGATATTGTACCTTCACCTTAGTAAGCCTATTCAATCCAGTGTACTGGAGTACGGGGCCAAAGACTCACTGTTCCGTCCAATTACTTACAGGCTGCACTGTATCTAATACACCTTGGCTAGTGGACTCTCTCTCCTTGGCTCAGCTACTGATGAGAGGAAATCCTTCAGATTTAGCTTTTATATCTTTAGCTTTCAGATGCATCGGTGCCAGAAACTGGAGCGAATCATAGTGCACTTGTGAGCCTTTTCTGACGTCATGAAAGAGAATGGAGCGACCTGAGTTCGGTGTCCTTAAACACACCTGCTTAATTAAGTTTTCCTAATAAGTAAGAGAGAGACAGATTCAGACCAGAGAGGTATAAATAGTAAGGCAGAAAGCATGCTTAGTGAAGCTTACAGACACCTCTTCTGGGTGCAACTACTGTTCCTTACTTGATACCAAACAATTAGTCTTGCATAGGTGTGATTTAGTAAAATTAGCTTTTGTTTGGATGTTAGTTGTATCTGACACAAATGGAAAACAGTAACTAATGATAATGCTGTTCCCAACTCCAGTCCCGGGGACTCAACACTGTGCATATTTGTGTGTTTTGTTTTATCTAGCACACCTGATTCAGCTCCCTAACTAATTAACAAGCTCCTCATGGGCAGAGTCAGTTGTGAAGAGTAGAACAAAGCACAAAAATCACACACATACACACATAAACACACATATGAATGAAGATTACTTGAGTAATTTTAATACTTTGTTACTATACTGTTGAGTAAGATAAAAAGGTAAACGAAATAATACTGGTATAACTATGCCATAACCTCCTCAGGCCCAAGACTGGGCACTTTAAATACAATGTTTTGTTATAAAACTTGTTCTCTGTTATGTACCAAATGAAATAATACATGAATTAGTTTTTGTTTACTGGGAGTCAAGTACACTGGACTTTGGACTAAAAATAACCATATTTATTATCACCAACATAGCACACAAGCAAGCACAGTTGCATGAAAACGTTTCTGAAATCTTAAGACTACTTGGGCATATAACATAGATTTATATGCAATATTACACATATTACATTAATTTTATATGCTAGCTCAGTGTCGTAGAGAGCAGTAATGCTTCGGAAATAACTTTTCAGGAACACAGGAAATATTCAGTTCTTTGTTTGGGTCTGTTACACTGATGACAATAATTAAGTTCATTTTTTTAAATCTTGTAGATTTCATATGTCTAATTCCAATGTTAAGTATACTGGACAGTGAAATCCACTAAAATCACTTAACAACAATATTATTATAAAATATATAGGACAGCATCTACTGTCCCTCATTAATACACACAAGATTCCACTTTTCAGTGTAATTTTGTGTTGTCACCAGCAGAGGGCAGACTATACAAGGATCTAAGCCTCTATAAAAAGTTACTGAATTTAAATGAAGTTAAATTAAATATATAAATAATGTCTTGATATGAATATATAATAAATATCTTGATAGAATTATTTAGATCAGAAATATCTAGATCAAAACTAAAATGAGGAGATATTCCGTGGCCCTGGCCAGATTACAGCAGGGTGCCTGAAAATAATTATTTTGTGGATGTTTTTGCCCAATCATATTAGTCATGTTTAGAAAAGCCCCTGTTTGTACACATAACAGCATGAGAGAGCATAATGTTATCGCAGCACACAGAAGATGGCATTCTGTATCAATACCAATAGATTATGTAAATATGAATGAAATGCAGTTGTGTTTAGAATGCAACTTGTAGTTAAATCGTGCTCAGTTAGGATTGTGACCTCATGACAATCTAGATTTTAAAAATGCAACATGAAGCGAAACCCACCATAACCAAAACAGACACAGCACCTTTAATACAAAACTGTAGTTTACCTTTAAATGCTAACTTTTTTCAGCCTACAAGAATTGCTGTCTCTTACTCAGCCACTGACTAACTGATCTGACTGAAATCCGTTGAAACATGCATGTGCAAATGTCACCCAAGACAAACAGTAGGTGGCGCTTAAAACATATTTAATTAGTTAGTCAGGCATGTAAAGCTGCTTTTCTGGATTCCATTGCAGACAAAAAATTTCAGATGAACCATATGAAGTGTACTGAAATGATCAATGGCAACGTATTCTCTTTGTTGGTAGGGGGGTCTAAAATACAATGACCTGAGGAGAGAAGCCTTTAATGATAACTAGGGTCTGTACCACATGTTGCCTTTCCATAGAGCCTGCCACGTCTATAATTTTGGATCAAAGGGAGGAATTAAAATTGCATATGGCAGATGTTCTACATTCCATGAACAATGACCCACAGAACTTCTTGTACCTCACTTTTATAAAATCTATAGTTAGTGAGGTGCAGTCTGCTGTTAAGGCTTTTGGGAGGGAACAGACAGACCTGCTCAAGCTGCTTGACTGTTTAATAATGCTCACAAAGTCTGTCTGCAGCAGAGTCATTAACCCCATGGCAAAAGCAGATGTGCTCAAAGAGCCAATAGACAGACACATCTCTCCAAAGCCATACTTTAGCAATAGCCACGTTTACATGCAGCCTGATAATCCGTTAATAATCCGACTAATAGCTCAATCGGAATAGAATACGTCCATGTAAACACCTCAATCGGAATAGTCTAATCCGATTGAGGCCATTCGGAATACAATTTCTATCCGATTAAACGAGGTGGGTAAACTTCTAAATAATCCGTTAAATAGAAGAATAATAGCCATGTAAACGCCTGAATCCGATTACATTCCAATCGGAACGTGTAAGTATGTTCTGCGCATGTGCGTCGCGTCACGGCGAAAGTTTACACCGCTCAACATGGCGGAGCAGAAACTGGTCTGGACTTCACGTGATGTTCGCTGTCATGGTAACGTTTACTCTAAGCGCTACTCCACGCATGCGCGTCATTTTGCATCGGATTACTTGTAGTGAGCATGTAAACGAAGATTTTCCATCAGATTGTTGAATAGAGTGCATATAAACACCTCAGTCTAAATCTGTAATCGGATTGTATTCAATCGGATTGGCAAAAATCGTTGCATGTAAACATAGCCAAGCTGAGTCCAGGCAGCACAGCTGAAGGGAGGATTGTGTGTGAAGGAGATGTGTGAGCTACACCATCTCCTTTGCAAATGAACTAAGAGCAAGGCTTCCAAATAATGTGGAGATATTGTTCATGTTCAATGTGGTACAACAAGGTCCTGGAAGACATGACAAAGCCTCACAAGCCTTCTAGGATATTGCCCAGCCACAGCGGACAAAATTATTACTCAGTGGAGATTATTCATCTTCAGAAATGGAAGGAATCAACAAACACAATGGTATTTTGGGCTGAGGTGAGGAAACACAAGGATGCAGCAAGCATAAACCCTTATGAAGACTTGGCTTCTGCTGCAGTTCCTGTCCTCTCTCCCACAGTCAAATGCTGAGGTAGAAAGACTGTTCAGTCAAAAGGATGTCATTAACAACAAACTCAGGAATCGAACGTCGCTTCAGACCCTCAGCCCTCTTCTGTATGTTAGATGGTTTGAGGTTGGCTGGAGATGCATGCTGTGAGCATAAACTGCCAGATTAGGTGCTGCAGCTCTTTGGCACTTCAGCTGCCTATTAGTTTAAGCCAAGTCCTGAAGCAGGTTCTAGCCCTTCCTCTGCACTTAACATCATCCCACAGTGGGAGAGCACTGAGGGTATGGAGCTTGTGGATGATGAACTCTGTCTCAGCTCCTTCATGGAGTGATCTGGAACCAGATCAGAATCACAAGTATAGAGCATTGCTAAATGTTTTTTTCTCCACATACAATGAATTTACTTTGGCAGATTAAGAAAAAATATACAACTCCGATAAAATAAAAGTACCACAAAAAAATGTGGTATACCCACAATATTACACCCTCAGTGTCTTAAGGTTTGCTTTAGGTAGGGGTGCACAACCCTCCTGGAAGGCCGGTGTCCAGGACAGTTTGAAGGTTTCCCTACTGAAACATGCCCACTAATCCTGGCAATTAACAGACAAATGTAATCAGGTGTGTCTGAGTAGGTAAATTACCAAACTGTGCTGGACACCAGCCCTCCAGGACTGGAGCTGTGCAACCTTGGCATAGAGATGAGGTTTATTCTAACAGTTAGGATACGAGTAAGAAAGCTCAGGAGAAAGATCTACTCCCAGCACCTGTATTCTCCACATACATATTTCAGTGCTAGGCTATGTGTCAGATAGACAGTGAGATGGACAGAGAGAAACTGTGAGGCACAGCAGTCAGTGTACTGAGAATGGACAAGCAGCACTTTTCATCGATCCTAATGATCTCCTAGAGTGTTCCCTGGAGAATACTAGGATTTACTACTACAAACATACTGGCACAGTCTTGCTTCAGCAAGCGTACCTTAATTCTCATTTATATTAACCCCTTAAATGGCCAGAAAAGTCTCGAATTACTATACTGACCACATATAGAATGCTTGTTACGCTTGTTTTTCTTAATAATTGGAGTGAGCTATATTTTTTTTAGATAATTGCAGGAGACTTTCTGGTACTTGGGTAAAAACAGCTTAGCTTACAGTTAACATATTTGACTCTTATACACAGATCTTCTTCATGATTTGTGAGCAAACCTTATAAATGAGCGTGTTACGACATCTACTGGCCAAGGCAGGCTAAATGAAGCTGTCTCTACCCCTTTAATGTAATTTAATAGTCTAAGGCCAAAACATCAACTCCTTTTTAACTGATTACATCAGCCGTTCATTTGCATTCTGCCAAACTAATCCAAGCTCACTCACTCCTCAGTAGTCCATAAAGACGGTTCATCAAAGGTTTATCAACAATAACCTGCATGAAAAATACAGCAAGAAAGTAAATTATTGAAGAATTTATTGGTTTTGACATGCAGCTGTTCACTAAACACTCGGACAAAACATATACTGATCTTACTTGAGAACCATGGCTGACCCAATGTTAACATCCTGGATACCAGGCCAATAATATTACGAACAGGAACAAGAAGGCACAGTGGATCATTAAGTTGAAATGGCACGTTATCTGAGGGAGATAAATAAGTGAGCATCTTCCAGAGCCGAGAGACATATTAAGTAGATCATCTTTACCTATATATCATGCAGATCTTAGCCTGATAATTAATATGAAGCCACCAATCAATATTGCATATAAAATATTACAGAGCTTTTTAAACATATTAACGGAGCAACCATCTATGAGTAACATCTTTAGGTAGTTTACTCGATCTCACAGATGTGTTGCACTATAGTTTTTAACCTACACAAAATTAAACACACGGAAGAAATCAAACAGAAATACTAGTATTGTTATTCAATATAGTGGCGGCTTAAATAATCAAATAAGTATATTTCATTGGTAAATCATTCTACAAATACTCTCTGTGAACTACTATACAAATGATAATACTATCCTTGGTGCTTATTTCAATGCGTGGTCATATGCTGCAAGCTGAAAAAATACACATCTCAAGCCTCCGAACGTTCTCCAGTCACAAGAATAGAACAGCTCAAAGCACAATTAAGTAGCAACATTTCTTGTTCAAAGGCACATATACCTCTATGCATAATGCTACATTTACAACACAGCAAGTCATGGTGCTTTGGGTTGGATGAGTTGGAGATAAGAGATTAAATCAATGCAGATTCAGAGTATACTAGTAAGTGGATGGACGCATTGAGTTGCTCTTTCACTAGCAATAGTAAAGGCAGAGATATAGATGTCTGCAGTACTCAACATATCATAGGACCATGCTTAATACAACTCAACTTCGTACCAGAGTAACGGATTTTCTCATTTACAAAATAATAAAAACAAGCTATAGTAAGGAATGACTGTATATAGTTAACATAATGTAGTGCGATAAGCTTGTTTTACAGAACATGTATACGAGGTGCAAATACACTTAAAGCATTAGATTTGGTCATAAAACTGATAAAGTAACAGCTTGTGTGGTATAAACACACAGCTAAAACGAGGTCCAGTTCTCAAAGAAGAGATGCAAATGTGACTCTCTTCATTGTTCAATCAAATTAAATGCAAAAAAAATAATAAGTTCAAGACATCTAAGCACTCGCTATAAAACAGTACTTCATATCAAATTCACAAAGTTACAGATCTATAATATACACAAATTGGTTTAGTTGCACAATAGCTCTATGTTACTATCAACACTTCATCACCATCATCAACTCTATGAAATGATTTTGTTTTTTTTCTAATTGATAAGATGTGCTTGAAGTTTTAACCATAGCTGGTTAGTTTTGCATCTGTAGTTAAAATCCCTTAACTTTTCCACTCCTGCCTCAACCCCACCACACTAAGAAGAGGCCACAGAAATGTACACACCCCCCTCACCCACCTAACACAATCTCAATTTTTTTCCTTAAATGGGTCAAATTATAACCTGTGTTAACTACAGCATTTCTAATTTAAATACACATTATTAATATTCTCCGGAGGGTACAATGAAATGAAAACTGTTTTCAGTCAGCCATTCGACTTTACAGCCACTGCACCTCAGACCACAGGTGGACTTTAAAAGGACTGCTTAAGGGTGGTGTGGGTAGGTCCAGTAAAAGAAGCCTCTGAGAGATGAAGGGAAATGTGAGGGTCTATGGTCTGGTTATTCATCTTCCATGTGCAAACTGCTTGTGGGACCCAGGAGAGGCTGGCTGGAGCAGCTTGTGCTCTGAGTGATCAGACTCTCCATTGAGCCTGATAAACCTGCGACACAAGAACGGCGCATCACAACCACAGAGACACTGGACATACACACTCAAAAGACATCCTTCAAATCAGATTCCAGAAGAAGCAAGCAGGGTATAGCACAAATGCAGGATCTTCAGGATGCATACTGACCAGTGCTGGACAATATACAGTCTATACTGGTATTAATCAGATAATAATATTTATATTTATTTAAAAGGTATTGACAGATAACTAAAACGTACTTAATTAAAATGTATGTATTTGCTGGGCTTGTTATGAAAGAACTGTTTCAAACACATGACTAAGAATCAATCAACTAAAATAAATAATTTCATATGGTGATACAATGAATTGTTTAGAAATTAATTGTAGTATTTCTCAGTTTCACCCAGCATTACTACTGACCCATTATGAACCCCCCTAAATACTGATTGTCCAGTGATAGATTAGCAACTGCAAGCAGGCTCAGGCACCTTTGACAAGCTTTCAGAACTTTACCACAATGGTGACTGTAAGATATACCTGAGTATCTGGAAGGTGATGTCAAATTTTACTCATTTCATAATCTGAAGACACAAGAGGAAATGGGTAGTAGCGTAGAAGACTGCACTGACAACTGATCTCATCAAAATGTAACAATGCAACAAAGTTACAGATCTGGTCAGAATGTCAATTCAAGGTAAATGGCTAAGTAAGCTAACAAACAAGTAAGGCTAACTAAGTCTTTCTTTGGTGATTGCCTAATCACTCCTCGCTAGCTAGTTTAGCTAACAATGGAAGTATTTAATAAGATCCAATGGGATACACACTAAGAGTTTCACTTAAAATGCATATAAACATACTTTTACCCATCCTGCAGTACAGGAACAATGCATTTCACTTTTGCAACAAAATGGGAATGAAATTATGGAAATCTAGCCTTTTCATTAAGAACTGCAGTTGTAAGGCCATGCTCGAAAGCTTGTCAGAAGTAGTAACCAAGGGGGCTGGGCTTATTAAAGGACAAACTCACTTTTTCAACATTTACAGACATTTTCAGGTTTATCCATAAATGTCTGTATAAGGGTGAGAAGAAGAACATGAAGGACAGAGACAGAGCAGCCTACATACCAGAGTTACTCTTCCATACCGATAGAGCAGGAATCAGGACCTAGAGCTGCAGGTCTCAGAGTAGGGTCACAAGAAGAAGGCAATGGCAGGCAAGAGAAGTCAGAAAGACAGAACACACCACACACATTAGACTGCAAAGCTGACAAAAAGCCAGTTAGAGAGATGCACAGTGGCTGCTAGAAAAACACAGCTAACTTTTTTGCCAGCAAAGAACACAGGAACAGTGTACAAATAGCAGGTACAAATGTCTGGAAGAGAGAAGCCCCTTGTCTGCTTATTAGAAAGGCCACTCACCAGGTGGGTCACTCTCAGTTTTGGTTAGGCTGCTGTGCTCACTGCTGCAGTCAGGCACAATCTCACCCTCCGAGTTCAGCCTATCCTCTGTACAGACAATATTAATAACCCATTCTAAATTTTTATGAATTAGCAAAGAGCTGCTGTGTGTGCGCGAGTGTGTGTGCATGTATCAAGGAGGTAGAAAGAAAAAAGACTGATGCATCCATTTCCAGATGACCACCAAGGCAGTGAGAAGCTTTCAGTTACAGTAGAGTTCTGTGTGGAAAGACAGCGAAGAATCAAAAAAAGCATTACTTTAAACAGGGCACTAACCATCTTCAGGAGACAGGGAGTCCGCAACATCCTCTCCAGCAGTACCCTAAATAATGACAAATGGTGAGAAACAACGAGCATGTGTGTAGGAGAGTAAACAGAAAGTAAAAAGTATACTTTTGACTGACCTCGGTAGGAGCAGGGCTGCTAGACAGCAGCGTATGGGCCTGTGCATCAGACATCTCTGACAGCTTCTCCTCGTCCTCCTCCTGGATGGGTGATGAAGGCGACCGCAGGGTGCTGTGGAGAGGCCAGAAAAGAGCTCAGCCAGGAAAGCAGAGATATCTTGCACTTTTTCCCCTCTCACCATACTGGCTTCTGCAAAGTTGGCTGAGGACTTGCTGACTCAGCAATCAGCCCCAGTACTGGGCATAAGAGGAGGTCATGACCTCTGGCACAGTGCTGCAGACCAACTCACACATGGAGCGGCATGTTGCCATTGCCCAGGGCCAGCCGTTATTCAACACCATCATGAGGATGCCAAAAACTCTGCCAGTGTCATACTCTCATGACACTGGCCACTCTATTGTGCCTCAAATTTAAGAGAACATTTCAACCATGAAATGCTTATTTGCCGATTTTGAATTTGATTCAATTTTAATCAGCTAATCCAATAGATGAGACACTGCAGATAACTGACAATCTGTGACGTTTTCATAGACAATTTTAATACATCTTGGCAACTGACTCCCTTAAATTAATGATGGAAATGACCCCAAATGTGCCAGCTAACTTCAGGTCACTATTAGCAATATTAGGATGTTTGGATGAAGCACTGCTTTAAACAGCAATCACAGTGACAAGTTTACCTGTCAGGTGACTTGCTGACTTTGCCCTTCTGCAGGCCGCTGTCTCCAGAGTGCTCGGGAGAGCTGAGCTGCCGACTCTCCCCGCTCAGACTGCCCGAAAAGTTGATCTCGTCATAAAGAGGGGCTGATGGGACCACAGGAGACACAGCGGTGAGCCCGTTCAGAGCTTCCAACAGGGAGATTGGCTCAAAGCCAGGGGGAACTGAATCGGAGCTCTGAGGGCAGAAAGAGGCAAGGACAGATAAATGAATGAGCCATCTCTCAGAAACAGTGTGGAGAAGGTACACTCAGAATGCACTCTGAATCCCAGCCAATATATAAGTATACTATGTATTTTGAAAAGTAAATAACACATGTTAACATATGTTTGTGCATTATAATGACTTGCATAAATGTTCATGCTGATGGGTAACAAAAGAGACATACAGAGTGCTCATCATGATCCATGCTCTGAGCCAGCACAGGGCTGAAGGACACAGGAGAGAGTGCACCAGGCTTCTTCCTCACTGCTCTAATCTGTAGCAGGGCTCGAAATGCTGCACACACAAATCAATTTCACAGTTTATGAATATTAACCACAGTTGTTTAAAACCACCATTTTGATAATTCCACTTATACACCAACCAGCCACTTCATTAAGTACACATCCTAGTATCTACATACAATGTCTAATTTATCAGGTCATTCGTTTGTCTGCATACTTTGTTAGCCCCCCTTTTACCCTGTTCTTAAACAGTCAGGACCACCACAGAGCAGGTATTAAATTTACACACAGAAACTGATGGACTACAGTCTGTAACTGCAGAACTACTTATATAAGTGCACCTAAATGGTAAGGGAAGTTGATAAAATAGACAAAGAGAGTAGATACTAGGTAGGGGTATTTAATAAAGTAGCTGGTAGGTGTATAGAGTGAAGGGAAACAAGTATTCAAACACTATTGTTTTTATTATTTAATATACTTCCAGAACATAAATTCACTTCAAATTTACACCCATAATGTCTTTTGCATTGTACTTGCAACAAGTATCTTTCATGAAGATTAAGGAGCTTCTTAAAGTTCTCAGGAGCAACACTGAACAACACTCAAACTGAATAAAGCTACAAAGCCCTAACAAATACCTTAAAACTGGTTCAATAATATACAGATGGGATGTTCACGGAGCAATAAACATGGGTCCCTGGACAGGTGCGCCACGCGAGATTTTACAAGGTACTCTCAGACTAATGATAAAGAAGGTAAGAGTTGCTGGACGACCTGAAAGCAGCAGGAACAAGAGTCACACAGAAAATAATAGGCAAAAACTGCACTGCACTCATCTCCATTCCTACACCCAACTCCTCGACTAAAAAAGAAGCACAGAGATCCATGCACAAGCATTTTGGAATAAAATACTCTAGTGAGACAAAACAAAAAAATGGAACATTTTGGCAATAGTACTGGGTCACTGCATGTTATCAAAACATAGACGTTTTAACAAGACAACAACCACATGCATACTAGCCAAAATAACTCATCAGAGGGCCCCTTGTAACCTGAGGGAATTGAAATCGGGCTGCCAGGAGGCATGGGCAAAACTGAATCAAAGCGCTGCAAAAGGCTAATTACTTCTTAACACAGACATCTCAAAGTTGTAATTGCCAACAACGGCTTTGCAACAAAGTACTAATGTTTTATATTTGTGGTGTTTAACCACTTTTTTCCACTTCTCAATTTTGATTTTATACATATCTATGTTTATGCTTATGAGTGCAGACTACTTATTCATATTCGTAAGAACAAAATCAAAAGACATTGGGTGTAAAGTTTCTATAAATATATATACACTGGAAATATACTACATAAAAAGAACAAAAGTGTTTAAATACTTGTTTCCCCTCTTTGCACTTATTTGATCACAATTATGACAACAGTAAATGGTGTAACTGGTACATACGCAGTCTGCAGATGGGGCAGTTGTTGGCCTGGTAGCGCAGAGTATCAGCACAAGAGTTACACAAGCACAGGTGTCTGCAAGGCAGAATGAGTGTGTCGCGAAGGTCTGACAGACACACTACACACTCGTTACTGTTGTCACTGTTCTCATCATCAGATGGCTGGAGAAGGGATCAGACAGAGGGTCAACTTACACAGGCTCTGCAATTTAAATCAAAGCTTGCAGCACTGAGATCATGTTAAGTGTTTGAAAGAATGTTCAAAGTGGTATTCGCTGAATAGTTTTATACTGATGTCTTTTCGACAATGGTTTGATTTGACAGTGCTTTGGATTCTGTTCAAATGGGTTACCATATAAATTATTTTGCAAAATGTCTATCACAATGGGGAATATTGATATATAGACAAATATGAAAAACAGATGAAGAGACAAACATAACTACCTAATACGAGGAATGATGATTATATTTACCTTAGTCTCTCGGTTGTTCTTGTTTTCAATGCCATAAATCTCCTGCAGAAGGTAACTAACCCGATCCACCTGTAAACAGTCAGCAGTGATATCAGGTGGTAAATCTAACAGAAGCTTAGCTCCAGTGTAATGTAATCTCACCACAAAATGAATTATCCATTCAGCCTTCTTTAATAAGTTAAACAGCGATCAAATGCAGGTATTACTCACGATTTGCTTCTGCTTCAAGGGCTTCACAGAGAAACTTCCATCAACATGCTTTCAAATGGGAAAATATAAATTAGATTTACAGCAGCTCTATTATTCATTAAATATGCTTTCACAAACATAATCAATACCATGAAGTCACAAACATCATCAATAACACGAAGTTAACTATCACTGTAATTCAACTGTCCAGATGTTAGCTGAGTCACTTAAATGCTTAAATCTTGCTAATAAGTACGTATCTCAGAACTGAGTGTGGATCCACCTACTCGTTCAAAGGCAGCCAACAACACATGTGCATGTCCCAGGCAATCTGCAACAAGAATAATACACTTAAAACCACCGTAGGATCAAAGGTGTTCCTAACACACTGACCTCCATTAAGATGCAGTGCACAACATGGCTAACAAGATTTAGTAACACAGTTAAATATAGAAGAGCTTTTATCTAAGTCATATGACCAACTACACCACATACCATCTCCTTCATCCACAACAGCCTGAATGACCATGGGGAAAACACCTCTGTCCAAGTCAAAATTCAGCTGAAAACAATATCAGGGAAGAAATCATTTGTTATTAGATTTACACTGACTTATCCTCTATGTGAAACATTAAACCTAACTGTTTAAAGATCCTTAAGGAAATGTAGAGTTTATACATGAAATGAGTGAATGGCTTTTGTTCTAGGTCTCTGTTGAACAGCCAAAGAAAATACTAAGAAGAACAACAACTGACTCCAGCACTCCCCGTGCCTCCCAGTTTTAGTGTCATTCATAAGTTGTGCTTGGTTATAGTTATCATTTTTCTTCATTCAAATTTAATCAAAATATCATGTGAACACCAAATCGTGAACCCAGTATCATAAGTCAGCACAAATCATGAGCTGAGTGCATTGTTTAACCCCTGTGCATTAGTGAACATACATGCACTTTTTTTATATAAAGGACGAACACTGTAAATACGTTTATATATATATATATATATATATATATATATATATATATATATATATATATATATATATATATATATATATATATATATATATAAAATCTACTGGCCTTAGACATTTTAAGCACAGACTTTACATGTAATGCTGATACTTTAACATGTTATCAGATACTCCACATTTTTGCTATATGGGGACTGGGCATACTTTCTGACGTATTTAATCTGTAATTAGTTATTCAAGTTTTTCCTGTCGAACATACTATACATATTATTCATAGAGTTTATATTTATTCATTGTCTCTCCATTGATAAGCTTACAAGGGCTTTCCTTTTGATCACTTCTGTAGCGAATATACATAAATATACACAAAGTTTAATAATTGATCATCCTCCTTTCTTTCAATTCTATTACAACTGCATTTTAACTTTTTTACAGCTGCTGTGTCAAAGTTATCAGTTCATTTCAAGGGGCATTTTTTTCTCGTATTGCTTAAATAGTATTGCTCTAATAGATAAAAATCTATTAGATAACAAATTCAGACATTCGTCCATGAAATGATCTAAATGATAACATGATCTTACTTAAAATTCAGCATGACTGTATTCATCTGAGAGTGACATCACCAAGATGGGTTGGCAGTACTCACATCTTCCTCTTTCCATTCAGAAAAATCAATCTTGAAGGAGGGTAAGGTAAACTGCTGGCTCACCCCTCGCTTATAGTGCACCGTTTCAGACACCATTGAAGGACTCTTGGGATTATAACTTAAGAGGGAAAAAATACATCAGACCTCTATGAATAATAAGACACAGAAAACAAAGACTAATTCTATGAAACTGTTCCTTTATCACCCAGTGTTCTGATTCAGAAAAGCTCAATAATAATTGACTGCTCATCATAGACGGTAAATCTTCTCAAATTAGATTTCCAAACCACGTCACTGAATTAATGCAAATGTAGAGGAAATGAGACTCTAAGAGGCCAATTAATCAAATGCATCATGTGTGTACAGACTCCTGCTATGCAGAGCCGCCGTTCCTCTCAGTACAAACTTGCGGCGTATCCATGGAAACAAGCTGTTGCTATGGGCTCTGAATCTCTCTGTTCTTCTCAGACCTATAGCTATTATTCATTTTAAGCCTGGGGCAGAAAACAGCCAGATTTGATCATAATGGCAAAATGTTTTTTTTTCCCTCAACATGATAAAGACTCAGATCCCCAATGCATATAAGGCTAATAGATTTTGATGATGGTAATAGCTAATTAACCTCAGCAGGGTACAATAAACTGGAAAACACTGGCTGAAATCAGATATAACAGGACATAACAGGTTATTTGTCTTCATGTGTACAGGAATGATGATAAAACAGGTCTCTAAAAAGAAAGACAGAAATATACTACACATGTCTGTGGAAAACTGCCAAAAAGGGAGTGTGTCTTACACTGCCATTCCATTGGAAAATTCTTCAAAGGCCTGGCAGTAGATAGTTATGGCCACTCGAGCATCCGAATCAAAGGTGAATTCCACTCCATATAAAACCTTAGGCTTTGCCCCTTCATCAGTGGGGGTGTCACCATCATCTTTGTACCTACACACCAAACACAATTTGAAATCAATCTATACAGGTATTCTGTTTACTGGTTGAGTAATCTAAACATTATTTTCAAATTTCTGTTTTTTTTTTTTTCCCTCAGCTTGTTTAAGTCAGAGGCTCATGACATCCTCATATATTAGATGACTGCATAGTTTGCATGGGTGTAAACGTACAAAGCATTCTGAAATGGCATTAAGCAGCTTAAAGCTGGATTCGGAGAAGGAAGCAATATGATACCACACCTGACGAGTCGTAATGAGTCCTTCCTGATGTTAACAAGACTTCTCAAAGTCTTCACTGGCTCATGTGGTGCCGGGGTTACATACGGAAACTGGGAATCAATAACAATAACAGAGACGTTGCAATCAGTATGGCTTAAAGAAAATGAATAAGAAGTGTGCTAATCTCATGTTCAAAAAACACTGAAGAACAAATGACACTACCATGTATACAATGCTTTAAAGCCTCGTCCGTACCTGCACTGGACGGTTGCCTAGAAAATTTAGGTCCATATTCTCTCCAAACAGGTAACCTTCAGGGTGGGGTGTGTCAAACTTCTCTCCTCCCATGAAGAAGTGACTAGCAAAATAATTCCCTTTGAGGAAAAGAACTGAGTTAGTTTAAAGATCTCAGTTCAGCATACAAACCAATTTTATGACTCAAACATGTATTTAACAATACACTGTCACAGAACATATTAAGCATAGTATTAGACATAAGTGCGAACCTAATAACAGCATATGGCCAACTCTCTCTTATGCGCAATTATAGACAGATATTATTGTCAGCAAAATACCAAACGAGGTGCTTAGTAGCCAAATAAAATACTTAACCTGCGGTGCACCCATCCACAGACAAGCACCATGTTACACTATTTACTTCTTAAAGGACAAACAGCTCAAAATACAAGCAGTTATGCACGCTAGCTAGCTAGTTAACTTAGCTAACATGAAAAGAGCAACTGTGTTAGCGCTCAAAAAGTCATCCTAAAGAAACAACAGGACTAACAAACGTAAGCTAACTACATTAACTAGCTTAGCTAAATTAAGTAGTTGTCAAACCAGCAAACTTACCAGATTTGGGTGGAAACCTGTACGCCGAATTTGCCTGAATGTCGATATCCTCCACCCCAGCGATCCTTCTCCCAAGGACTGAACCCATGTTTTACGATTTAACTGCAATATAAATTTAACAGCTGGATGCCACTGATAAGCTAACCTAGCGAGCAAAAGAGCTAACTAACGCAGCAGCTGCTTCTGTTGTCCGTGAAACCAAACGCACTAACTAGCTAACGTCACCCCAGCTTCTCCGTCGTCGTTCAGCAGAACAAGTACTTCCAAGTACTTAGTGTTTAAACATGTTAGAGGTACTTAAATCGCCCTTTTCTCGACAGTATTCGTTTCACTAATATCTACCGCATACACATACTCGACCTCCACAACTTGGTCTGTTAGACAGCAAACCCAGTTAGCGCGCTAACGCGATAATTAGCTCACTAGCTATCTACTTTTAGGTAGGTTAGCTAGCTAGCTAATAATTAGCTAACAACCCTGTAAAACACGAAGGAAACTCAGCTGTCCAGAAAAGTACATTCAGACAGGCTTCCTAATATCTTTCGGAGTCTGTAGCGAATCGGCTTTCCTCTGGTAGCGTAGCTACTCGAAGATGATAGCCACGCTAAAAACAACTGAACGGGAAGTGGCAGCGAGTAACAGCACCGCTCAGCAGAGCGCAGGACGGGACCGGATTGGCTCTGCCGCGGGGACAAACCGTCCGCTCCGCCAATCCGGTGCGCAGACTCCGCTGCGCTTCACTGTAACAACAGAGGAGAGTGCGCTGGGTCTCCACCGCCACACAACTCCACTGTCCTTTACTACCGCTCTTCCATGTTTTGTATACATATTACAGTTATTATATTAACAATCGTAATAAGCCGACTGTCCGATTATTTGGCGACTAATCACGTTTAGAATCAAGTTTAGAAATAATTGAACATTAATTAAAATAATAAATAATAAAATGTGTAAATTGTTAGGCAAAAGGTCCATTTTTGTTGTCTCTGAAAAGGAGAGGGAACAATTTATTGAATTAATACATACATACATACATACAGCCCTCTTTAAAACAAAAAAAATATTAAAAGCATGTTATGTACATTCTTTAAAGCATGTATGTAAAGATTTTTGTGTAGTTATGTACATCCCCCTAGCAAATTTATTCATGTATGTGTACACTGTCATATGTATATTTTTTTTAGATGTATATGATGTTGTGTAGTGTGTTTTGCTTAAAAAAAATCATCCAACACTCAAACAATACCTGCTCTGTGGCGGTCCTGTCGGGGTCCTGACCGTTGAAGAACAGGGTGAAAGGGGACTAATAAAGTATGCAGAGAAACAGTCTGTAATTGTAAAACTACAAAGTGCAGCTATATAGTAAGTGGAGCTGATAAAATGGACAATGAGAGTAGAAACAATGCTTTAATGCTATGGCTGATCGGTGTACACCCACAGGCACCCCCACTCGGTCGTAAATACGTACTGACTGTCAGGTCAGGTTTTTGGTGCTTCCACGCTCCACGCGTTACCGGCTGCACCGCCGCGACTTGTCCGGCAGTGGGCGCCGTGGACACTGACGTACAGGGCTGAACATTTTAGTCACGGCTAGTAGGGTATGAGCGACTACGCGGAGTTTGACGGAGTCCGAGGAGAAACGTTAACACAGATTGATAGAATGGACGAACTAAAGCATCAAGTTATGATAAACCAGTTTGTTCTGATAGCTGGATGCGCGTCAGATCAGGCCAAACAGCTTCTACAGGCGGCGCACTGGCAGTTCGAGGTAGGAGAGCAGCAGTTTGTTTACTAACACACACACACTAATGCTAATGCTGCACTGCCGGAGCCGCTTAGTGTGGCATGTCAGAAAACTATGTAGCGTTACTGTATTATCAGCCTGATACCTACACCTCATTACTTGTTCACAGGCTCACTTGTATATGTTAAATGTCTTCTTAAACTCTTATACTTCGGGAGGAAGAAGAAGGGAAAAGTGCGAGCGTGTCTCACACATTTTATGAGTTACTTAAAAGAGCTAACTTGGACTGTTCAGTAACCCGATGGGCTAAACATTGTCCACACTGAAGGGCAGATGAAGAAGTTGCTTTATCGCCATGTTAAAGTTCAATGGAGTTGTCTTATTGATTGAAATAAATGGTGACACTGACCAGGCTATTTAACCCTATATACACGCCATGTCTTTGCATTAATTAGACTAATGCGCTTTCCCTTTCTCCCTTCTTCGTGTTACAGACTGCCCTCAGCGCCTTCTTTCAGGAAGCTAACATTCCCTACAGCCATCAAATGGTGAGTTTAAACTGTAATATCATCTGAAATGGCTCTCCTCTCCGTGTGACTGACTTCCGCCATGTTGTGCGAGTCCACGAGTCGGATAAAAATAAACATATATCTTCGCCTCACTTTATTCTCTTCTTCTGGTCGACGTTCAGACTAAGACTGCAGCACAGTTGGCGGTGTTTTCTTGTGTTTAGGGACCAGACCGCGGTAAGCCTGGCTGTTAAAACCTTTAACAAGTTCATTTTTTTGTAAACGTGTCCCAAGTCATGGGGGAGGGTGATTCCAGGAAAAAGAGAGAACAGCCACAGCAACGGCTCTGTTTACCACCGTCATCACACACAGCCTTACATTCAGCCACCACACCGAGCCTGGCCCACAGCCCAAACACGAAAAACCCCGTAAACGGCTTATCAGACCATTCTTTTAGCTCCCTACTTGCTAATGGTGTTTAAGCTGCTTCTGTCATGAACTCTAGTACTATTTAATGGGGTAAATATAAACAGTAGTGGTATGGACCATATAAAACATGGTTACTTTTCACTAGTACCCGAAACACAATATAATGTTTGTCTCTCACCTAAAAATATAGGTCAGCATATCTTAGCAGTATGTGTTTAATTTGTTACCTAGATTTTTTCGGTTCGCTTACAGAGATAATAAAAAGCAGGAAACTGTCTGACAGTGTTTATTGTGGCTCAGATGGAGCAAACAATGAACTGTTTGACATCAAACCACTTTGAATGACTTATCTTACTTCTCAGTGCTGGACTTATGTAGAAAATTTGAAAATTTCATCCCTCAAGTAACTCAAATAGACTTACTTATTTATCACACTGTATGGCAGACTGTTGTCTATAAAAAAGGGACAAAAGTATGTGACATAGCTGAAAACAGTAATAGCAGCTGTCTTAAAGCTCAACTTTGAGTACACTTTGCCCATATATGATGATAATTGTTGGGCAATAGCTTCCATTGCTACGTAGTAGCTATGGTGCAAACTAAAGAATCAAAGAAGCAAACACCTAACATGGCTGATCGACTACATTTGGGGCATGTACATGTACAAGATGTGCCGATATGGCAATATCTGATATTTTTCATGTACATATGTGTGTGTGTATATATATATATATATATATATATATATATGTGTGTGTGTGTATATGTGTATATATATGTATATGTGTATATATATGTATATGTATATGTGTATATATATGTATATGTATATGTATGTATATATATATATATATATATAATTTCTTTTTGTAAATGGAGTGAAATTAATAAAATGCGGACATTCTAGCACAATAGCCTAGCGCTGCCCAAACATCCTGCTCTTCTGGGGTACAATAAATGTATAATCAAATATAGGTTTGAAAAACCAGTAAAATCTTCACTTCAGTCTGATGCCAATAATTGTTTTTGAAGCTACGCTATGTAAGATTTGGGGTTTTGGAGACCTCTCTGGTGGAAATATGTAATTACATGCAATGTGTGGAAGAACCTTTTGTAATGTGGGTTGCGCTTTGGACCCCCTTCCCTGACTGGATACTTTTCTCTTCAGTGCGTTTTATGCATGATATAAGATTTGCGTGTTAACTGCGTTAACTGTATGTCATTGTTTTGAACAACCCGTATAAAATTCATGCAAATTAAAGGTGAATTGCAGTGATGGTTCAAAATTTCTACATAATTCAGGAATCGAGAATTAAGCAAAGTCATTGAGAGTACTTCAATGTCAAATAGTTAATTTTAGAGAAACTTGCCAACTCAGATTTCTTCACAAGGGCAGGGTTAGAAACCAGGTGTCTTGATGTTTGCTACTTAAATGTATCCCATCATATTTTCTATCCAAAACAACCAGTGCAGCCACACGTGTCTTCTGAGTTTTTATATGTTATGTTAATAATGGTAAAATGGTGGTAAATCCAAAAAGAAAAGGTTTTCTTTGGGGACTGTTTTGCCTTGTAATGCCCTGCATGTACCTCTCCAGGGGGGACATTTTTAAAATGGAGAAATTCAAAATAAATAAATAAATACAATTAAAAAAAGTAGGCCAAAAACATCTCACAACTGTAACAAGCATCATTTCACAATGTCTGTGACATCATGCAATGCATTTGTTACCATTTCATGTAACAGCTTTCAGTGAGGTAGCTTTTAGAGGTATGAAATGCATTGGACATCTGGTTCCCATCACCACGGAACAATTCTGACTCAGCAGGTTTCTCTAGAACATTGGATTTAACATCAAACCAGTCTGAATGACTTTGTTTACAGCTTAAGCATTTAATTATGCAGAATAAAAAAAGTGGAATTCACCTTTAAGCAAATACTTACTCTCATTTCTGTAAGTCGGTTATGCGTGGTTAATGTTTACAATACTGTGTAAAGTTCCCTTTGGTCTGATTTTAAGAGAGGAAAACGGTACAAAACAGTCCAGTTAAAAAGAGCTATGTGAGGTTTGTAAGACATTCTTTTAGAATAGAGTAGCAGTACTCTGAAAGCCACTTAATGTAAACTGAAATATCATCGGCTACAGTGATATATTTGGGAAAATATAGTGGTAGTGAATCGTATCTATATTGTCCAGCGCTACTTTATTGTATTCAGTTCAAGGCTCCATCCTCGTCTCAATACAATGAAATCATTTTTGTGGTTGATTGGACTGAGTGGGCTGACGTGTTTATGCAAGGAAGTCGTGAGAATATTTGGGGGATGGTGCAGAGCTATAACTGTTCAGGGTTTCCTGGACATGCCTGAGATGACCCAGCATGGGACAGGAAGCAAGCAGAAGCCCTCTGACCACAGTGGCCAGTGGAAATCTGCTGAAAGAATGATTCCTGTGACTTGTGACTAGAAGGTAGAGTCTAGTCTCGAGTAGAGCAGTGTGTGCAAGCTGGAGCCAGTCATACAGAGACACTTTTACAGAATTAGAGTAATTAAGTGGTCTTATATGTTATAATCAAGGCAGTTACTCTTTAAATTGACATTTTGATCCACAGCTTTACATGTGTATATATGTGTTTGTATATGTTTGCAGTTAGCAGTGGCTTCCAGTTCTTGCTACATAGCACCCCACATCTGTGGAAGTCTTTATTTGTAGTGCCCTACAAACCAGCTTTATTTCTTTGCTTCTTTTGCACTGATTCCAAGTGAAACAGACATGTCTTAAAAAACCATAGCAAAAGTGTACATCATAAGTAACACGACAGTTGGCAAAAAAATGTAAGTTACATAATTTTCCCTTCACCCCAGATGTAGTGTATCAGTCAGTATGTAGGCTGATGCCATATACATATGAACACCAGTACATAAACATTTATGAAATGTAGAAATTGGATTAGCACTATGGAGAAATGTAATATATATTTTAAGAGCCTTACAAATGGAGTGAAATTATTAAAATGCAGACATTTTAGCACAGAAGTACAGCATTACCTAAATGTGCCACTCTTCCAGAGAAAATAAATACATCATCAAATATTTAAATATCGATCAAATCTAACAATCTGTTTGATGCTGATTTTGTTTAAAAGGGTCTACATTTTTCTTGTATTTTACTGTTTTCCTTGAGGTCCAGTTATAATGTTTGTTTGGTTTTATGTACAAAAAACAGTCATAATTCATTTTTACATCATTGTCTTGCAACCTCTCTTTATCCCTAAGAATTAAATAACCTGTTTTTGTGACTGTGCCTTGAAGATTCATACATGTAAATTTAACTGAGCTGACTGGCTGCCCTATATTGAGCATCATTAAAAATCAGCCTGGGCTGAAACAGTCCTTATAACTTGTGAATGGTGGAGCTAAACTGTTGTGGGCTGAATAGGCAGATCTATGCATCACAAAAACAATTTATCCCAAGTAGCCCGTTTTTGCTGCTTAGTTTCCATATATGGACTGTGGGAACTAGGGAGTGAATAGTATGTTTTGAAACTAGCAATGTTTACATACTATATTAAACTCTTTATTTAAAAAAACAACAAAAAAAGTAAATTTGGTTTTCCAAGGTCTGAGACCTTTAAGCAAATATCTGCCAATACTGTTATGTTTCCAATTTTATTGTTTTGTTTGACATTTGCTTTTTTTTTAGTCTTGTACTGGAGCTCAGAGGCTAATGTAGCTAACAAGTAATGGAAGCTTATACTTTCTTTATAGCTTATTTTTTTATGGTTTTGGAGACCTCTCTGGTGGAAATGTGTAATTACATGCAATGTGCAGAAGAACATTTTGTATTGTGGGTTGTGCTTTGGGCTCCTTATTTGAGCGAATGAGTCTTATGATTGAAAGCATGTTGAAAGAGAATTCAAAGAGAAAAAGTTGGTGAAGTTGATTGTGCATCCATTATTGTGTGTTACACCTTACATCCATATATCATCTCTTACAACAGATGTGCACACCTGCTAACACCCCAGCAACGCCTCCCAACTTCCCAGATGCTCTAGCCATGTTCTCCCGTCTGCGAGCCTCTGAAAGTTTTGGCAGCAGTAGCAGCCCTATCGCATCCATGGCTACCTCCCCACCTTCTTACGTCAACTGGGCCATGGGCCCCGCAGCTGCCGCCGGGCAGCAGGGCCTATGGACGGCCGCTCAGCTCCCTTCACAGGCGGCCACACCAAACTGGCCAGCGGCCGTCACCCAGCAGGCCTCCTCCGAGCAACCCAGCCTGGCTATGGAGGCAGAGAGATGAGGAGCTGCTCCCATTGGCCCACGGACCACACAGGAGGAGGAGCGCCGTCTGCTCTGTTGATGAATCTGACTGTGCAATACAGCCTGGAGGAGGATTAAGATGGATCGGTGAGGACTGAACACTGAAAGACTGGAAAACGTGGAGGATGGGCATTTGGGAGATGCATGCTCATTCTTGAGACCGAATGCAAGACTAGAGACTCTACCTTTTTTCCTTTTCTTTTCTTTTCCTCTTTCCCCTAGTGGTTTCAAAGTGATGTACTGTGTATTGGGAGATTATCTCAAGATGCATAGCAGGATTACTTTCTTTCTTATTTCTTCTCAGAGGAGCTCAGTCAACAAGGAGTCTTTTTTTCTAGTGTCTGCACTGCAATGTATTCGATTTACTCTTCTGCTTTTGATTTTTTTGATTAATCAGAATCACTGTCTGTATAAGAGCTGTAGCTAAAAGGACCTTTAATGTTGAAATTGGACTGGATGGGACAAAGGACAGCTTGATTTAGTGTTGCAAATGAAAAAAAAAGAACAAACACATAATTTGGTCAGGCAACAGTCCTTTTGAAGTTGGTTCTTAATGTTTTCTTTTTTTGTTAAGAATGACTACATGTATCAAGATCAGTTCAATCAGCCTTTTTATGTGCATAGAAGAAAGGAAAAATTTCCGGCCAAGAAATTTTCTACATGATGTTATTTATTTTCTTAAGATTTTTTGTGGCATATCTGCAGTTGATGGAAGTCAATAGCAAATATGTGTTTGCTTTATATTGAACCCCCTTCTGATTGTTTGTTTTTCTCTTCCACAAATTTAATTTAATAAATTGCAAATGGTCAGTCCAGAGATCCTCGATTTATTTATTTTAACAAATATGAATATGCAGTTCTGTGCAGGCATTTTAGGCACCTGAAAAAATATAAAAAAGCTGTTTATCCTAAGTTAAGTGCTTAAGTGCTTTTATTTGTGCTCAGAAGAATATTAATATGAGTGAATAGACATAAAATTTATACAAAACGTAGAGATTTTTAAATATTTAAGTACTTTCCTCATGCAAGGCTGGTATTATTTGTGGTTGTCATGCAATACCTAGTTTGGTTGATCACTGCTTCGTTACATGAAATCAGGTGTGCAGCTGAATAAACTTGGACAATAATGTTCAATGTTAATAATGATGAACTAAATGATAAGTATATTCTGCACAGATCACATGTAACACTGTTCAGATTAAGCAGTTCTCTGCACTCCTTTAGTTGGAAACCAAGTATTGTCAAACTGGCATGTTGGCACTCTTCTTCTGAACAAGCTATGTGTATTATACTCTCTACCGGGGGGGTTATTCAACAAAGCGAGATAATAAAAGCCGCACTTATTTAAATTAACCTTGCTTAGTCTAGCCAGACAGTTGACTCCAGGCTCAGTGGCTTCCAGTAATAAAATCCAGGTGTGATCTGTTCCCACTAAATCAAACCAGGATTCAGTAGGCTCATGCACCTGCACGTGATATTTAAGCAGCCCTGAGAATCGAGTGCAGATAAAGTGATAGCTAAAAAAAAGCAAGAACAAATGAAAAAAACAAAGTTTATGATTATTATTTCAAACATTCATAGATATTTAGTTTGTTTTAGGCAAGCAAATGATACTTAATACAAATAATAATTACTTAATACCTAAACATTTGAATCCTAGTTTAAAACACTATGAAAGATTATAAATTTTGAAATAACTCATAGAAACAGCATGTAGAAACACTTGACAAGTGAATGTGAACTCCAGAGTGGTACAGTGTAAATCCAGATAAAAATCAAATGAATATTACACTTCATATTACATCTGACCAAAAGGAAGTCTCCTGTTACTGCCTGTGGTGGGGAGGTGGGGGGCACCTGTAATGGACCTGACTCCAGAAAAGAAGCAGCACTCATCAGAAATGGAGGTGCCCCAACATTTCAGAAACAACAACAAAAAAAGCGCTAAAAAGTTACGTGAAGGACAATAAAAGAAGAATAGTTTTCATAATATCAACACAAATTTAAATTGTTGCAATGTTTTATAGACTGCTGCTGTTGGAATTTGTGCGTCAGGGAGAAATCTGGAGCTAAACTTCTAACCAACTCAAAAGACTTCAACTACATTTTTGAAAACAATAAATTCTTGTAGCTTTTTTCTACTTCAATGTTTGTATTAATTCTAATGTTATATAGTGTTTTTGCAATCAAAAACACACTTAGTGACAAAATAAATGGCCTTAAACAATTTGCTTAGGTGCATAATACTTTTGCTCAGTGCTATATAACTGTATTTAAAACTTCTTCCAAGGAAGCTGTGAATTACATGGTGGTGAGTTTAGCTAGAGGATTGGGGTGTTTTTTAAATAAACATATGTTTACCAATTGTTTTTGAACTACACTCCAAATGTCCATCACTACAGGATTCTATGGCTTCAGTGCTTTAGTCTCCAGAGTATATGTGGTAAAACTGGATAATGAGGCCAGCTGCAGGATGTGATGCAATTCACAATCACCAGGAAATTCTGCTCTGAATTCCTATTCCTTTCATTATTATGACTAATAAAAACACTGAGAGATCTGGAATGTGTTTATGCCAAAATCCCAGGGCTACAGACAAAGTCAAAACATGCTAGAGCGTTCTTACTTCCTTCTAGCTCTTTTTGTTTTTATCATGACTGCCTGTTTTTCTGGGCTGGTGATTTTTTCTTTTGGGCCTTTTGTTCAAATACATGTGTTTTTAAAGTCTGAATTTGCCCCCGTCATTCAACCTCAGTGATTCTATTTGGCTTTGCACATGTGTGTTTTGTGTTCTTTAAACAATGTCACCTCTCATTTGTTTCAGCCTCTAGTTAGTCAGGTATTGATGCGTCATTCAAAAAAATTACAGACTGTTCCATTGAGCTCAAGTATAAACATGTACAAAGGTGTACACCTATTGAAATCCTTTTCTCAAACACAGCTCATTTCAAGGGAGGAACAGTTTCGATATGATTGAGGTTTTACTAGACCAGAACTAGGCCAAAGCAACCAGCCAGGGCCTGCTATGACTCATATCTTTTATCTCATTATATTTTATCTCAAAGTAACAGCAATCATAAGACCACTGAAGACACTAACCATAATACAAATATCACATTTGTGGCTGTGTGTAAAAGGCCTTGATCATTAAAACAGCCTCACCCAAGACTTGACCTTATTTCACCAGAAGAACTGCAGAAGACGTGTATCTCCTGGGGCTTGTCCCTCAGATCCTTCCCCCGCTCTTGTAGCCTCCATGTGGGCTTGTTTCTGCATTTTGCTGGGTGTGATATGAATACCAGGTGGTTTTGAATGAATAGTGGAGCTGCCTGCCCGAAGCATTTTCAGGACATAATACAGAGATGAATTAGCAACTGTATGGTCTACACCATTTTATATCACTTTTCCAATATATTTGTGTTTTTCTCTCCATTCATGACTCAGAAATCATGCGAGATATACGCTATTAGCATGGAAGAATCAATAAGACTTTTCATTTCTCAACACTTACGTTACTATCAGCATGTAATAGGTAATGATGTAGCACATAGTGGTTTAAATGCAACCCCAAATCAAATCAGCAGGGGTATGAGGTTGCATGCATGGTCTAAACAGGAAGCAGCCAAACTGAAAACCAGACACAACAAAAACCTCTCTCATGTCTGTGGAAACATGAGACGTTATGATGCAAATCCATCACAGAGTCAACAAGCCTGTGTTCTACCCTCTGAAAGTCCTTCTACAAGCATTGCGAGTCAAAACATGGTCACTTGGTCACTTGGTACTAGAGTACTTCTAAAGTTTTTATCAGCTGTTTTTTAAAATCTTGGTGTAAGTAACAACTTCTTGACAGCTTCACATCCTTTCAGACCCACAGCGTTGAGTTGTCTTCTCACTGTGGAAGGATGGACAGAAACACAGTTTTTTTCAGATCTGAAGCAAAAATTGAGACTTTCTCCTCTCCAAGACGAAAGCTTTAAATACTGTTTATCTGATGGTGACAGGTTTGGTGGTCTGCTAGGTCTTGCATGGTTGTCACAAGTTCCATTTTCTCTAAATCTTTTAATCACTGAATTTCAGTATTTTGAAAACTTTTAATTGTCTGATTGTTTCTTCCTTAGACTCTCCCCTTCCTTGTTTGAGTGGATTATTTTATATCTAATCTCCTCTACTGAAATGAATGACCCTGACTTTTGTACAGTACTGTATGCAGGTCTATTTATTTTCCCTCTGCAGTTGCAGTGTTGCAAGTCTCTTACAGACTCTAAAATGCATATGAATTTTCTTATTAGATTTCCTTTTAATATTCTCAGTCCTGTAACCTAAGCTTTGGCAATATTAATTTAGCTTTATTTGGCATGCCAATAAAGCCGTTTGATTTGAATCGAGAGAGAGAGCGTTTCCACAGGGACTGTCTCTAGCTGTTGTCTTTGTTACATAACAGTGGCTGTGGCTCTTCTCCACAGTGGCCCGCTCCCCCATTACTGACCCCCTCCTCACTGCTAGAACACAATGTTCTGATGTAACTAAACAGATGTGCCATGACAGAGGCGTGAGATTTCCTATTGTTACAGTGCCCCCGTCCTCGCAGCCCCCCTCCACCCCTCCATACGCCTGCACATAAAAAAAAATCTCATCGGAACCTACTCAGAGACTAGATGTGTTTTTAAACTGTTACACATATGGTGGTTGTAAGAGGAAGGGGAGCATAGCATCAACAGATTTATGTAACCAACAGGGCTTTTGGCAAAAAACAGGCATGCTTCCAATCTCTTTTTCCCAGAGAGAGAAAGATACTGTTTTGGAAAACAGTGAGCCAAGATGAGAAGGAATTGATGGTGGCATTACCAAATGCCAAGCATTATATTTATCACAACCGTTATTTCTGATCCTAGCAACCAGTTTGTGGGTAAGACATCACCTACAAGCAAAGGATTTACAAGAGAGGGCAGTGAAATATTCACAAGTGCAATTTCCATTGCAGTGTTTATGCGTATACATATACACAGATGAACCAAAACATTGCTTAATATGTGATTGGTCCTCCGCTCCAACCCACCCAGTCATGAACTCTACAAAACCTCTGAAAGTGCCCTTTGGTATCTGGCATGAAGACATTAGCAGCAGTTACTTTAAGTCCTGTAATTTGTGAAATGGAACCACCGCAGATTGGACTTGTTGTTCCAGCACATCCCATAGGAGGCCAGGGCAACACCTTAAACTCTTTGTGTTCCTCAAACCATTCCTGAACAATGTGTGCAGTGTGGCAAGGTGCCTTATCCTGCTGAAAGAGGACACTGCCATCAGGGAATTCCAGTGGCATTAAGATGTACCTGGTCCGCAATGATGTTTAGGAAGGTGGCATGTGTCAAAATGATGTCCACTTGAATGCACACACCCAGAACACTGCCCAGAGCATCACACTCCTTCCACTGGCTTGTCTTCTTCCCACAGTGCATCCTGGTGCCATCACTTCCACAATTAAACCACACATACTTACCCAGCCATCCATGTGATGTAAAAGAAAGTGGGACTCATTGGACTAGGCAACTTTCTTCCATTGCTCAAAGGTCCAGTTCCGAAGGTCATGTGGCCATTGTAGGTGCTTTCATCAGTTGGGACAGGGGTTAGCGTCAGCACTCTGACTCCAGATGGACCAGATGGGAAAGGCTTGGTTGCCTTCGCGCATTGATGAGCCTTGGGAGCCCAACACCATGTCCCTACTCTGACCACTGTCGGTAGTTACTTACCGTTGCTGACCACAACCCTTGCTGTTTCAACTCTGTCATTTGGCAATAATGATTTGGCACTTGTCAAAGTCGCTCAGATCTACAAGCCTGACCATTTCTTCTAAAACCAGCACGTCGACTACAAGAACCAAATGTTGCTTTCTGTATAATACAATCTAGACCTTTACATGCACTGTTGTTATGAGATATTCAACATTATCTGTGAGTGGTCATAATGTTTTGGCTCATTGGCGTACCTGGCATATTGTTTTCAGGGGACTTCAGTTTTTCTAAGAAATGTATAGGGATTTTTTCCACACTTCCAAAGTTCAGTCTTAGAAGATGATGAAGCATATAGCTGGACAATTTAACACAATGGTACAAAATTGTCTGTAGGATACAATTCTGAAGTCTTCCACTGACATTACAGTAAGGTCTGTAATGTTACTATTTTCATTTTCTGCTTGTAATGTGACTATTTTCATTTTCAACAATAAAAATAAAGAGGAACTTTTAAAATTCTGCCTTGTTATTTCAAGCTCACCATTCATATTGAACCAAATTTGTAAACTTTACCATGTTAAGGCCTTAATAAAAATATATATATATTTTTTTTTCCATCTACTGATCTGAAGCTTTTGCACAAACTTATGGCGTTGATGCCAGCTTTCGCACATGCTGTGACTAAAGCAAAAGAGAGAGATACCAAATACTAAGAAATTCATGTAAACATTCAAAGATTCTTCTTTTCACTTAAATTGTTATTCTGATAACATCATTTCTCATGAAAAACTTTGTATACCTGAACATTTGCCAACAATTGTATAAGACATGAATGCAGGTCTTTGTTCTGCCTTGGACGTGCTTTCCAAAGCTCATCTTCTTATTCTTTTTTATCTTCTTACCCTTTTACTAGAACAATGAGATAAGGACGGAGGCTGTTACTTAACAAAGCAAAACTTTTCCAGTGAATTACTAGTTTATGTACACTATTGCTTTGTCTATGCAACACTCAGAAGGTCACTGGGTCAAAAACCAAACAGAAAACAACAGAACAAACATGATCGGTATAATGTAGAGAATCAGTTTGTCAATTTAAGTCTTCTGTTTCCCCATTTCCCATAGCCATCTGCATGTAGTGTTCTATAATCATGAGTTAATGCGCACTGGTTGTGCAAACTGCAGACATCTCTGACTGTGCTTGTCTGTGCTTCATCTCCGTTTGTGCTTGCATGTGCTTGATCTCTGCGCTACGTCTCTGTCTGTGCTTGAGCATGATGATAAACAGAAATTTTTTTATGTTATGCCTTGAAGGGGAATTCCACAGGTTTTCAAAATTTCTACATAATTCAGTCATTGAAATGTAAACAAAGTCATTCAAGTAGTTTGATGTGAAATGGCGTACTGTACAGAAATTTACCCACTCAGATTTCTTTACAGTAATGGTGATAGTAACCAGAGGTCACACTTTTTTACAATGCAGTAAAGCCCTTTTATTTACTATCCAAAACCATGTTTTTTCATGTAATGTTGATGATTGTGCCCTGTGATGGACTAGCGACCTGTCCAGGGTGTATCCTGCCTTCCACCCAATGACTGATGGGATAGGCTCCAGCTCCCCCGTGACCCAGAAGGATAAGCGGCTTAGAAGATGACATGAGAAAATGAACATTATTTCTGTGAGTGGTCATTTAATGTATTGACTCATTGACGTACATTGTGTATGTGTGTGTGTTGATGATGGTAAAATAGAGGCAAAAAATGTATATTTTTGGGGGACTATTTTACCTTACACTGCCTTTGACACCTTTTTTACACTTGCATTTTAAAAAGTACTTTTAGGTCAAGATCTTATGTCAGAAGTATTGTAAATTAAAGTCTCAGGCACCAGGCAGCATAAGTGTAACCATTTCTTGTAATAGCTTTCTGTGAGCTTGCCTTTAGAGACATCGATCTCTTCAAACATCTGCTTTCTATCACAACTTTTGTAAACAATTTTGACTCGGTAAGTTTCTCTAGAACTAATCATTTCTCATCAAACCAATCTGATCGGGTTTTTTGTACAGAAATTTTGAAAAGTCAGTGTAATTCCGTACCACACAAGGGCATCCAAACACGCTAAGAGTTACGGCTTCTTCCTCCCAGTCCAGCTCCCCTCCTCTGTCACCAAAAATGATTACCGTGAGATCATCTTGCAGGCTGTCTCAATAGCGAATGAGACAAAAGAAGCTGCTCCAAATACAAATGTTGAAACAGTTCAGCAATCCTATATAGATGTCTGTGTAGTGTTGTTTGAAGTTACTTGGTTAGGGATGTTGTTAAGAAACTGGTTCTTTCTGTGAATTAATCAGTGTAAAATTGTGTCATTATCTATATTAGGGCCACAATTAAGATTTAGGGGGCCTGGCTGCTGCGGGCCTGCCCTGCTCCCTGGGCCCCACTGTGATTGCTTACACTGCCTGCCCATCAGTAGCGCTTTAAAACCTAAGCTCCCATGAGGTTTCTTGCCATATACATCCACACATTATTGACATCACTAAAGTATGGGCTTGGAGCAGGACCACAGGGCTAAAAGGGACAGGCCAAAAGAATTCCCGACTTTTCTGTCTCCATCTGCTGTAGGCGTAGTGCCCCCCAGTGGCATACTGAAAAACAACCATAAAGATGAATCACCTGTCTCATCGCCAAACTCGGACTCTTTCCATGTTTCCTGCAGGAAATCGAACAGGTTTTAATGGTTCTCTAGCCTTTGTCAGATAATTATGTATAACAATTATTATGTATAACAGCCTGTGATAAATATCAACCAGACAACTCTTGCTGACTTCTTCTTTCCACTCTTTTCATCAATGAAAACCCAATGTTTAAATCTACCAATTTCTCTACCATTCTCATTGTTTTACCTTTATAGGTTGTGTCTGCTCTTGAACATTATAGAGTGGGAACAGTAATGTGGCTAAACATTATATAAAAATAAGCCTCTTTCTGCAGGCCTTGATTTAGATATTTTAAATTGATGTAATCAAATAAAATATATATATTCCCCAAAACTTTGTCATTGGACTAACTTGGACACTGTTGACTCTGTGTGTGTGAAATGTTGAGCTGCTAGAGAGCAACGGGGGTAAAAGGGGAGGGGTGAAAACAATGCACTCCTCTCCACAGAGATGACTGTGCCTGAGATAAAACGGACAGCACAACTGCAGCTTTATTTATATCAAAAAATTATGTATAACTCCCACAATAAACATATTTCATTTACATACAGCAAAACACTTATAAATGTTGGCTAGCTTACTCACCTATGAAAACAAAAATCCAATTCTCTTTTGTTTTTGCAAATCATTTCTGTCTGTATTTCAAAAACTGACAGTCCTCCAGTATAGAAGATTGCATTTTATGGCATATGCGAGAAAGGTTAAAAGATAAGAACTAGCAATATTATAAAAGTGATAACTGTGCAGCAAAATGAAAGTGGAAGTAGGGAGATGGCATGTTGCTCTTTTATGCCATAGTTAATGCAAGGCCCATATTAACTCAGTTTCTGAGATTGTGGACCCTGATCTATGATTATATTTCATATTCCATATTCTCATGAAGTAAATGGGTGAGTTGCCGATCCAATATCGGTATCTACTCTTACTCATTTCATCAAAATGACAAACATGTTTTATATAAGCCTGTATTATTTTAGCTAAGGCAAGGATTTACATACATACATGCATACATCATCTAAACCTGGGTCGCGGTGGGGTGCTGGAGCCTATCCCAGCTGTCATTGGGCGGAAGGCAGGATACACCCTGGACAGGTCGCCAGTCTATCACAGGGCAGACAGACAGACAGACACACACAGTCATACCTAGGGGCAATTTAGCATGTCCAATCAGCCTGACTGCATGTTTTTTGAACTGTGGGAGGCTACCCACTGCGCCACCATGCCGCCCCTGGCAAGGATTTAGTTCTATCTTATTTTCTTCACAGGAGCGGATGATATGTTGTGAGTTTTTAGACCATGATGCAGAAGTAGTTTGTTTTGTCTATGCAAAACTCATTAGGTCACTGGGTCACGAAGAAAACAGGAAACAACAGAGCAAACATGATCAGGATAATGCAGAGAATGAAGTCTTATTTCCCCATTTCCCATAGCCATCTGCGTGTAATGTTCTATAATCATGTGGCAGAGCAAAAACATGCTTTTACATGCCAAAACTGAAGTCCACTTATCTTCTTTCCTTCCTTTTGTCAAGTGGAAGAGAGTAATTATAATGACTAGGGCCTTACTTACTGTTTTCTTGTACTCAAATTGCAGACTCAGAAAAAACAGAACAGAATAAACGGAACAGCCGCTCTTCGGCTTGCCTGTAGTCATTTTATTGCAACCTTTTTATTGCAAACTTTTTTCTGTGTAAACAATAATATCATATGACTGCCAGGAATTGTTGTTTGAAAAGTGACGTTATAACAGTTTATGGTTGTGTTAACCTCAATATCCTTTCCTTGTAATCAGATAAGCATACATTTCACAACCATGACAGGCCATATAATTATATATTATTACAGTGATTATTATATATTATTACAACCCTTTCTGACTGTTATTACATAACACCACACATACACACACATGATTTACATTTCTCAGTGTGAGCTGTCCTGCCCTTGCCATCTCTTTTCATAACGTCTCTTCTTGAGTATCACTAGTGATTAATACATGATGTACCGGTGGCAGGGAACGCTAACACAACAGATAGATTGGCTTTAAAACTTAAACCCCATTTCCAAGATAAGTTAGGAGGCTGTGCAAAATGTAAAGAAAAACAGAATGCAATGATGTGTGATTCATTTGAACCCCATATTTAATTAAAAATAGTACAACATATCAGATGTTGAAACTGAGGAATTTTATTGTTGTTTGAAAAATATATACCCATTTTAAATTTGATGTCAGCAACATGTTTTCGAAAAAGTTGGGGCAGGGGTAACATAAGACTGGTAAAGTTGTGTAATGCTTAAAAAAAAACATCTTGTGGAACATTTCACAACTAATTAGGTTAACAGGTCAGTAAAATGACTGGGTATAAAAAGAGCACCCCAGAGAGGCCGAGTCTTTCAGAAGTAAGGATGGGGAGGGGTTCACCACTCTGTGAAAGACTGTGTGGGCAAATAGTGCAACAATTCAAGAATAACGTTTTTGAGTGTAAAATTGCAAAGAACTTTCATCATCCACAGTACATAACATCATTAAAAGATTCAGAGAATCCAGAGAAATCCCTGTGTGCGAGGGACAAGACCAAAAAAACAATACTGGCTGGCCGTGATCTTCGGGTTCTCAGCTCAGGAACACCTCTGAAAACCAGTGTCTGTTAACACAGTTCATTGCTGCATCCACAAATTTAAAACTCTACCATTTAAAGAAGAAACCATATATAAAGAAGATCCAGAAATGCTGCCACCTTCTCTCGGCCCGAGCTCATTTAAGATGGACTAAGGCGAAGTGGAAAAGTGTCCTGTGGTCTGATGCATCGAAATGTGACATTCTTTTTGGAAATCATGGACACTGCATCCTCTGGAGAGGGACCATCTCGCTTGTTATCAAATTAAATACGGGGTTTGAATGATTAACACATCATTGCATTCTGTTTGTAATTACATTTTGCACAGCGTCCCAACTATTTGGAAATGGAGTTGTATTTTTGGTATTTGGATATTTCAGTATTTGTTGCCACTATGCAGTAAAATTCCTAACTTATTTTAACAATAGTACTGATAATCACTTGGGGATTTGTGAAGAGACAGTTGTACACTATATGGCCAAAAGCATGTGGCCTGCACTCCTAATTATTGAGTTCAGGTGTTAGAGCCACATCCATTGCTAACAGGTGTACAAAATCAAGCATATAGTCATGCAATCTCCATAGACAAACATTGACAGCAGAATGGGTCGTACTTATGAGCTCAGTACTGACTTTAAATGTGGCACTGTCACAAGGTACCACTTTTGCCACAAGTCAGTTTGTGAAATATCTGTTCTGCTAGATCTGCTCTAGTCAGCTGTAAGTGCTATTATTGTGAAATGGAAGCATTTAGGAAGAACAATAGCTCAGCCACAAAGTGGTATACCATGCAAACTCACAGAGCTGGGCACCTGAGTGCTGAAGCTTGTAGCTGACCTCTGTGCATCACTCACTACTGCCTCCCAAACTGCCTCTGGAAGTTACATCAGCACAAACACTTTGTGTTAGGAGCTTCATGAAAAATGTTTTGTCTAATAAAGTTTACACATAGTTCATCTCACTTCAGTCTTTTTCACCAAAGCAATTAACACAATTGTGAAGTAGACAAATCAACATTCAAAAAAAAAACTGGTCCAATATTTACATATTTAGCAGATGCTTTTATTTTGGAAGTAGGCAAACAACATTCAAACGTTTTGGTAAACTGTTAGTCTAAAATGGGCTTAAAATATTAATAATTAAATAATGTCAATACTTGGGCCTCTGTGTGTCTATATTATCATCAACTCAGAATAGTATAATATATCCTTTTTCCAACGTCTAATACTTTATAGGTTTCATACATGTGCACTGTTAGCAAAAAGGGTTCTAGGTAACTCCCAAAAGGTTCTATGACTTGTAACAAAGAATCAAATACAACTGATTTTCCATTATAGAGAAGAACGTTTAACCATGGAAAGAACAGTTAATCGTTAACCGTAAAAAAAAATCCCCTAAAAATCACGTTTTAACCTTTTAGACCCTAAAGGCCCACAAAAGTTTTTCACTCTCATAACTACATAACTTACATGTTTTATCGTAGTTTAATTTACAGACCACAAGTCTTAATTATTCATTTTTATTCATATTTAGCCTTTAGTATCATATTTTAAGGTTAATATAAAAAATTATTCTAGGGTTCAAGGCGTTAAGGGAGTAGTGCGAAACGGGCGCGCGAGCACGCGCGAAACAGGCCCCTCTCCATTGTTACGTCAAATCCTTCCCGTCAGCGGATGTTATTAGAGAAGTAGGTTGTCTGTCCGAGAGTCGAGCTAACGGCTGAACGGGGAGCTGTACCAGCTGATATTCGCTCACTTTAAAAAGGTAACTCACAGTCTTCATCGTTCACATCGGTGTTTTTCAACAAATTCCACATTATCTCGTGCTGGAGTACGTTGACATGGTAGCATGCTAGGCTGGTCGTGTGTGTAACTGTGGCCTGAGATAGCGCGCATCATTTCGGAGAAAGCAAGTTCACAGAGCCGAGGACTGTCAGGAGCCATTAAATACTGATTATCTCATCCAGATAAGTCAAACTGTTAGTTTTACCTGGATATCATTGTCATAAACGTGTTAACTACCTGAACAAACTGAAAGTAAGTCAGTCTATCATCTGTACCGTTATCTTGTAGCAGTGCTGTGCTGTTACAGCTTTTGTTTACATGGCTCCTCGGTTAGCTCGCTGCTTCTGTTTGTCAGTCCTCTTCCAGAAGCAACGAGATGGCTAGCTAGCTAGCTAACTTAGCACGCTAGGTCAAGTTTTTGTTTTGTTTGCACTGCACGCAAGTGAGTGTGGTTGGTAGCTAGCGAGCTGGTATTAGCTAGCCACATTGCTAATACATATACATTCTATTACGTTGCCGTCCAGCAAGCTGTGTGCCTGTCGGCTGTATGTGGGCGTGTGTGTTCAGTATTATGTCAGTTAAGCTGCTCTTGAATCAGTAGCTCTGAACTGCTCCCAGCCTGAATCTCCTACAGTGATGCCTGGGTAGATATCTAACTTATATAGCTACTGAAATTGCTAGTGAGTAGTTTAGCGTTTTTTTTATTTGTGTGGCATCGGGTCACTGTACTAAAACGCTCCTGGGTAAGAGTGTTAACTTTGTATTACATAAGATTGCAAAATAAGTGTACCTATCATTGCGAGGTGGTTGTATAATCCGTACGAAGGGTTTAGAAGGCGGGTCAGAAGGAACTAGAAGAAGTCACTTCAGTACACAAATGATTCGCGTCCTGGAAATAAGTGTTTACCTGGCTGTTGTCAGTTTGTTATCCTGTTGCATTAGTTCGATAAGGTAGCTATTTTTCTTGCTGTCAGTACGTGAGCAAAATCTTGTCATGCGCCAGGTTCATGTTCACTTTTATAATTGGGATAAATTTGAGAATAGTTCGGTGTTTTGGTGAAACTATACCGTATTAAAAGTCTTTTCATGTAGTTTTACTTGTTTCTATGTAAGACAGCCTCAGCACAATCTTTTGCTAGTCAGATGTACTTTGTGCTTTACTTTCCAGTCTGTTAAAACCCTGTAATTTTCCAGTGGCCTATTTTGACAACTGCCTTATGAACACCCCTCATTAGTGTAAACAGAGAAGCAACAGATTATCCAGAGACAGAAAAACAAACAAACAGACGAACCCTAATCCCCCCAAATATTGCTTTTGTTACTTCATATGCAAGAGTAATGTACCGGGTTGTGTTTTATAGTGGTAAAACTATTTCCTACTTTCCAAAACCTGCCAGCTCCATGCTTATGGCTGGCTGTCATGCCCTCAAAGAGATGCCTCGAGACTCAACCTGACAGTTAACTTGCTTACTTATTACGTTTGAGTCGTCAGCTGTCATGAGACAATGTCTAGCCACACAAATACACACACACACACACACACACACACACACACACACACTCAACTTGATTATGAGTTTTCCTCTTATGCAAGCAGGAAAAAAACAATATCTCTGATAATATCATAGCATTTGAGTTGTGTAAATGTTAGCCTAATCTGCAAATCATGCTGAGCAGGCTGTAAGGACTGTTAGAGTTTTGGATCACAGTTTTCATCTTCAAAATGAGGTACGGTCTTTCCACACCATTTAGAGTGGAAAATTTAACAGGTTTAGGTAGCTGGTCAGTAGATTTTAGGCTACAGTATTGCGCAGCTTATTATTATTATTATTAGCTGGGAAATTTCACCAGTTTTTCAAAGTTTCTCATTTTACTCATTGAGATGTAAACAGAGTCGTTCATTGCAGAGCCATTTACCTCTTTTTAGGTCGTCTCTTTATAGGTGTTTTTGAAAAAAAAAATTCCCCTTTAAACACCTGATTCAAATCATTAGCCTATCATAAAACCATAAGGTTGACAGAGTGTGTCGGAGCACCACAGCACACAACTCTGACCATCAAGGGCTGAAACTGGACACCATGGATTTGGACAGGTGGTTGTGGTACAAATTTAAAATACATGATGACGCAACAGTTAATATTTGAATATTCCTTTTTTTTTCTTTTTTGCATCTGGGGATTTCCATGACTGTGGGTTCTTTTTTTCATTTCATAAAGCGTTGTAATTCGCATTACTGAAGTTACTGCGTATCCGTCCTTTCCAAAACTGTAGAAAAAGTATTTAATGAGTTCAGTGTCTTATCACATTGTTCTGAACTTCTAGGCCTTCCTGGTGTTTGGTGCAAGTTGATTGGGCAGACACATTTTAACTTTCAGGTACTGTATTTGCCATTTATTCTAAACTGTTTGTGTCTGGTGTCACTGTAAATAACGGTGGTCCTCAGCTTTCTGGTCATTCACCTTTTGGTTGTTTGATGTACAGATCACTGATAAGAAATGGGGATTGGAGAAATGTTGAAGTCCATTATTTTTCTGTTACTTATTTTAATACCTTAATGAGAATTTAACCCCCTCACAGTTGAAAAATATGGCTTGTCCATTTATAGTCCATGAATAAGGTTTTATTTAGGGACCCAGAGCTAAACTTAACTCTGCATTTTGAGGACATTTGTGATAATTTGATGTAATGCAGTACCTCAGCAATTCTTCCAGTGCAGCTGTCTCAGAGTGTAGTGTGGGTTGAACTGCCAGTACTCTTTGTGCTTACTCAGAGACAACCAGAGAGTCTGTAGGAGGGCTGTGAGCAAAGCTCCCATCCGAGGCCCCCTCCCAAAGAAGCAGCATGTCCAGTGACCCCCCTCCTCCCTACCCAGGGGGCCCCAGTGCCCCGCTTATTGAAGAGAAGAATGGACAACCTCCAGTCTCTGGTACGTCTATGTCTTTTCTTTGTCTCATAGACATTATACATTTTATAGTGTCATGTGTCTAATGTTGAGGCCATGTTTAATGCAAAAAAAACCCAAAAAACAGCCTTTGTGTTTAAGCTCTCAGAAATTGTCATTAGCAGTCCTCTGGTGCTGAATTACAGGGTTGGCGAAAGCCAAGAGGATACCAAGGAGACCTGGAAAGAAAGCCAGCCATGCTTGTTAATGACTATTGTTTTTGTCCAAGTCGCTTAAATTTGAAAGGAAAAGCAAGAGCTCGGTGTTTTTAGTACTTTGTCACTGCATTGAACAGTACTGTGCTGCAAGTTCTCAAGTTTACAGATTTGTCTTCTCTGAACATCACCTCGCTGGCTTTTTTGACCAAAACTACAAAAAGATCTTTGTTGAAATGGGAAAGGCTAGGTGAATTCAGATTTGCTGAACCACAATCTGTACTACATTGTTCTCTTGTAGAAGTATAATTGTTTATGTATGTATTTATTTAATTATTTATTACTGCAGTGTGTGTAACTTAATAGTTAACTTGCACTCATCCTTTTGGTTCTTTAGCAAGCCCAGCTCCTGTAACGACTGGACCCCCAGTGGGACAGCCTGTGCCACCAGAGTACGGTCCTCCGCCTTACGAGGCCACAATGCAGCCAGGTTTCGTTCCGCCACACGTCCCTGGCGAGGGCCATATGCCCATGCCCATGCCCATGCCACATCCGCACGGTAAGTCTGCTACTGATGAAACCCACCATGCTTCCATAAAAACCTTCAACAGTGAAATGTAATATACATACAGTAATCCTGGCTTGTAGAAAAGACACACTGAAATCTTATATGAAGTGAAGATTTTCTTCTTATGATTTTCAGGTGGCTACTACCCTCCCCCCGGTCACTATCCCCACCCCATTCCAGGACAGTTTGGTCCAGGGCCCAGCCACTACGGCCCAGCTCCGGGTCACACAGCAACGGTGATTGCCCCGCCAGGGGCTGCCACTACGGTCACAGTGCTGCAGGGTGAGATGTTTCAGTCGGCACCAGTGCAGACGGTGTGTCCGCACTGCCAGCAGGCCATTATCACCCGCATCAGCCACGACGTGGGCCTAATGAACACCCTCTTCTGTCTTTTCTGCTTCTTTGTGGGGTAAGCAGTTCTAGTCGACACCTGTGTGTAACCTGTCGTTTGTCTAGCACACTAGAATAAACTAGAAGGTGTGTTGTTCTGTGTTCTAGGGGCAATATATTCTGTGCGTTTCAGCCCAGACTGCTTTTTAAAAGAAGCACGATACATGGCAGCCAATCACTAAAGAGTGTGATTTACACACAGTGGTCTTAAAGACACAGTTACAAACACAGCCTGTTTAGTTCTAAGCAATAAAGAGAGGTTGGAAAATGGTCATGTTAAAAAGAAATATAACTACATGACGTGATTTATGCGATTTTCCACATACCCCAGGTGCAGTCGATTAGCCAGAACATGTTTGGTGTCCCCACCTGGTATTAACAACTGTCTTGAGTTGTCTGGTCAAAAGCGGACAGTGAGATGTGTAGCCATTTTCACCTGACATTTACATGAGTCTCGAATGATTGCTTGTGATTGGATTTCGCGACTGGAAGAAGAGTCATTTGCCTGTTTACTAAGACAGTTTCTTGCTGCGTTTGTTGTCAGACATAATTGTCCTGTGAGTCCATGCTTCTGTATATAAACGGGCTCTTACAAACATGTAGATTGCATGGATCAGGAGAGGAGACAAGAAAGAAGCTACCCAAAACAGTTGCTTTTGTTTTTTTTTTTTGGTGAGGATACAGTGCGTCTGTTGCCTTGACATTACAAATATTATGTGGTCCTAAATTTCCCTGCCCACCTCTAGAGGATCCCGGTGTCTATTGAAGACGCACCGAATAGTGTTCATGCCAGAACTTTGTGCTGTTCACTTATGATTGGATCATGGGGTTTTCCTTCTTTTTTTTAAAAATGTAAATACATTTTGATTTAGGAGTGCCCATGCAAGAACAGATTAGCCTTACACTTCATTATGCATATTATTTTTTTTAAAGCATGCCACTGGCTTCAAATGCTGCTGTGTTTACAGGACATAACGAGAAAATTAACCTGCTGGCTCATTGTGCATATTACAACAAGCCTAACAAACTGCTAAATAACCTCCATAGTTATCAAGTCTCATGATTTACCTGGTTTACCCTAAGACTTACTTCTTTTGCCTTTGCTGTGGCAGTGAGTGTAAATCTCGTGGGTTAAAAAGTTTGTTTTGCTGTGTGCTGTGCAGAGGCATCACAGTCATTATTGGGCTCAGCTATGTATTTGCAGCACACTGTCCAGCATTATTAGCCTCTGTTTTCTGCCAGACGCATGAAAGGGTACGGGGGTATGCACCCGGAAGTTGCAAACGGAGATTAAATGTCGCGAAGGCTGTCCGATGCCTACCTCATTGCTCTGACGCAGGGGCATACCAGCTTGTTCGAAGCTCCATATACTGAGGAGCACACTGAACGTTGTTTCGTTCAGATTGCTTCGTCCTAGCAAGAGTTACTACAGAATATTCGGGGCCTCTTTCGAGTGAATCTCCCTGTAAAACACTAGTTTAATAAATGTGAAACTGTCAAGGTTACAGGAAGAAATGGTTGTCCAGCAAATAAGCTTGTTGGTCAAACTTAGAAGAACTGCTGGTACAAAGGCATACTTTCTTTTAATTAGACAAAAGACAAGAAATGAAATAAAAGAAACTGCAAGGGAGTTGTTAAAGGCTTGGACAATGTAGGAAAAATCTGACTGCTGAAATAAACATCCTCTCTGACTGATGGAGGAATAGAAAAAAGAAGAGGGTATGAAAAAGTTCATATTCAGTTTATAGATCTTTCTATGTGCTTCAGACCTTTACAGTCTTTATGCAGCATCATGAAATGTCTGTCATTTCTGTTGCCATCACTTCACACAGTTTTTTCCTTCTCTCACAGTTGTGATCTAGGCTGCTGCTTGATCCCATGTCTGATCGATGACCTCAAGGATGTGACACACACCTGCCCCAACTGCAAGGGCTACATCTACACATACAAACGCATATGCTAACAGCGTCCCCGACCCCCGCAGCACCACCCCAGCAGTTGTACTAAGTCCTCATAGCTCACTCATGTGAGTTCTGCCGCATTTTCTGTTTTTGTTTTTCCGCTGCGTGTGCTGTGCTTCATTTAGCCCCAGCTGGTTGCCCAGTTTTTCTTTTTACTAGGCGTCCGTCCATTGCTCACTGTAAATAACCACTGACTCTCTCAACCATGTACAAGGACTTGTGTTTAGTTATTGACACTACAAGGTGAATTGAAGGAGGAAAGTTGCAAACTTCATTGAAGAAGGGATGAAGAGTCACTACACTGTATGTGCATAATGCAAGCGTTTCTGAATAGTGAATTGTGGGAGTACTGTAAGGATTTTAGTATTGATGAAGCCGCATAGGTTTGTGGCAGATGGTCTTGTTGGGGGGGATTGTGTGAAAAGCCGTCACTTTATCAATCTCATGTGAACTTTACAGAGTAGCATAACTGAACGATGAAGTCCATTTCAGGGTCAGTGTTATTTTTATTGTAATTATTTGAGGTTGTTCTTTTATGTGTCATTATTTTAACATGTTAATATAAAAGCCTGTGATGGCTGTGTCTGTTTGCAAAAACAGTTACGACCAAGATCTACATTATGCTGTTCCTTCTACATGTGAATACTTACGCCTGTATATTCAGTCTCAAGCAGATGTTACTGTCAGAAAGACGTCGTTCTTTCGCCATTCTGAAGTTGTTTGGATTTGCAAGACTCGATATGCTTGTCGATAGCTGTAACATACACTCTTGTGTAGACTTGTGCAATTTTACATGAACGGTTTCCTAAGCTGGCAGCAAACGTAATGCAAAATGTTCTTGATCTGCTCCTTTGTAATAATAATTAATTTAACGAAATAGTAGACGGGTTCTGCATAATATTCTCCATGTCTTAGTGCAGCATTGTCCATCATTTTGAATCCTGTGCCACTTGTGGTACGTTCTTCGCTGCATTTGCTGTCCTGTTAAACTGTGAATGATAGAAATAGCTCTAATGCTCCTCAACCATTAAGCGTTCTTCTACATTGTTAGTGAGCCAAGTCAGGCTTTTTTTTGCAAGATGTTTGGGTTTTATTAGGCCTAATAGTTTTATGGATGTCAAAATGGGGGACCTAAAAATTAATAAGCTAACATAACATGCAGTTATTACTGGCCATATGCACCTTCTAAATGATGTACTCTGATAAAGGCCATTGGACCATTGGGCAGGTGCTTGGGCAGGATAGTGACCGTCAGCACATGCGCAAAACAAAGCTGCTTTGTCAGAGGACGTGATCAGCACACTGCATGCCATCACTGTAATCTCACGCAAGACTCTCTGTGGCCATATGTCCCATCTGCGCTGGGAGCTCACTGTTGGTCCTGCTGTGCTATTTGCTACACTGGGCCTCTGAACCCAAAGCAGATTAACTCTTCACTTTACTCATGTCTGTTATTAGGCATAGGGATTTAAAGGAATTGTTCACTAAAGAATCAAATGTACAGTTTTCCCCTGGCCCGAAATATAATTGATTGACCATGACGACTTTGGTGTCTGATGTTTGCTTCTTTAGTTCTGTACTGGAGCTATAAGGCTAATGTAGTTAAAAAGTAATAGAAGTCATGATATCACCTAAAATGAAATTAGTAATTAGTATTAAATTAGTAACTCCAAAGAATCAACCCTCCCCCATTAATTTCTGGAAAATAAGCCCCTCCCCATACAGAAAAGAAATATATGGGTGGGTATTTGTAATATGAAAGATACATTTTCAAATACATTAATTAATTTTCATACTTTTCCAAATGTATTTAAATCCATTTTACATATACTTCTTGTCCATATGGGTCTGCTGTCTGTACCTCCAGAGTTATTACTCAGCCTTGATTTTAGTGATTTCCAATGTAGCCCCTACACATCATGCCAGCAGGACATTGAATAACCATTTTTTCTGTGATGCACAACAATGGTTTTTGTTTTTGATGGTCAGTAATACAGTAATATGCATTATTTAAGCAATGTCAGTTCTGTTTATTTTTTCAGCACTCATGTTTTTCTTTTATGCAAGAAAAGAGGCACCTGGTTTTGAAGCTTTATTCTATTCCACGAAGTGATCCAGCACCATGTGTCAGGCATGTTATTCTAATACGCACCAAAAAAAAAAAAAGCTTAAAGGCATAGCTCAGAAAAAGGGAATGGGATTGAATTTTGCTATACAAATCATTTTGATTTACTCTCTGCTGGATTTGATCACAATGAGATTTCATGCTCTTAAGGAACATCTTCATATATTTAGATACCAGCATGAACGTACTGTACACTAAACATACAGACACTCACGGATGCCTCTCAGTGAAGACAACAATCTCATACAAAAATAGTATGCATGCTCCTCTGGTTTTATGACTACTTGCACAATCTGAGCTGACTCCCTTTAATCGAACTTAATTTTGAATCCTGTAGGCCTACAATGCTTTGTAAAGTGGCTTGACGCTGTGGAAAACAGACTAGATGTAAAGCTATGTGTTACAGGAATGCATTAACTTTAGATCAACAACTACAGGTAGTTTGTGGCATAATACCTGTTGCCATTCTTAACCGGAATTGTCATATGTATGTAAAGCAGAACATACTGACTCTGTGTACATTTATTATTTTAAGAATAACAACAACAATAATAATAATAATAATAATAATAATAATAATAATAAATGAAAAAAAACAAACACTCTTCTGTGTGTGGTCACTTTATTCAACATAAATCATCCAATTAAAGCAGTTTCATTTCACACTCTTTTCTTGGTTGAAGAATGTGTCTACTTAACCCAGATAAATCACGCATAAGCTTACATTTGCTTCCATATCAAATAAGACATCAAATAATCCTGCTCTGAAATAACACTGTGCTCATTTCAGCTCCACCATGTATGTTTATAAATTACAAATTTTTTCGGAGCACATATCTCAGGTTCTTGTCTTAGCACTACATATATCAAGTAAGAATTCCACAGAGGTTTGACCATAGAGGGGCTTGGCCTGTGTGCATCTGTGTAAGTGATATACTCTTCATGGTGTTTCAAGATGCAATATCCATAAATAACCAGTCCTTGCAAAGAAACGGTCCACTCAATCTCTCCAGCGATGGCCACACTGTGGACTGCAGCACTTGTAGAAAGTAGTCATTGGTTCGTCAGCAGATCTGGTCTGAATCTGCATGAAATAAGCCCTTGGGTGCTCACACTTCGGACATGGTTCTGAAGATAAAACATGCAGGAAGGAAAGTGTCATGGAACTGCATTACAATGAAGGCAATTAAGAGTGATTATACATTACAACACAGTTTCTTTATTACTATTATTGCCCTCCATTTAAACTCAATACATTTTTCAGGTTTGACAATTTTGTACTCTGAGGTCAACAATGCAATGCTGGGAGACCATAGAGAGTGGACATTCTATTAATTATGCCGTCTAGTGTAACTACATTGAACACCAAAGGCTGCAAACGAGTGGCACTAGTCAACACCTCAGTCAGCTCTAGTGTCATTAGTAAGTTGTGCAACAACATGATTACAGTGATCATTATTCTTCATTTGAATTTTCTTCAAATATCAGGACATATTAGGATACCGAATCGTAAACCCACTATCGCAAATCAAATTAAGTTGTAGGCTGAGTGTGTTGTTACACCACTAGAGGTCAAGTTTCGATTAAAATTTTTACATTTTGTAGGGAAGCATGAAAGATTTTTGCTCAAAACACAAAATAAGCAATCAGCCGATTTATCCTTTTTATCATGGCAGATCTGTGCAATTTTACGATGGAAATAACCTGAGTCAGGTAAGTGGTATTTGAATGCTTTTACTATATCTGTATCAAAACGTTGTATCATGAGTCGCTGTGCAACATAGCCAGTTGCCTCGTACTTTCGATGTAGCACTCTTGCTTTCTGAATAGGCAACTGATTTAGAATAAAAAAAAAATCCAGTTAAAGAGCAAATAATATAGTTTATATTGTAGGTTTGGCTAGCAGAATGTGCTGGAAATGTGCAGGTGTGTTTCATGCGTTCATTTACCTTATACAGTGTAAGCTTTGAATAATAAAAATTGGCCAATTTGGCTGTACAGAAATCCAAATCGTTCTGAGAAATCATGATAGGTGCATCCCTGATATCTTGTATTAATATCAATTCTATGGAGCTCTAATTAAATACTACATAGATTAATAAGCTTGGGTGGTAACAAATGTAACAATTAGCGTTTGCAGAATTACTGTGATCAACAATATCATTGAGAAATTCAGTTACAAAGTACCACGTGTGAGATGGTACAGAACGTTACGCTATAGCCTGCATTTTCTTTGATGGTACTATAATTACCACATAATTAACATGGATAAATAAAGGCAAAGCAATTTAGATAAAATCATGTGGCACATGAAAGAGAAAGAAAGAACGACAATTTGCAAAATACCTGCAGTGATTAAATTATCGTGATATCTGATAATACCCATTATCACCCAAGGATATAGATTAAATGCATATATAATTTCAAAATAAAACAGTGCAAGGCAGCATGCCCCTGTACAAAACAGTGATCTTATTAAAGAGTGTGTCTGAGCTACAAACAATACAAAAACTTGAACCTTATAAAACCATTCAATCATCAATATAATTTTCATTTAGGGCGAAAAACCTCTCCCACTTTACTCTGATAGGACGCAGTCTGATGGCTAGGTTTGATTCATTTCGTTATTTTGATCACTGACAGTGCTGCATTGAAATTGTAACAAATTCTGGGCAATGTTACAATATTTATTGTTATTGTGATAAAACGTGTGTCACAGTATGTCACAATACAGTTTTCTGGGCAGATCATGGATATCATCAGTACTTAAGCATCATGATACTGCATGTTTGTCCAGCTCTAACTGTGACACTTTTAACCTACTTTAAACTTGTATGTGTGTTTTTACCTGCTGTGGAGTCCACGTTCTCCCAGGCAGCCGCGCCCCCAAGAACATCGTCCACCTCTTTTAGTTTGGGGTACTTTCTGTTGTTGACCTGTTGTAAATCACACAGAGAAAAACGGAATTAGGATATAGTGATCAAAATGTAAAAAATCCTGGCTGAGAGTTAGTCTGATCAGCCTCCCACCTTCCTGGTGATGTTGTGAACGTAAGGACATGTGTTACAAGCGAACCTGTAACATCTCTGACCCTCCTCCACGATCAACACGTTCCCACACGTCGGGCAGAACAACAGCATCTTCTGCCTCTCATACACTGTATTATTAAACTCGCACAACAGAAAAAGACTGATTTATGTTTCCTCCTAAAGTTGGTTACTTCTTGTTGTCAGCTTTCACCATGTACTTCAGAAAGTGTACCCTAATAATGGGTCCGACAGGAAACAAAGCAGACCGCGAAGGCTATGAGACAGATAAGAATATATTTTTAGGGCTTGTTTTATTAAATTGCAGTCTTGCCAGTATAATATAATGTATATAGGAATGTTTAATAAGTTATGACATCATTTTATTCGCACACCATTCCTTTTGTTAGTTTCTCCGTTTAAGGGCACTATTTGTACTATTTTGAGTTTCCTGCCGACGATATAAAGGAGGGACACTGTTGTTTATGGTCGTGCTCAGTTGTCTGTTCACTTTCTGCAGTTACACTGTGGGGATTTTTACATAAGATGCTAATTGAATATAAGCTATTTCTTGGTAGTGACCGAGACCTTAGTAGAGCTGAGCATTGACAGTCAGTATCTAACCTGGCTACATGACATTTTTGGTGTTTACCGTAATACGTTAACTGTAACGTTAAGTGTACCTGTTGTCAGTCGTGCAAGGCTGCCTGGCGAAGTTCTTCGTGTTTGTTGAAAGGTTGGTCACTAGCCACAAATGTCGGCTTTTACTGAGTAGTAAAACCCTTTAAGGCATTCATTTCCGTTGGTATTTGAGTTCAAAAGTAGAAAGGAGAATTTTCCTGAATTCGCGAAGGAGGAAAAAGTATATTATCTTACAGAAGTTGCCATGCCGTTACCTAGCCAGAAATAAAATATAACGTAATATACTTACTCTTAATCTGACACATTCACATGTGCTTTCCCCCCAAAAGTGTAGTCATTTTAGCTCCCTTAGCTAGGTTAGTTAAAAGTTTCACAAGTGTAGTCTTAACTTTACAGACATTTACACTCACTGGCCTCTTTATTATATTTATCTACCTTAATTGCCCATTTTATCAGCTCCACTTACCATATAGCTGCACTTGTTCTACAATTAGCTACAGATTTTCGTCCATCCGTTTCCCTACATGATTCATTAGTCTTTCTTTACCTCTTCATCAATGGTCAGGACCTCCAACAGAGCAGGTGTTTTTTGGATTGGGTGGGGGATCATTCTCAGCACTGCAGTGACACTGACACGGTAGGGAGTCGGCCACACACACGAGTGTTTCCTGAGTTTTTAAGTAACTCAATGTCACTGCTGGACTGATCATAGTCCACCAACCAGAAAAACACAGCATTCTGTGACCAGAATCCGACCACTGATGAAGGACTAGAGGACGACTCGCACAAATTGTGCAGCAACAGATGAGCTGTTGTCTCTGATTTTACATCTACCAGGTGGACTGACAAGGTAGGTGTTTCTAATAGAGTGGCTAGTAAGTGGACATAGTGTGTAAAAAGTCCAGTAGCACTGCTATATCTGATCCACTCATACCAGCGCAACACTCACTAGTTTCAGTGACCCCACAGTGCTGAGAGTGATCTGCCACCCAAATAATATCTGCTCTCTGGTGGTCCTTGGTGGTTCTTAGCATTGATTAACAGGGTAAAGGGAGATAACAGATTATACAGAGAAAGGGGCTACAATTTATAATTGTAGAACCACAAAGTGCACCTATAATTAAGTGAACGATACAGTGAGGTCCACTTACCACAATGTATGTAAATACAAGGTAGCAGTACTTAATGCGGTGGCCAGTGAGCTTACTGAAGTAGCGACCTGATGGTGATTCTGATGGTCTGATGATCTTCACTGATTTGAAAAGTTGGTCTTTGGTGCTATCGCAATTCTAAAGCACTTTATCATGCTTGACAATACAAAGTCATAGTATATTAAACATTTCACCCAACTTTCCCAGTTTTAAAAATGTTTGTAAAAATTTATATGAATCGTGTTTACTGTATTCCTCAGATGACAAAACCAGATCATCAGTAATCATCTGAGATATTGCCCAAAATGGATGAGGAACTACAGGTAGAAACACAAACAAAAAATGTGGTTGAGACTGAAGTGAAAGAAGAAGTTACTGAAGAAACTGTGAAGGAGGAAGAACAAGAAGAGGAAGATGAAGAGGCATTGCCCCATTCTGAATTTTTGGATATCTTTGAAGAAGGACTGGCTCTGATAGTACAGGACCCTCTGCTGTGTGACCTGCCAATCCAGGTTTGTGATTGAGGTCATTTTTCAGGCATAGCTTAATTTAAAAAAGAGCTAAGATATGATGTGGACCAGGACTAAGCTGAAGTCACAGCCCTTAATGTTACAAAGGATCAGTTAAATGATAAAATTGCGAAGTATTTTCATATGTTATTTTCATTCTCTCTTGTAGGTCACTTTGGAGGAGGTAAACTCCCAAGTGGCTCTGGAGTATGGTCAAGCCATGACTGTGCGCGTGTGTAAAGCAGATGGCGAGATCATGCGTGAGTTGATTCTTTTAAAGGGCATACAGTTATGACTACTTACTCTATATTATGATATTTTATACGATAATCCAACGATCCTGTTTTGATTTAAATGATATTATGGTTAAATATGACTTGTACTATTACAATTTACTGATGGAGTGGATTTAACTTTTCATCAGCCATTGTGGTGGTGCAGTCTGCTACTGTGCTGGATCTCAAGAAAGCCATTCAGCGGCACATGGAGCTGAAGCAGCAGCGTGAGGGAGGTGTTAAACACATCAGCTGGTAAGACAAGTTAATTTTTATTTAAATATGTATGTTGGCTTAGTATAGATGGTTTGTGTGAGTCTCTAACATCTATTTTTCTCTTTTAAGGAAATATGTGTGGCGAACATTTCATTTGGTCTTTAATGGAGAAAGATTAGAAGATGACAGAAGGAAATTGAAGGAGTAAGTAAAAACAAATGCATGTCATGAAAGCAACTGGTGACTGTTAAAGATACAGCTTTCAGTACTCAAACTGAGTTGTCAGGAATTTTGTAAACAGAATATTCTTCCAAATTACTTTAAACTGCGGTCCTACAATTAAAAACAGTTAAGTATACAGATCTTAGATATTTACACAGACTATATTATGATTTAAAGTCAAAAAAAAAAAACTTTATTCAAAAAAATGCTGTCCCACATTTTCATGTGGCTACCGAAACACGAAGAGTTTTAGTCCATAGGCAGAACCACACCCCACACCCCTCCATTTTAGAGCAGGAAGTGGGTCTGCGTTCCTGTCCCTCATGACCACATGGTGAGCAGTTAGATCCCATTGTTTTAAAGTAAATTTCTGCAAGTAAGTGAACTGTTTTGTGTTTTAATTATCTTATGATTAATGTGTATGCAGCTGTTCAAAGCTGTGTTTGCTAGAAATGAACTGGCTAGCGGTTTTGAGTTATGCTCAAAATTAGCTAAACTTGTCACTACTGAAACAGTCACTCCTAAAACATTTGGTAAAGCTTGGGTAGGGTTATGATTGAATATTCCATTCTGTCACTACTAAAACAATAGTCAGTACTGACTTTGAAACAGTTCAGTAGCATGGTCCATATAGCAAATATACACCAAGTGAAAGAAAACGTTATAAATTTTTGGTGCACCTTTGTGTTTTTGAATGATGAATATGAATTTGTAAAATTGTCTCTACATACTGGTATTTCGTATCAATTTGTAAAAATTACAGAATATTGTGTTTTCTTTTCAGAAGTCAATATTTAAAAGGCACAGGTGTTTATTACACAAAATGATTATGAACATGATACCTGATTCCTCTGAAATAGTTTTGTGATAGTTTTAAGAAATCTATAGCCTAAAAATAGAATAGAAAAATAGTACCTAAAGAAAAAGTACTTTTTTCAGATTTAACATTAGATATAGCATTAGATATAAAAACTCAGAAGACACATTAAGACATTAAGTTGTATGAGATAGTAAATAAAATGGCTATATTTATGTTCTAGAAATTGCGACCCCTGGTTCTTGTCTTCACCAGTTCTGTAGAGATATTCAAGTCGACAAGTTTCTCCACAGTGCGTCAATTTACATAAATTCTTTTTTTCTTTTCTCCCCTTAATTTTCTTTCCTAATTTAGACATATCCAATTCTACCTACTAGTTAGGACTCCCCCAGTCACACGATACCACCAGCGCTAGGAGGCTGAAAGCTAGCACAGGCTTCCTCCGAGACTTGTGAAGCCAGCTGCTGCATCTTTTTTGAACTACCACTAACACAACATCATTAGACAACAGAACAGGCTCTGAGGAAAGTTTTCAACTGCCAGTTCTGTTACGTCAGTTAACAGATGCCTGCGCTGGCTGGCATTGCGCTGGGTATTGGGGGCAGGCGGGGGGACGCCATACTACCCACCCAGAGAGAGCGAGGCTAGTTATGCTCTCTTGGACTCCCGGTCATACATCAAATCATTTTAAATTACTTTGTTTATATCTCAGTGTTTGAGTGATGCTCAAATTTGTTTATCACACATATAACATCCATTTTCTTGCTGTTACTGGCCCAATACTTAGTTTCATATCGGCACCCTCTCTAACTATGAAAAATCAAGAGATGCTATTGAATGGAGTCCTGTTTGAAAGTTTATATGTATGCTATCCCTGCACTCAAAATATCTCATTAGTGTAAGCTCACTGAGTGCCTCATGGAAGATGGGGTCAGGTCTCTGTGGCTGATCTTTTTAAGTTCCTTTAGTCTTAATTGCTCAAAAACAGCTCCTTGGAAAATTATTATCTGCAGTGTTTTATCTGCCTGAATTTTTATACTGCCCCTTTTCTTGAACTTGAAAGTGGACAAAGCTGTTCTGAGTGAGTCTGAGGGTCATTTTGTTTATCTGAATCCACCAAAGTATGCATGCTACTACTAGAGAATCTAGAGAAATCAGTCCAAGTTATAGTGTTTTATCAAGGCACAAGAACAGAGATCTCCAAGTCTGGACTTTAGATCCAGTTTCTGGTCCTGGATTTTGTAATCGCTGGCAGGAATGAAACTAGGTGGCCAATCAGTTACATCAACAGTTCAGTTAACTACCAGTGATTACAAAATCCCAGACCAGAAACTGAATTACAGGTCCGGATTTGAAGACCTCTGCATTAGAAACTGCTATAAATGTGGAACCAGATGCAAACAGACTTACATTGTATGTTTGTTTTCTTACAGTTATGGAATCAGAAACAGAGATGATGTGACTTTCATGAAGAAACTGGGGAAGAAATGAGAAGGTGGTTCACTTGTGAGCAGGTAGGGAGACAGACATTTACACAGCTATTTGCACAGCTCAAGTGTCAGTTATCTTTTAGTTATAGTTATCTTTTAGTTACGCAGTATTCAAAATGTATTTTGAGACAGTGATAGAGAGCTTTTGTTAATACTTATTTAGTAAGTATTAAATTTGCATATGGATGCAAATACAAACATTTGCTGTGCCCAGCCAGGCATAATCATTTATACATTCAAACCCTTAAGCTTAATGAGAAACTGAATCTTGATATTAAGTTTGTGTTGTTTTTGTCTCTCAATGTGTTTTTCTTTAGTGTGGTAATATAAAATGTTTGGGATTTTTTAGATTCTTCTGCTTGTGCTGAGAATCTGGAGTCCAGAGGGATGGATATGGGAGTATGCAGACTGCTTTTCAACCACAGACTTTAAATATTATAACCTGGTTCCTGGTGCTGTGACATGAAGTGCATTTCCTTGCTTCAACAGAACACGCTCTTGTTTCACGGGCTACAGTCAGCATCAGGAGCTTTGAATTATATATTCGGTTTTTCTTCTGGTGTTTTGATTATTATTAGTTTATGTTTCAATCCTCGTCTTTTTATGGAACCATTGTATGGATCATTTGAATCTCCTCAGGTTGAGTATTCAGTTTTTTTGTACCTAACAGCTTCTTTGTAATAAAGAGTATTTTGTTTATGCTTCATATGTTGCTGTGTTCTCGGGAGACTTGGGTTAGATACAAATTTGCCTCACTGAAAGACTGTTTTGACTGCTGATGGACTTCATGTAATAGTGTTTATTAAGGTGGCAACTGGTCCAGAAGGCTGTATATGAACAGAGGGAACTTCAGGGCTAGGATAGTTGGATAGAGCGGACCGTTTTTATCTCCCTCACCATTCGTCATGCCTCCGCCATCGAAAGAGCAGCAACTAGAATCAGTCTGCTCAGAACTACATGAGCTGTCGTTGCGCAGACAGCAGCTAAATGACAGACTGAGTTTGTTGGCTATGTTGAAGGGCTTCCGGAAAAATGCGGGCTTTCAAGAGGAAGGTGAGCGTGATATTAAATTATATGGAAAGTAATACAAATAGCTTGAGGATGTGTCTGAATTTAATAGATGTAGTGTCTATCTGAGTTGGTCTGCTTCAAGTTTCAAGACTTAGCTGTCATTGTTGCCAGGAGATGACTCCACTGAGCAAGACGAATGTGAAAAGATTGCAGAGGAACTCAAGAAGCTTTCGGAAAGGAAGAGAGAACTGCAAGCAAAGAAAGACGCACTTGAACGCAATCATGTACAATTTACAGGTAACGCCTTTTCTTTATGCTGTTTGCTTGCTTATGTGTGTAGACTTGCCTTGTGCCATTTTCTTAGCTTCACCAAGGATAACGTTACTGTGTTACTATAACCTCTTCTTGTTTGGTTTTATAGGTGCCACTTTTATCCCAGCACCATTAGATGGACCTGACACACCTACGTCGTTTGGTAGTCAAATATTTTTTGTGGATAAACCCCCTTCTTTTCCAGGTTAGCACACCTAACAGTTTATTATGTAAATACATGCATTAGTATCTTGGTAATGTAGCACAACAATATTATCTTGAAAAGAAATGATTAGATTTAGACAGTACATCTGTAATTTATGGTAAGACACAGATAGTGTCTGTTCTCTACAGGTAGTGGACAAAATTACAGAAACACAAGGGCATTTTCTGACATTACCAAAACTTACAAGTAAGATATAGTCCACATACACTTAGTTTAGTACTAAGACCAGTGAAAAAGAAAAAAAACTTTTCAGCTTTCAGGGATACTATGCGTAGATGAAAAGAAAAGAATATCCAAGCACAACCTCAAAGATTTCACCACATGATGGTAAACCACTGGTAAACCTCAAAAACAGAAAAGTCAGGTTACAGTTGGTTGAAATTTTCACATAAAAAGACAGATTTGACAAAAAGTAACCTTTACCAGAGCGGTGGAGAAAGTGTGGAGAGAAAAAAGAAATTCCCCATGACCCAAAGCATACCACCTCATCCGTGTATCATAACAGAAGGCAAGTTTGTCTGCTAGTAGGACTGGCTCACGTGTCTGTATTGATGATTTAAAGGCAACAGCAAGAAAAAAAACATTCACTCACCAAACACAAAAAGCTCCTAAAGTGAAAACACAAGATATCTTATGGTAACAGACTTCAGGCAATCACTGACTTTATTTGTAACCAAATAATATTGTTTATAAGACATAATTTGCCTGGTTTTGTTTTAAAACACATTTTAGACCACTTTGAAGAATTTCTTTTTTTCGTGATATATGTTGTTGGGAGTAGGCTTTACATCTAAAAGACATATCTTAGCTAGACCGGGAAAAATACTACTTTTATACTTATATTATACATCAGCTGTTATACAGCATTTGGGATGGAAGTCTTCATTTACTTTTGGTCTTCTAGAATAAGGAAACTATACAGTAAAGTAAATAATTGAGCATTGATGTCACTACTGAAACTTTCCTAAATGTTTCAGTAATGACGATTTTAGCTCATTTAGAGCACATTTCAATAACGTTAGCCAGTATGTGATAAGCAAACACAGCTTTGAACAGTTTTATATATAAAATCACAGAACAACTTTACATTGCAGAAAATATGGGTTTCGGTAGTGACAATACTTAATGTTACACACAAATTTTCAGATTAGAGGACACATTTACTTCAAAACAATGATATCTAACTGCTCACCGTGTGGCCATGAGGGACAGGGATGCAGTCTCACTTCCTGCTCTAAAATGCAGGAATGTGGCCAAAATATGGCTCTGCCTATGAACTGAAACTCGGTTTCGGTAGTGACATGAAAACATGAGAGCATTTTTTGAATAAAGTTCATTTTTATTTAAAACATTAAACTCATGAAAAACCTAAATCTTTTAACTTTTCAAAAATATATTTTTAAAAACATCTAAATAAATGCAAAAAAATGTAAATATTTTCACAGCTTGAAATTTAGGGTTTAGGACACATTTACTTCAAAACAATGGGATCTGGCCATGAGAGACAAGGATGCAGTCTCACTTCCTGCTCTAAAATGCAGGAGTGTGGCAAAAATAAAGCTCTGCCTATGGATTAAAACTCAGTGTTTTTTTTATTTAAAAATTAAACTAATGATCTAAATAAAAAAATCTCTTTTAAATCTTTAAAAAAAACATTGAAAAAAAGTAATTTTCACTAGTTGAAATTTATGGGTTATGGTTTGTGACAGCCACCTCCCAATCGAAAGTTCCCTATAAATGTTGATTTTTATACTTTTAGAGTTTCATTATTTCAATTAATGTCTTGAGTTTAAATAGGTCATATCATAATCCTTGTAAATAGCTAAAGTCTGACTATTTGTTATTTTATATAAATTTCCGTGCAGCCTGGGATACTACATGTGTAGTACTTGTTTTTTGTGTTTCTATGAATATGTACAATTTGCATAACAGCAGATCTGTATAAGTGTTAAATATCAACAGTTAAAGGCAGCATGTGTGTCTGGTTCAGCTCCTCAGGTGATTCTGGATGTACAAAAACTGCCTCCACATGCCTCTCAGACACAGTGCCCATTCTGTGAACAGTACATAACTACAGAGATCAGCACCATCACCGGGAACACAACCTGGCTAGTGTGCATGGTGTGTACTTTCATATGGTGAGTGTGATTATATTGCCTGATATACAGTTGTATGCAAACGTTTGGCCACCATGGTTAAATAATGTTTTGTTCATTTCCTAAGTAAAAACAAGTCAACACACCCTCTATAGAAAACACACCTCTGCACATTTTAATGCAAAACTACTGTTTATCTGTTGAAGTTAACATACTGGGGAACAGATAAAACATAAAATGTGGCTTGTGCAAATGTTATGGCACATTTTGTGTTTACAACTTGCTTCCACCTATTGTAAAGGTTAGGATTTTGTTGTTTCTTCTTATTCTGGTGCTGCCCTAAAAATGAATCTGGCAGACCAAATCGTGAAATATATGTGAAATATATACAAACATGAAACTTGGTCGACTGGTAGTAGTCCCTCCCACTACTCAGGTGTCTGAGATGAACCCAGTTGGCCTGAAGGAGATGCTACTGTGCACTTACAGGCATACAGAGGCATACAGACAAATCTGATTCTGATGAAACTGAGCAATTTGGATGCATGTATGTCATTAAGGGGCCCTGTAACTGCTAAATAGCTGTTTCTCGCATCTGTATATCCAATCAAGCTAGGTTATAAGTGGATCCATAGGGATGATTTAATAGCTTGAAAACTATTGCAGCATGCATTTGACAGGCTTAACATTGACCAATCATGATGATATTTTTATGAGGGGACTTTCTCTCACCCTGTGAAATTTCAAAATAATTAGACACTTGAGGGTGCTGTTTGTGTTTTGAACAGTTAAATCAGTTATATTTCATTATCCTTTCCACTTGTGGACACAAAACTTCAATTCCAGGTATTTCCTTGAAAGCATTGTCAAAAAGTGCATATTTATTTACTGTTATTAACTGTTTAAAAACAGTACTTTTTTCAAACTAGTCCCATAATTTCTATTTCAGAATTTGAAAGAAACTAAATAAAATAAAAAAAAAAGCTTCTGTCTGCAAAAGTGTATTTATTTTATTTATATTTTTGCTTACCATGGTTTCCAGGTATCAATCACCTGACTTATCAATACTTGCATAGAATGAGGCTCCAATGTGATGTGCAAAATTTGGTGTAGTTTTGCCTTTAGAGGGCGCTACAGCGCATAAATAGGCTTAAAATCATTAAAAATTAAATCATTGTTTTCTTTATTGTATATATACAATAGTAGTTGTTGTCTTGTGATAAAGCTTTTTTAAGTTGCAGTTACAACTCGTGTTAGATTTTGAACTGTTTCTCAGGTATTGTGACTTGTTTACACTTGTTTACGCTTCTTACTATACCAAGGTCAAATAGTCAGTTTCTGTTAAACCACATCTCTCATCAAGGTTCGTGATGAAAGGAGGCCTTGTTCAAAACTGTGTCTGCCTTTCAGTTATCTTCTGTCTGTGACAAAGACACGCTTTTCCCCTCGCACCAAATATAGTTTCCCAACCAAAACATATGTCCATATGTTCTGTGGTTTTGCATTAAAGCTATAAGGCTAATTTCCTTATGATCTCAGGTGAAGATTATAGCCATAATTTGTTAATACTGTACATCTCTGCAGTTTTGTTTTGCTTTTCTTTACATCCTCCCTGATTTTCTTTATGATATTTTTGTTTTTCGTAGTTGGCTTCTTTGTTGTCCTGTTTTCTGATGCCCTGTGAAGCGACCTTGAGCTTTTTCTAGAAGTAGCTTTTAGCTACTGCTTCCACAGTATTTCGAGCAGGACTGCTACCTGTCCAATCAACTAAGCAAAAGTGGGTTTCTACAAGATTTTAGAGTGTGTCTGTGGGAATTTTTGCCCATTCATCCAGAAGAGCATTTGTGGGGTCAGACACTGATGTTGGATGAGAGGACCTGATTCGCAGTCTCCGTTCTAGTTCATCCTTCAAGGTGTTCAGAGGGGTTGAGGTCAGGGCTCTGTGCGGGTCAGTCAAGTTATTCCACACCAAACTTACCCAGCCATGCCTTTATGGACCTTGTTTTGCACACTGGGGCACAGTCATGCTGGAACAGAAAAGGGCCTTCCCCAAACTTCCCACAAAGTTGGAAGCATAGAAATGTTCCAAATTTGTATGCTGAAGCATTAAGATTTCGCTTCACTGGAGCTAAGGTGCCTAGGCCAACCTCTGAAAATCAACCCCATAGCATCATCACTCCTCCACCAAACTTTACAGTTGGCACAATGCAGTCAGGCAGGTAACCTTCTCCTGGCATTTTCCACACCCAGGCTTGTCTGTCAGACTGCCAGATAGAGAACATGATTTGTCACTCCACAGAATACATTTCCACTGCTCCAGAGTCCAGTGGTGACATGTGTTACACCACCCCATCCAGTACTTGGCTTTGTGCTCGGTGATGTAAGGCTTGCATGCAGCTGTTTGGCAATGGAAACCCATGCCGCGAAGCTCCTGGCACACAGTTTTTGTGCTCATGGTAATACTAGAGAAGGTTTGGAACTCTGTTATTGAGTCAGCAGAGCGTTGGCGACTTTTATGCACTATGCGCCTCAGCACTTAGCGACCCCGCTCTGTAACTTTAGGTGGTCTGCCACTTCGTGGCTGAGTTGATGTGGTTCCTAAACACTTCCATTTTTTGAAAATAACACTCACTGTTGATCATGGAATATCTTGGACGGAAGAAACTTCATGAACTAACTTGTTGCACTGGTGGCATCCTATTACAGTACCAGTCAGCGATCTCTTTAGAACGACCCATTCTTTCACAAATGTTTTTAAAGGCAGACTGCATGGCTATGTGCTTAGTTTTATACATCTGTCGTAACGGGACTGAATGAAACACCTGAATTCAGTGAATAAAAGTTGTGTGCCAGTACTTTTGTGCATATAGTGTATATGAGATGAAACACATGCCAAATTCCCTTAGTTATTCATCACTGTGAGAAAGACCAGAGAATGGCAATTTATTTAGATACATGTCAAGTACAAGCACATCAACGCAAATGACCACATATTTGTTTTTTCCATGGCAACGCCAGTCCCCTGATCTAAAAACCTGTGAGATGAGTCTGAAGAGGAGAGTCTACAGTGTAGACCTCAGAATCTGAAGGATCTGGAGAAATTTCGAATGGAGGAATGGTCTCGGATCACTTGTTCTCCAGTCTAATTAAGCATTGCAGGAGAAGACTCTTGTTTGCAAAGGGAGGCTGCACAAAGTATTAAATGAAAGGGTGCCAACAATTGTGGCACACACAGATTTAAGAAAAAATATTTACTTCATGATAAGATTTAGGGTTTAATTTTGTACTTCGAATAAAACTTAGACTTTTGTTAACATTTTGAATGTAAGATCAAAAGGATAAGCAGTAAAGAATGTTTTCCGCAGCCTGTTTTGCTCATGTTTACCAGAGGTGCCAATATTTGTGGAGGGAACTGTATTTAATTTGATAATCTTACACTTTTCTTGTTTTTGTTTTTTTTATATAAATATTATGCAACTCAGAGAGGGGTGAGATGAGTCAGACAAAGTCTTTAGTCTTATCCCTTGCACTGAAGGACATGTTCAGACGATTTACTAACTACTAAGAAGTTCTGAAATTCATATGATTTTCACTGAAGTTGTGATGATTTTTTAAAATTACATTAGAAAGCAATACAAAATAGATTAGAAAGGAATACACTAGTGGTCTCAGGCTTTTGGACCACACTGTACATATCGTCAAAGGCATATTGTCCCACTTTTGCTAAACTCACCCTATTGAAAAAAATAATATAAATGTATATATTTATATGTTATATAGAATATATTTATATATTTATATACAATATATTTTCTAGATCAATTTTCCATATCCCAATAACAAAATCTTGCAAATTTGACTTTGAAAGCAGGTAATTGTTGCTATTTTTCAATTTATGACCTGTACCGTCATGCTACAAAATCCATGGATGTGTCCAGTACAACACCAATGCTAAGCTTAACACTTGTAAACTTGTCCACTATTGAGTAATACTGGGATAAATAACTGGCTCATCCCACTGATCACATGCTTTAGCAGGAACTTCAGTGTTTGCAAAAAAGTTAAAAAAGGTTTAAGGTTTGGTAGTGGCTTGGTAGTGGATTTTCCCCTAAACTATTACTTTAAGGCATTTAAGAGCTAAACGACACTGTGATGCTTGTTGAGTGCAGAATAGGTGTTTTATCTTCTTTCTCATTCTTGTTTAGTTGCATAGCTGGCTGCTGTCTCATCCCTTTCTGCATGGACTCCTTCAAAGACATTGTGCACAAGTGCCCCAAGTGTCGCAGTCAGATTCACACATGCAAAAAGATGTGAAGGATGGAAGAAGGGATCCTCTTGGAGGAAAGAACACCAGCCTTATTGTCCAGCCGTCCGAGTCCATTTTATTTGCTGCCAACAAGGATGTGATGGCGTCAAAGGAGCAAAGACTAATGCAGACTCTGTGACTTGTGGATAAAAGCTCCACTGCCCTCTATGAAAGAAACAAATCCTCAGTAAGTGGAAGCATAGTTTAAAAAGCAGTGGAGCTTTCAGGTCTCACTGCTGCTCGGTCTGTGCTGGGATTACAGAGGTTCTAATACTCACTGATGGGAACAAAAATAGTGCAATCAAGCAACAGACACTTAACTGAAGGACACTGGACAACATCCAGCGTCTTATTTTTCCTGAAACTCAACCTTTTTGCGGACATTTTTTTAATTTTGCTGACAAATATGAGAATTTGGAAGTTTTCTTTTGGAATCTTGGGGACTAGAATTGATATATGAATTTAGATTAAACATAGATCAAAACATTGCTTATATATTGTTGCTGTTGGAACAAAACTTTGGATCTCAAATAGTAATAACTCAAAAACGTAAGAATGTTTTTCCCTGTCATTTTGGATCATTTCTTTTGGTCATTTATCATGAAAATTCAACAGTCCAAAGGGTAACTAGTTTTCATATTATGCAAAAAAACCAGGAGATAGAAGGTTTTTGCATATGGTCACAATATTCAAAATATTCAGCTAGCAAGCTAGTCATCAAAGGATTTTTTTCAACAAAGTGATGAAACTACTGTTCAGTGCTCTTATAGAAACAGTCTCTTGGGTTTTAAGTACACAAACATTTTAATGACACGAAAGGCTGTATATACAATAATGATATGTACAAAGGAAACTCCAAACATCATTATTTACAGCTGCACATGTGCTGTGCTGCATTTGTAGAAAATGAATAAATATTTACACCGTGCAAAAAGATATGGTATTACAGTCTACCAGGTCAGACACTAATGGCAAAGATCAACAAAGGTTGAAAAAGAATTCCCTATTTTCCAGCATGTACTAGTTTTCACACATCAGGGTCAAAGACCGTTGGATATGTAATCACTTCCAATGGCATATGTAATTATATCAACAGCAATTTTAACATCAACTCTGACATCTATTGCAGGTCAAGGACTTCAAAGGCTGCTTTTTATATTGTTTTAAAGCACATTTTGTAACTTCTGGGAAATCTAACACTAGATTCTGGGTTAGGATGAAGACTGCCTTAAATGTAACCAGTTAACAGTGTATCTAGCAGATCTTTTTGATCTCTGACTTAAGGGGAATTTTACAGATTTTTCAAATGTTCAGCATAATTTAATTCTCCAGAGTGGTTTGGTGGGAAATGGTCCACTGTACAGCAGATTTCCTTACAGCAGTGGTGACAGGAACCAGGGGTCACAATGTCTGCAGCTCAAATATAGCCATTATATCTGCTTTCCAAAACAAGCAGTGAACTGACATGTCTTTTGAGTTTTTATCTTATGCTGATAATGATAAATCTGTGATAAGTCCTAAAAGCATAGGTTTTCTGTGGGTACTACTTTGCAGTGTAATGCCCAGAATGAACCTCTCTTCCATCAATAGATTTAAATGTTTTAGACTCTAACTTTATTTCAAACTACTGTAAAACAATGTGTTTGGTAAAAACTCTGGTTCTTATCATCACCACCGTGATAGATTCTGACTTGGCATTTCTTTGGAATGCCATCTTCACATCCACTCTGAAACACTCTGAGTGACATTGCTTACATCTTATCAATTTAATTATGCAGAAATAAAGAAGTCTGTGTAATTCCCCTTTAAAGCCTCAGCTGTATGCTATATTCCTACTGAACAGTACACCTTGCAGATAAAATTTGGTTTAAAATTGTAGATGTTTCTATCTACAATTCTTCAGCTGTAAGCATAAACAGCAGCACCTGCTTTACAGCTTATTGGTGTAGTTTTGGAATTGTCTATGGTTCTTACATTCAGAGGACTATTTGACTCTTTTATTTCTATACTTCAGAATTTCACTAAGGCCGTCATGAAGTTGCTATAACATCCCTGACTGTGTGATTAAGACAGGTAGCACTGACTAGACAACAGTCAGCACCAAGTGTGAAGCTATTCATTGTATGCTGATGGTGTAAATGTGCACAAAAACATGAATTATCAATAGCATGCAAAAATCTGAGATCTGAGATCAAGTCAGTGAAATGCAAATGTACACTGTTTAAAAAAAAGTTTACAGAGGAGTCTGAACTAAATCCATCATGTGGATGATCTAGTTAGTGATAGAGCCATTGATGCCTGTTAACATTTTCCACAAAGTAATTCTTTTTGAAAGGCTTTACTTTTCCATGAATGTACATTTTTGATGACTGAATGAGAAAGCAGCAAATAAAAAGCTACATGTGCCTGGTTAAAGAGCGTTCCATCTTTGGCAAAGGGCTGAATTATATCTCTTTAGTGATAAAATACATTCTTTTGTCTGAGGGTGTGGTAAAATAGTGAAATGATTGTCAGTAAATGTATTCTAGAGTTAGGTAAAGTGCTACATTTTTGGCACTACTTATCAAGAAACCCTGGGGAACTTAAGTGGCCTTTTCAGTCAACGGATCATGGCCAGTGCACTGCAAATGTGCCCGGACAGCTGCCAAGCCAAATCAAAGCTAAATCCTGAATTACACAGTGTATCTAAAAAGATGCACAAAAAGAACAATTCACTCCAAATCATTCAGCTGCCAGTTCTCAGTATTGCCAGAAGGTGTCGCCATTTTCACATTTATCAAAAAGTAACAGTACAAAGGCATTTTTTGATGCGGTTAGGGTGATAAGATTGCTGAAGGCCATTTTATATTTAACACCTTCACATCTCAGTTGGAAGCATAAAACAAAAGTCACATCACCCAGGCTTACCTATCTTCCTAGTTCTACATCAGCATGTAAATAACACTAGCAGCCCATCCTTCATGCCAAATTCATAAAACCGTTAGTGCTTTTTCCACAAGTGCACTAATTATTTACTTTCTGCTCTCATAAATGCTGGCAGACACAGTTTTGATGCTCAGTAAATGTGGGTCCTGCTCAAAACACACAATGCCATGAATACTGGTTTCAGCTGAATGTATGGTGGAGTGAGTGCCCTCTGCACCCAAAAAAAGGTGGAGGTTAGGGCGATGCTGTTCTATTTCCCTTTTGTCCGTGATGATAATGGCCTGGCAAGCCTGTGGGAGCAGTAGACTATGCGCTTCTCTGTACAGTGGCCTCATGCTGGCTTTGGTAAACAAACTCACTGTGACCCATCCCCTGTCCACACGCTGGCTTCCAGAAGGACATGCTCGCTGGTCGCCTGAAGCACTGTATGTCTGACAAACTGAGGGTCACGCTGGCACAGATTTCTCTCTCTAGCTTGCCCTCTCTGACTTGCTACAAACCAGAAGCCTATGGCATTCACAGAAAAAGAACCAGTGAGGATGCATTCAGTGCTTTGGCATTTTAAGTTTCAATGACAGGGTTCCCTCAAAGCCAAATGAGGGACTAGATGATGCTAATGTAAAAGGCTAGGTGCCACATTTTCTGTATAAATGCCCATGTGCTGGCTACATTGTTAACAAACAATAATTAGTTGTTTCTGGACATGGTTCATAATAAAGGCACAAAAATAAATAGTGCCATTTACTTCTAATCTCATTTCCTCAGCTTCCTTAGAACGGAGTGTAACAGAATCTGTTTTTTTGTGTTTTTTTTTTTTTTTAAGGAAACATGCTAAGCCGTAATTCTAAAACATTCTTCAAATGTTATAAGAAAGCTGCCAAAGCAATGTGAAAAACAGAGTAACAAAACTAACTTGAGAAGCTTGGAAAATAATTTACAAAATGTCCCACATTCTTTCTTTGTCTTGAAAGATAGTCAGCGGTGTTCATAATACCTGGTTTTTGACCACGGTTATCAGGCCCAGATGAAAAGAGCAGTAACTGAAGCACTCATGATCAATGTCTATGACCTAGATGTCCAGAGAACCATTAACAGACGTTCAGCCGTATCTACAACCTCCGGCAGACCACCACCCAGTTCTGCAATCATTTAAACCCAGGCCACTAGTCCATTCCTTCCCTCTGTTCTCTCTTCAAGCCAATGGTATCTCCTTCTTGTCTGTTCTGCTTCTCCTCCTCCACAAGTGTTCCCTTGAGATTCTTGAAACTTAGACAATTCAACTTTTGCCCCTGATTGTCTACCTGGACCATGGTTCACTTCAGAAGCTCTCTCTTCAGTCCCAGTTTAAGTCATGAGAGTCCAAGAAATCAGAGGAGAAGACTCCAGTGGAGGCGGAGATGCCTGTGGGTCCGGGCGCTGTCAGGTCCAGCCACTCCATGTTGTCCAGGTTGGTGTCGTTCAGGTGGAGGGACGGGGGTGGGGAGTCGGAGAAGGCCAGTTCGTCTGTGTCCATTGGAGAATGAGGCCGTTCCAGCAGGTGGCTGTGCAGCTCCTCCATCAGACGTAAAGTGCGGGGTTCTGCGTCGGCCGACAACGTGCCCTCAAGCAGCGCCTCCAGCTGGTGGTCCGTGGCCAGCGCAACCAGGCTAGGTGGAGGCTCAGGTGGGTGGGCTATCTGGACTTGCGGCGGAGGCCGGGACAGTGCCGTGTTGATGGGAAGCGTAGTAATGCTGGCTGTCACGGGCAGGAGCTTGTCCCCTGAGAGAGGATCCTGCCTGATCAGGGGGGAGATTTCTGGACAGGACAAGAAGATGGAACAAAACAGCAGATAAGTGAAACCAGTGATGTTCTAGCTACAACATAATTACTACAACCTAAAGGCTTTTAGCCTTTTTCCACAACCCTTTTTAAACAGTCCTATAGAAATGTGCTTTTATACTTTTTAAACTTTCATATACTTTCATTAGACACTCTGTACCACCTCTGGTTTGCTCTGAACTGTTTTTAACCCAATGGCTGTTTGATGGTGAACAAAAACCCTTTCAGATAGAATAACTGTCCTCACCTCCACTCTCAATCAACACGTCGAACAAGTCATCCATATGCTGACTGGTTGCAGTGGGAACCTTGGGGAAACAAAAGAGTTCAAAGTGTAAGATCCCTGATAAAGTGAGACACATTAATCTGTATCTTAGGTGTACCTCAATGCTGTAGATCTCAACATTACCTGAAGAGTAGCCTGAAGTGCTCTTGTCTGTTTGACCGCCTCCTCATAGCGAGGTGGGTCTTTGCTCTTGGGGCTGTGGTGGTTGGTGAATGTAGAGGGTGGAAGGATGTAGGTGGGCTGGCAAGGGGATGGAGGCTAATGCAGATGAAGAGAAAAGAAACAATGAAAATGATTAAAACAGAGGAGAAGAGAACACAAACCTTTTCATTGAGGTTTCATTGAGCTGAAGGGCACGATAGAACAAAAGTTTCTTAGTAGTGTAGAAACACTCAACAAAAACTGTTCAGAGTGCCCTGATCTAATGCACTAACCATGAGCTAATATGTTAAACCTGAGTAAATGCAATAGTCAGAAGCTAAAATGCTAGACACAATACAATGATCATTGCATTACACTGTATTATTACACACTGTCATTTTTATAGGTCTACGTTTTTATACAACATAAAACGATACTGAAATTGGTTATTATATCACTTTTTCTGGGAAGCTTAAAAAAATAAATAATTGAGCCTTACTTTGGTGAGTCCATTCATGGCTGAGTGTCTGGGAGAGACTCTGGGTGAGCAGGACTCCTGGGAGCTGCTAATGAAACACTGGGGAACTTCAGTCATGGGCTGGCCTGGCTGGAAGCCTGAGCCGCTGCACAGTGGCATCGTCTGGGAACAGAAACAATACAGTGAGGTTTGTGTGTGTGAGAAAAGCACATTCTGAGAGACTGGCTAGCATGCAGAGCTCTACAGTGGGCCACCTTTTCATCACTCGGCACCTGCTCTAGCTCCCGTGCCTGGCCAGGGCCAGTGTTTTTAACGCTACTAGAAGAGGAATTCATCAGCTGACATTAGCTGCCACTGCCTTGGCAATGGGGGAGATAAGTGGGGAACACAGTCCGGGATCAGGAGAGAAGCTTTCCATTTTGGGGTCCAAGCCAAGGCACTGAGAAATGGGACTGGGCCCCGTCATTGGGCGAGCAGGCCGAAGTGGATTTATGAAGTGTGGTGGAAATTCAGCGCAAGAGGAAAGGTTGGGAAAATAAAACTACAATAGCCCATTATACTGACGTGATTCCAGGAAATGAAAAGTCAAAGAGGCATGTACCAAAAAAATTAAATAAAACCAATTTTAACTACCCAAAGCATTGTGGTAGATGGTTCATGCTTACCTGTGGAGTGGCTTGTGTCTGATTTGCATGTTGCTGAAATGCTGTGCTCTCAGTTTTCAACGGCTTCAGGAGCGGAGTTTGCATTTGGGCTGAGCCAGACACTGTGGTCTGAAGAACTGACTGTGTCTGTACATAAAAGAAAAGGATTCATAAAATACTACAACAAATCGGAGATTTGAAATGGTACATGAACAGAATAGAACTGAAAACATGAAAAAAAACTTTGACTATTTTAATTTAAAAGGTGATTAAGTGGTTACTAACATTATTATTTGGTTTGTTCCAAATAGAAACACTTTTTTTTGTTTTTGTTCCAGTGTTTAATGCTTCCTTTGAACTAAATGAAATAAAACAAACACTAATAACGCTGTTTCAATATATGTGTGTATATTAGGCCTATTAAAGGGCAATTCCACTCATTTTTTAACACTGCTACATAATTAAATCACTGAGATGTAAAAAAATTATTCAGAGTGGTCTGATATGAAATAGTTCATTGTAGAAAAACTAAGTCAGATTTCTTTACAGTTGTGGTGATAAGAACCAGGTGTCTCAAAGTTTATAATGCAAATACAGGCATTATATTTACTAGCCAAAATGACCAGTGAACCTACACATTTTATATGTAATGTTGGTTAAGATAAAATAGCAGTAAATCTTATAAAAAATATATATATTTCTTTGGAGACTACTTTGCCTTATAACTCACTGCAGTTACCTCTCCAACTTAAAAATGCATGTTTTATACATGAACGGAAAAATATATGTTTTAGGCCAAAACCTTATCGCAAAACTATCATAAAACATTTTAGGGATCAGGGACCATATCTGTAAACATTTCATGTAAAAACAAAGCATTAAGCTCTTTAGACATCTGCTATGAACAATTCTGACTCTGTATGGTTCCCTAGAATGGTGCATTTTACACCAAACTACTCTGAATAACTTTATTTACATTATAACTAATCATGAGAAATTCTAAAAAAATCATGTGGAATTTCCCTACAAAATAACAATAACACCAAATTAATCACCGCTGCATTCAATCAATGACAGTTTAACAAGAAGGAATAAAATAATGTTATTAACCAAATTTTAAAATGAATCTTTCTCCTCTGAAGTTACTGATTGCGTTCTGCAAAAAATGAATGTTCTGTGACATTAGTTCTTTAGTCATTCATTTTTTTATTCTGCTATTACATGAACTGTGAATTAAGTGAGTAGGGCCTGTCGGCGCAGAGTGACCTGTGGTGTGGTGGACTTGTTGGTCAGGTGCATGGTAGTGGGCAGCAGGATATGGGGGCCTGGCTGAGCAGTGAGGGTGGTCTGGGGCAGCTGCTGTGGAGGGCTCATATAAAACTGCTGCAGTGGGGCCATGTGCACCTGTGCCTGGGGTTCCTCCTGTTTCAGCCCAGCTGGGGACACCGGCATGGGACCATGCATCGAGCCACAGCTGGGGGAGGCATCACGCTCCTCTTTGATATGGGCTGGAGGGCTGGGGTCATTCTGCTGTGCTGCTGCTCCTTGCTGGCTCCTCTTCTCCACCTCCAGCTGCATCTTCAGCTCCTCCACTAGACGCTGCTCCTGCTCCAGCTTGCGCATCAGCTCCTCAATCTGCCGCTCCTTCTCGTGGAGCCGCTGGTCCTTATCAGACACTTTGGTCTCCATGTCTTCTGCCCTCAGGGGTGATGAACCTGCTGCTGGCCGAACTGGAGGTAGGGCTGCCGCTGCTTTAGCACTGCTGTCCCCTACAGCTTCCTCCATAGGGGCAGTGGTCACCTCTGACTGCGCAGGAGACACAGGGGGAGTTGTGCTCATGCTGTCAGGCTGCTGGCTGGCTGGGGGAGCGATAGTGTCTACAGCTGCAGCTGGCTGGGTGGTGGTGGCAGAGGCGCTCTCCTGGTAGGGCTTCAGCCTCTCTATGAGGTCCGTCTTGGTGCCAGAGACAGGAAGGCCACGTAGCTTCAGCTCCATCTTCAGCTCAGCCACCTGTGGGAACACAGCACATTTGATCAAAGGTACAGCTTGACCAAAAATACATCATTTTCTAATATTATCATTAATTATCACTTGCTAGCAAATAATATTGCAGTAATGTGCAACATTACACTGAAGGCCAAAAGTTTAGAAGCAACACTAACTTGGTATAAAATAAACATGAAAATTTTATAAATACTGATATGTTACCTAACCCCTTATATTCCACTCATTACTTCCTAAGGGCTATTATTTATTAATTACATGGAAAACAATGCAAACTATCTCAGTTATTCTGAAATCACATAGATGGTCTGACTGTAAATGGCATGCAATTAACTGATTGTAATTTCTTTGCTCCTGGTGATTATCCTAATGATTACTTCTATTTTTTCCCAGTTTTATTACAGCCTGACCATATTTGACTGATTCTCACATCCAGATGGTCCTGAAGGCTTGATTACGACTGAACCAGGTGTGTTAAGAGGGAATTCCACCTTTTTTTCAAAATTTCTGCGTAATTCAATTGTTAAGATGCAGTCGTATTAAACGTATGAAGATATCTTTACAGTGGTGCTCACAGGAACCAGCGGTCACAATATGTACAATGCAAATACAGCCTGCTATCCAAAATGACCAGTGAACGTATACATGTCTTCTGAGTTCATAAGTAATGCTGATGATGGTAACATAGTGTAGTATTTTTCCTTAAAATGTACATCTCTGCCCTGAATACATATTAAAAGAAATATACAGCCAAATATACAGCCATATAAGCCAAAACTATTGAAAAACAATGTCTCTGGCATCAGGCAGTGTATTTGCAACCATTTCATTTGATAACTTTCTATGAGGTAGCTTTTAGAGGTGTTAAAGATGTCTGGTTCCGATCATCACACAACTGAACAATTCTGACTCTCCAGAAGTTTCTATAGAATGGAACAAACAAACAAACAAAAAATATTGTTCCATTCTTTTGTTTCACATCAAACCACTCTAAATGACTCTTACCTATTCAATTATGCAGAAATTATGAACTTTTAGTAGCACTGCCCTTTAAATTTAGTTTGTAAACAATTCAAAACGCTTCAGTATAAAGGTCAGTTATAAACTAGGATGATGAAAGCCATTTACCAGTATTTTGTCACTATATGTCAACTGCATGTCGGTGCATCATGTGATCAAACTAGATTTCAAAACTGTAAAATATTTTTGAAACTAAAAAAAAAAATCTGAAAAAATGGCTTAGTGTAGTTTGTAGTGTAGTTTTTTAATTGCCCTGGAAATTATCATTCACAAAATGCAGTGAGCACCTATGTACACCATGCAGGCAGGAAAGGTAGAGTACTGTGGGACGCACCTTCATTTCGTCCAGGTTGGCAGGCAGAGGGCCAGGCTTTCGGTTGTTCATGGCATGGTTGGGGCGTGTAGGTGCAGCACTGGGCATGGACACTACAATCGGAGCAGGCAGAGCCTGGCTGTTGCCCAGGGCCACACTAGGGCAGCTGCTCTGAGCCTCAGCTACAGGCCTGCAGTATACAAAAGAGAAACAGAGGAGGGTGGGTTGGGGGGGTCCAATGAAAGGGGGAACTTCCTGTATTCTCATCATTCACAATCAACAAGTTGCGTCTCAGACAATAGCAGCAGAAGTTCATCTGGCACAAACAGGGGCCAGAGAGCACAAAAATGTGAGGAACTGCCGTGCTCGGGCCGAGGCGCTGACACATTCTGTTAGGCCAGATTGATAGGAGAAACTGGCATTCAGCAACCATTAATCAGCACTTGCCGTGTTTGCATTCCACTCTGTGTTATATAACAACTGTAGCTGAAATAATCAATCTCTTTCTTTTCTTAATTGTGAGCAATGGCAGGAGTTCCAGTAAACAGAGTGATGTAAATGCAATATTTACGCAAAAAGACTAACATTATTATTAATCAAAAAAATTTTAAGCACGAGCCACTTTGCAATTCATAATACTCCAAAAACGTCATGAAATGATGCAGCCACCATTTTGTTAGGCAACCGCAAGTTAATTTTTTGCAACACAGTGGCGGTTTGTTACGAGATATCAAAGCTGTAACCGTTACCCGCAAAAGACAGTAAAACACATTTTGTTTTTATTTTTTTAATTACATTTTTAGAGCATATTAACAAATATATTTCAGTGTACTGCCTTAATTTTATTTGATTTGTTGCTGTAATTATCTAAATGGTTGAGATTTCACGCTGTGTTACTTAAGCTGTGTCCCAAACAGCATACTAGCACACTAATAGTATGTAAAAATAGTGCAGTACCATTAGAAGCACACTCATTAGAATGGTAGATATAGAAGTGCATGGTTTGGGACACAGCTTAGATCAGCCAATGAGATGCGTTCAGCAATCTAGCAGCTCCAGAGGCTGATTACAGCTTTACTGTGCCACTCTGATGTTGGACTGACGTTGACTTCTTATTCCAACAAGGCACGTGTGTCTTAACTACTCGTACCAGCGCAACACACACTAACATGCCTCTACCACATCAGCATCACTGCAGTGCTGAGAATGATCCACCTCACAAATAACACCTGCTCTGTGAGGGTCCTGACCAGTGTAGAACAGGGTAAAAAGGGGCTAACAAAGTATGCAGAGAAACAGATGGACTACAGTCTGTAATTGGAGAAGTATAAAGTGCACCTATGTGGTAAATGGACATGATAAAATGGACAAAGAGTGTACAAGGTACACACACACATATATGGTAGGCATACTCAACAAAGTGGCCGGTCAATGTACACATATGTGTTTATTATTTAAGAGCTTTGGAAGTTTTGGTAGCCATTTTATTAGCTGTTGTAAAATCTCACACATTGGCATCGGCATTAGCTCCATTAGCATTAGCATTCATTTAGGCTGAAGGCTTATTCGTGCCTTGAGGACTTCAGTGCTGTATTTGTTGGAGTTACCACACACCTGAGAGGCGCAGGTAGGATGGCCTGATAGTTGTAGTGCTGCTGCTGCTGGCTGAGGATTTGAAGGTGCAGGAACTGCTGCTGCTGCTGGAGCAGTCGGGCATAGGCCGAGTCCATAGGGGCCTCATTGGGCTCCTGCTTTTGGTCTGGTGGGATGTACTGGTGGTATTTGAGCTTCCTCACCCTCGGCTTGGGCTCTTTGCTCTTTTTGCTGCGGCTCTTCTCGCTGGGCAGCCTGGGCTGACTTTGCTGAAACAGGGGAAGAAGGGGGGATGGGGTGGGGGCAGGTTTGAGTTAGGAAGGCCGCTATCCAAAGCACACCTGGAATCACACAGTTAAGCACGGTCTGATTGATTAAGTGCCAGTGGCAACAACGCAGTCAGCATTGAACTGCAGCCCTCGACTGAGAGATTTGTGGGCGAAGCCGTGCCGTTTTAGCGCTGGCTGGTGAATAGGTGGGCCGCGAGTCAACACCCACCTAAAATGACAGGATGGGGAAACAGGATGTATGGTAGGGGGGGAGGAACATGACCCTCATTGTTTTTGAAGTGTTCAGCTACAGGATACACATGAAAATGGTTCTGGCATCTAAGGGAGGGAGGCAAAAGCCACTGAGCTGTAATAACGTCATTTCAGGCAGGCTTATGCGAACACGGACGCTCAGATTCACTCCCTGGGGAGGGAGGGATGGATCTCAGAACAAATATGTGGAATATGCTTTGAGGGTACGGATTATGATAAATGCACAAGTTATTGCCTCGTTCTTGGTTTGTGGGCCTGCGCTTTCATCAGTTTCAGCTGTAGAATGAGAGTGAGCATTTCATTTAACCTCCAATAGAAGATAGAAGACAGCTGCTGCTGTCCCCAGATTTGAGTCTTTTCAGCCTTTGCTTTGGCCTAAAGTGCCCCTGACAGGGACACAGTCTCATTCTCAGTCTGCTCTCATTGTGACACACTGTTTTGTATCAATGTCCTCTGCTCCAGAGTCCTCCCAGGACGTCTTACCATTATTTGTACTCGTAAAGACAGCTTTACAGTGAGCAAGCCAGATCAAAGGAGGCAAATCACAAAAGGTGAAGTTCATGTTTAGGATTATCTTCAGAGCTGTAAAGAAAAGATTGTTCAGCTGAGAAAGGAAAACATCTCTCTGATTTGTAAAATAAATCTGAACAGATTCAAATCTTAGGTAAACATCAGTGTTTGATGTGCATTTGAGGTTTGCCTCTAATGTTGGAGTACATGAAGAGAACAAATGGTTTCAGCCAAAATACACTGGCTTTGCATGAACAACCAAATCATATTTTGGTTTCTTGAAAGGTCGTGTACTGGAAGGACCAATGTAAAACAGTCTGGTCTGAATCACTCCAGAGTGTGCTTTCTCCAGCTAGGGCTGTCAAATAATTATAAAATAATCAATCGCAATTAATTGCTTTTCTTTGTGTAGTCAATCGTGATTGATCTCCTCTATCTTATTTGCTCTAATTTGACCCTAAAGAAGGGTATTCTCCATTTAAAAAGCAGTGTAAAATAACCTTCAGCAGAATATATTTATTACCTTTAATGAGTCGACTTGAACCTGAACATAAGTCACAAATGTGATTAATCGCATTAGTTAGTGGGGTTAATTGCAATTTATCACATTTGTCTTATTTTCCCAAACTTGAACCTAAATAAAGCTACATTTACATTTAAAAAGCAGCTTGTTTTTTATAGCCAGAAGAAAAAGGCTTCAATGCAGTTTCCAATTTTTATCATTAACATTCAGTGAGAGCAACTAGGCCTAAAGAAAATATATAACTGCGATTTTTCTGATCAATCAACTGTGCATTAAAATTGCAATTATCTTCTATAAATAAAGATCCAGGCCTGTTTTTGCAGAGAAAACCAGCAAATCTGGCTTAAGGCTTAGTTGTGGTTGGGTTGTCATGTACACAGCACACTGGTTTTGGCTGCTTCTAATTGGTCTGGCTCACTTTCGGGTACTTTACAAGCTTCATTTATTGGGTTGAATTTTCCCACTTAAAAGTCATTAAGATAAAGTTGGTGATAATGAAGGCAATAATGAAAATTGCTGCTTTTGCAATTTGAAAACTGGATTTTTTACATTACGATTCAATATAAAAAATAAATCTTTCATCCCTAAGAGCAGCAGCAGCTTTATGTTCCACCTCCTCCATGATTGTAGCCTCTTGTTCTCATACGACTATGTAACATCTTGTTTCAAGAGGAAACTGAGCTTTCTAGTTTCCTGTTGCTTTTGTTAATTTGCTCCTTGTTTATTTTTTCTTAGCTGTCCCCTGAACACTGTCAGATGTAGTCTGCGAAGGCATCCTTTGGGGCCAGTGTTACTGATAATACTGGTATTGCCGGCATCAGCACTGTGTTTGGCTTATAAATGATACTCTGGACTTGGCGATCTACTATGATAAACAAACTCATGGCATGGCAGTAGCTGTACGTAAGTTTATCATGAAAGTCACTGATGTCATAAGTCATAGCAACAAGGTGGTTTTCAGGGTGCAACTACTGATAGTTCAAAAGGTCAAACGAGGGCAATGTGTTAAAAAAGTGAGTGGTGTTAATAATTTATAGCATTAATGCATTATTAATGCACTGACTTTGACAAGTTCCAGCTTACCTCTTGTAACAGTGAAGTTCCACAGCATATAAAGTAGACGTGGCCAAAGGTTATTAGTACTCCAGATAAGTATTTTATTCACCCACACTATTTATCATTCAGTTAAAACTGACAGTGAGACCTCCTGCACACTGTTGAGTCACTGACCATTAGGTGAGGAGAGAAAAACATTGGCAGGAAATTACATCACCCAAGCGCATGGCTCACCTTCAAAAGGGTGGGGCCAGATTTGGTGGGGGCAGCAGTGGTGGCTGGCTGAGGAGCAGCTGTGAGGCGAGCATTTGCTTGATCCTCTGCTGACGTTCGGCTGAAGAACTCTGCGCTCTGGGTCGTAGGTGGACAGAGCTGAGATAAAGAGAGACAGAAACCACATGGCCGTGCCACTTCAAACACAAAGCAGGAGAAAGTGCAATAAATCTAGCACCACTCCACAGAGAACACAGGCTAGATGGGAGCTAGAAACAGAAAAGAAATGTATCCAACAGCTGCACTGTAAAGCTGAAATAGCTTTACATTGTTCTAAGGAACAGAACAGCATGATCAGAGTTTGATCCTAGATCAGCACTCTCAGCCTGATAAATGTGGTCTTTCAAAAAAGAAACAGTGTGTACTTTGTAACAAACTTTTTTTTACGTATAGCTGCAAACAGCAGCATCCACACTGCCCAACATGGAAATTTTGTCACCGGTACATTTTTAACGGCATTAAAAATTATGATAACCGTTAATATTGTATAATATAATTTATATGTGATTACCAATTAAACAGACTACAACAGATTTAATTAAATCCTGCTTTACTGACTGACATTATTGTCATTTGTCAAGTATGAATGTCGGTTCTCAACTATCAAATTTCTTATGCTCAAACAGTAGAAACTTGAGCTCAAAGTCTTAAAGTCTAACATGAATCTTCAAGCCGTGCGCTGCTTGGAGGCATGGATTGTTGTGGGAGTTTTCGGACAACGTCATAAGTTTTTACGTCATATGTCTTTACACACGGACTCAGAAAGAAGTTCCAGCTTGATGTTTAGGTCTCAAATGCAAAACAAACATTATACTGATGAAGAGATGATGATAACAGTAAATCGTTCACTTACATCCTCGGAAGACATGTCCTTCAACAAGTTCTCTTTCAATACTCTTTTGACATGCAGATTAATCCACTCGAGGAAGGGGTCCGAAGCACACCAATATTACAAAATGTTGTTCCACAAAAGTCTTATATAGAGTAGCTTTAAAGAATTCACTTTTAAAAACACTCTAAAACTTTTTATACTCTGCAACTTTGCAAATTAAAAACTTTAAAACTTATAGCAGGTAATTCTCACAATGTTCCAACAAGACTTCCCTTAGCAACCAACAGCATATTTTGATTTTGTTTGTTCAAACAGCTTTGTATTATTTGACATTTGGTTTCCTTATCTAAAGTGACAATATTGGTCCTTTATTAGTGCTATTTTAACCAGTACTGATAAATCTGTGGAACTTTCCCACTGTCCAAGTTTTCCAGCCCAGCAATATCACAGGTCGGGCCCTAATGCCGTCTAACCTGTAGCATTAACAGTTAGGGAGAGTGCTGGCAGACTCACCTGCAGATTGGAACCAGGGCTTTGGGAAGCAGAAGAAATGTCAGGCAGCTTAGCCTCTCTTGGGGATGGGACTGAGCACTGAGACTCCTGACTGGCTGGATCCTCTGGAGACAGAGCTTCACTACTATCCTCATCAAAGTTATACACGTCCAGGGTCTTCTGATAGTTCACCTCACCCTCTGTGCCAGCAGCACAAAACAAAACACAAAGCCATGAAAAAAACTCTAATCACAGCCACTGAAACCCAGAGATAAGTTCCAAATGGACTGCTGTTCTTTTTTGGCCTGCTTACCAATGATGGCCTCTTTAACACTAGAGTCTACAGGTAGGATGTTCTTCTCTACCAGCTCCATTGGACCAGGCCGCTGGGCGATCTTCTCGTTGAGGTCATCGGCCAGTCGAGCCCTCTTCAGCTTCAGCTGGGTGGCCTGCAGTGAGGCCTCTGCTTGGGTCTCTGAGCACAGCATTTCTTACTTAGTTCAGATACAATATTGTTCTGTATAAATTCTTATACATGAGCAAAAGTTTTTTAACATTTTGCATGATTTTATCAAAACTACACTATCATTTCATCTTTGTGTTCTTAGAATGCTCTAAAATTCTCATTATCACAGATAAAGTTTAGTGGTGTGGTTACCTTGGAGGATGTGCATGCGGACCAGCTCTGCACGCTCAGGTCTACTACGAATCTTGTGCTTCAGGAAGTTCTCAGTCTGACCGTAGTGAAACAGTGAATGAAAAAGAAAAGATTTTAATGCTCACATCATGTCAGATTTCTACTTGCACACAGAATTCAACAGCAAACAGTTAGCATAACCATTCTTTTAAATATATTCTGCTAAATATAGATATAAACCAGTTCATTTCTGTTTTGGGTATATTTAGGATCTGTGAGAGTCTCACCCTGGCTCTCTCTAGGCTTCGGATCTGCTCATGAAAGGCAGCAGGAGTCTTCAGTGCTAGAGAGAATAATACACCAAAGATCATCATTTGCTTACAGAAGGTTTCTATCTAATACTTCTGTGCTAAACACTAGAATGTGGTTGCCCTTGTGCTGATTCTAAGGGCAATTCTGCCAAAATCCTGTGCATGACCCAAGGGGAAATCTCAGATTGATTTTTATCTGCAGAAGTGAAAACAGATAGTCAGCATTTTGCCAAAGAGTTGTACTTCTGAGAACACAAACACTTTGTCAAGATGAAAGGTTTCCTTCCTCTCGCTGGTTAACTGGTTTTCACAATGCGCTTGCCTCCACGACTAACAGGAAGTGACTGTTTCATCCATTCATGACAGGAGGCCTGAGTAACTGATTTGGTAAGAGGCAGTTTACTCGACCTCCTTTTGGTGGCTCTGTATTAGTCATTCCACTAAACCAACATTACACCTCAAACAGTACTTTTCTGCTGCAATGACTACAAGCAGTCATCCACTAAGAAAGCACCCAAATGCGACTTTGAAGTGCGGTGTTCCTGGCACTGGTCGAGTACTGTTCCTTATGAGTGACTTGACTATAAGGTCTGGGAGCTGGGATGAAAAACAGGGCTTTCAGAGCCGAAGAACAGGTCCAGTGGCTGACTGGAGCGTGTCTGGAGCTTGGTGCTCTGCAGGAGATGTTGGCCACGCAGACGGCTAGTGCTGGGTGAGCTCCTGCCGAGCCAGACAGACATCACTCACACCATTGTTCTCTCTGTGCTTTCTTATCAGCGTGTATCCTCCACAGACATGTTCTTTTATTAGAACGGCTCATCTTACCACCACTCATGACATGCTCGATCCACCATGGGACACATTAGGAGAAAAATGGGACTTGTGGGTAATGTGCTCCACTTTACACCAAGTAAGCGTCTTAAAGTAAAAGTTCAGCGAAAAATCTAATTTACACTATTTTCACCATACAAAAAATAATAAATCAGCCAATACATCTTTGGTGAACACAGTTTTCCTTTTTTAGTTTTGCACTGGAGCAAAACTGGAGCAGTTTTGCACTCCCACCAAGACTTCGGGGCCTTTTCTGTATTGATATGGCCTAGAATGCTTGATACCACAACAAGTTTTCTCAATATTTGTGTTAGAGGGGGAGAATTTGCAATAAAACTGTACAAATCTGTGACGACTGTAAGCCTGGTCCATTTCTTCAACTTGTTTTGAACGTAGTCTCGTTTCAGATAAAAACAAGAGAGAAACAAATTGGAAATTAAGTGCACCTCTGAGAAATTTCTGCAGTCAATTATTCAAGCAAGATAAGGAGAAAAAGCAAATTGAAGTGCAAGTGAATGCAGAACATCCAGCACTAGTACTGCCTCACTCTAAACTAGGCACCGGCAATAGTTATCATGATATTTTCTTGAAAAGAAAATAAACAATATTATCAATTTTACTGCTGGTAAATGTAATCACCTCTGTACAAAAGATGCAGACTTAGAATAACTGTGAAAGCACTGATACGATTTACACACTTAATGCACTAATAATGTGGTGACTGGACAAAACTGCAAGCTCTTGCCTACGTTACAATAGCTGGCTGGATCTGCATGAATTTTTTATCTAAAAGTCCTAGAAAGACTGGCTAATGTAGCTAACAAGGGATAGGAGCTTATACTTCATCAGTTAGCATTGTGTAAACTGCATGCAAGTAATCTTAAACAGACTTCCTTATGTGGTTTCTGGCACTTATCTAGAAAAATGGACAAAAGTAAGGCTGGGCAATATGACAATATTTACTGTTATGATAAACTACATCACAATATGTTACAATAGGCTTTTCTGAGCATATTGTGAACATCATCAATACTTAAAAAACTGCATTATTAAGAGATTATAAAGAGAGCACAATTAGTCCTGGTTAATTGGATTTAGTGCAGTGCAGTATGTGAAATGTTGAATACAAATCACTGCACACATAGTACTCCTTTGACATTTTTTAAACGTGGCACTACTTTCTTTTGTCCAACTTATCAAATGTCCAAAGAAATATTGTGTATCGTTAAAATTTACTGAAGTATCATAATACTGCGTTTTTGCCATATCGCCCAGCTCTAGACAAAAGCACATTGCATAAGCTAAAAACAGCAGTAGCGGCCCTGATGTTTGTCTATACTTGTTGATTTTTACAAATAATAGTGTGTCATAGAACGTGAGATAACTCCAAACACCAAACATGTTTTGGCTGATCTACCACATTTGGAGTAAGGGGAATACTGTGTAAATTTGATATTTTGCCAAACTATTTCTTTAAGAGACTTTATCATAGCCAAGAACAGACTGATACTGTTTTGCATCCACAACAGTGGATTAACTGATAATCTTTAGCCAAGGCCACGTAAGACTTCAGCAAACTGACAATTCCCTTGTGCTCGCCTCCCTGGTGCCTGTTTCAGGAGGGATTAATAACTTGTTTAAACATTATTAGGTGGCATTTAGTTGTTTTGTTCCAGAGCAGGCTGCATACTCACGTGGCATGATGCCCTGGTCCACAAGCTGCTCCCGAGTGCGTCTCTGCTGTAGTCTGAGCTGCAGGACTGGAAAGGAACAGAGACAGTGCCGTCAGCTTTCAGCCACACAAAACTAAGCTCCATTTTTTTACTTCATGCGGTTTACTGGCTCCTCAGTTTCATATAGCCTGAAGTGGAGTAATTCTGTAAAATAGTAACACATGCCAGACATATCAAGGTCACTTATTAACCCACTGAGGCCAAAGCTAACAGAAAAACAGATCATTCATCATTTTAATATATTTAATCCATAGTTTGCGAACCCACAGCCAAGATTATTCACTCTTCTTTTTTACCCCCATTTCAGGAAGATTACTTTTATTCCAAAGTAATGAAAGAAGCAGTCGGGAAAAGGGATTGGAGGGACTGACCTCAAAGTACACGTAAAGCAAACATGTTATGGCTACAGAGAGTTATCAACACTGTTGAGAAAGAGGCTTTTTGAGTGAAAGAAAGACTAACACACAGCCTGATGATCCTATCAGCTGCTTCACGTGACGTCAGACAAGTGTTGGCTGAACAACGTCTCTTTCGCAAGTGCTAGGCCATAAAAAGTGAAATGCTTAGTCTTTCTCTGGATGGGTAGGCAGCGATCCATTAAGCTTTTGGAACATCAAAAGGGAGCAAACCTCTGAGCAAAGGAGCAAAATGTGGAGTATTACGCAGAGCCCGTAAATCCCTGGACAGTGCTCGATGTTATTTTTCCGTCATCATAAACCGCAGGAGAGGCGCTCAGTTTAAACATTTATAAACATGTAAGGAAGAACGTGTTACTTCAGCACAATAATGCTACTCCACAGTAAAAATATCTGAAGGGTAGGGTAATGGGGAACGGTGGTGAATGATGTCATGGCATAAAAAGTGTTGTCCACTAAGGCTAGGTGACAAAACAACAACAGAACTAGCGAAATAAAAGATGGATTGATAATGTGTGTTTGAAGTATGTTTGATCAAAAGATTACGTTTTTCTCTTCCTCATTTCAATATTAGTAAGGTAAAGTGAGGGAAATTGTTTTTGAGACCAGCTGAGTGCAATGCTTCAATGCCTCATTCTAAGGTGATTGGAAACTGAACTCTCTATCATTACTGAACATCAACAACACCTTTAAATAGACTAAACAGTAATTCCTCTATGGCTCAATTCAATCTGTTCGCTGTCACTTAAGGATTTAAGTAATCCCTTCCATGATCACGTAAATGGGTGTTATGTTTTTGTTGATGTTGACTGGTTCCAAAAATCAAACACCCTCTGAAGGGAAATATAATATTATTTATACACACACACACGCATATATATATATATATATATGTATGTATCTATCATCTGTCTTGTCTCATTCTCGCCACGCCTCACAGGGTGAGAGAAAAAGGCATGCCTCTCATTAATATTAGCACAAACCAGCGAGACAGTAAGCCGAGTTAGCTAGCTAGCAAGTTGGTTTAAGTGTTGAAATCACTCATTTTATGTTCTACCTTGATTATTTTGTATATTACACTAGAATGTGCCTTTTGCTTTCTTCAAGGTTCAAATTACCATTCAGACCTAAAACTAATCATTAGAAATGCACATAATTATCAAAACTGAATATGTAAAAAGATATTGTCACAAGACTATATCACCAAGCCCTATTGTCCACACACACCTGCAAGCCTTCACAGGGTTCAGTCTTACTCTGAATGGTCTGCAGAGAAGGGGCTAGCACACCCTAGCCTGCTGTGGTCCCAAGAGAACTTCCACTACGTCTGAGTGGGGCTGTGACTCATCCTGGCGAAAATAAACCCAAATGCTGTGAGAACGAGGCCTGGGAAACGGCACTGTCCGGGGGCGGCACAGGGGGGCTGGGATTAGCGTGGACTCACGCTCCCTGTAGGCTTGCTGGACAAGGAGGTTGTAGCATGGGGGATTGTTCCTGGATCACCCCCCCACCATCCTCTCCTAAAACAAGGTTCAGATCAGAACACTCTGTGCCTGTCCATGTTTTCTTTTATGACATGTGCCAGGGGCTACATGGGTCTAAGAAGAAGATCGAAGGAGGCCTGCATTCATTTGGTTGCAATATCAAAGCAGATACCCATTAAAAATCCAGACTTATGCCACAAACGACTGGCTTTGTGCACCAAATGAAATGACGCTGACCACATGTCCTCCAGATGTGTGGAGTAATACCGCAGCCCTGTGTGAACATCAGTGTGTTAGGTACGTGCACCACTAGGGGTCCAGCTAACGTTTATGAGGCTGATGTCAGTGCTGATGATGACGTGGTTTCGCGTGAACCCTGGCTGACCCATGTGATGCAAGCTGGCTCAGCCACACACTCCGACTCTAGAATAAAGAAAAAGTATTCAGTTCCTCTTGCCTCGCTAAGACTCGGAGGCCTGATCCGATCTAAAATCCTCATTCCTGTTCCTCTTGACTCAACCGCTCACGAAACGAGAGGCTGGAGTACTGGCCGTTCAGCACATAAATAAAGCCAACTGGCTTTGTTATGGCTATTGAGCCCTTTTCACTCTGACAAAATTCAGTATGTTTAAGTAACAGACTGACTTTGCACTACACTATGTTGATATTACCTCTAGAAAATAAATATCCCCTGCTCTTGAGATTACTGTATCTGCACAAGTGCTTACAGAAGAACAGGCCTTAGGGTCTTAAACAATGTGTAGAGCCTGAAGACTAATTTATGGATGTGAGGTTGGAAACCTGATAAATGGAAATACACTTTGGTTGATGGATGATATCAGTGATGGGCAGCGTCCCAACAACCAATAGCTCATACTTTAGAGTTAGGTACTTCACACCATGCTATACTTCAACAGAGAACCAGACTCCAAAAACAACCCTAAAGTGCTTGAATGTACAACTCTTGAAACATGGAAAAACATGGCAGTGGAAAAACTGCCCAAAGCTCAGAAGATGAATGCCACACATGCAGGAAAATAAACAGCCATGTAACTCATCAAATCTTGAGATAACATACGAGTTTAAGTTTACATATATGTGAACTTGAATTCCTATCTCAAGATTACTTGCCTGTTATAGTACAGGCTATCTGATCTAATATATCTATAGCTATACAGAAATAGTACACGACAGAACTCTTCAGGAAACCATTACAGGAATGTCCATCATCATTATCATCAATATCATCATCACCTCTCTAAGACGACACTCTTTTGATTGGCTTCACACACAAGAAAATAATCTGAACTATTCTTTGGTCGGCTCCAAAAGCTTTTTAAAACATATTCTTATTTTCATTTACACAGCTCCTCGATTATCACAGGTACGTCGACACAAACCACCACTCTGCTAGCTAAATTTGGTTAAAATTAGCCTGAAAGTGCAGAGCGGGTTTAGCCAAAAGCAGAGCAAAAACCGCGGTAGGTGGGAATTTACCCCTGCAGACGGCTGGAGCTTCAACCTCGAGGCAGGCCATGGAGCCGAGAGAGGGGGCCGACAGTGGCCGGGTCTGCAGTCCCATGGAGCGGCGAGAGGAGCGTTACCGAGCGCTGCGGTCTGTCAGGAGCGGCGAGTCAGTACAAGCCGAGCTTTTTTCTCTTTCTCTTTCGCTCGCGCGCACACACACGCACGCGCTTTCTCTCAGTTCTGCTCTCTGTGCCGCGGCTCAGCCCATCATCGGCAGGGGGCGGGGCCACACGAGCCGAGTCTGTTAACCCCGTTAACGCTCCGCTGTCCTCAAAGGGAAACCGCGGACACACGACTAAACTTCAATACTGAGAAACTTGATGCGAAATAGGCGAGCCAGAAAGCAGAACGGCCAAGTTCCACTTTCTTTTTTTCCACGTTAATGTATTTTCTGTACGGGTTCCAGCACATCCTGAGAAAACGAACCGTAAGAGCTCGCTCCGTCCAAACATGTCACTGAGCAAAAATGATAAAAACAAACACGCAGCGCCACATGGGACAGCAGTGTTTATCCCTGTCACTGTGTGGAGGTGGAAACAGACACTAGCCCTGGCTGCTTTGGCTTTATTGGAATTTCAAATGTTTCAAATCTCTAAGCCACTTGTCCTCCTGGGTCTCAGGGGTGCTGGAGCCTATTCCAGTGGTCACTGGGCAGAAGGCAGGAAACACCCTGGACAGGTCATGTTTCGAATTCAATGTACAATTTTCAAAGTTAAAAAATCTCCTATCACCATTAAGGGTACTTTTACACACACCTTCAGACTTTACAGTTTGGTCTGAAAATTTGGTCCGACCAAAAGAGGTGGTCTTGTTCTGAATCAAGCTGAACCATGGTTTGCTTTGTTTGCAGTGCGAAAACACTTTTTTGGATGGTTTGGACTTTTGGACCAATGACAGTAAGTTAAGGCAGGCTACTGTCACCCATATAAACAATGAAAGAACAAAAAGAACCGGGAGAGAAGTAAAACGAGCGTCATTAGCACACGGGGAGAGGATGAGACAAAATATTAAATTGTAACGGTAATTTTGTCCAACGAAAAGGTCAATTTGAAAAAATATATATATATATAAATATAAAACATAAAAATATAAATATAAAACATAAAAATGCCCAAACATCTACTTTATTTTCTGAGACAACGAGAGAGAGAGGATATTTGACAACATGCTGACGTCAAACGCACACACCTCTACAAACCAATCAATGTCAAGTGCAGGGAGATGCAGCTCACGTATGTGATGACGACAGGACACAGGTGTGTCATGCAAAGTTCTTTAGCACGCTTGCTAAACTTCAATGTGAAACAAGAACCGGATTAAATGTATACAGCATAACAAAAATATGAACCTTGGTTAGGACCTTAGTCCAGGCTTTCAGGTTTGAAAATGCCTGAAAGTTTCAGCTGCCTTGTTGCTGTTTTCATAACTGCTGCAAGGGAAAACAAATACTTTAATGCTTTAATATTTTCAGTCATTTGGACAGATAGTTGTTCCAAAAAAAGCAGAAAGTAAAAAATGTACTGGAATAATTTCTACATGCCACTTATGCAACACATTTTGGATTTTCCTAGGGGAAACATTTCTGGGTGACACTGACAGAGGCCAAACAAAACAAGACCTTTCACAAGGGCAATCAAGAAAACCTCAAAAAATCAGACAGCATGCAGAGAGTAAAACACTGGAGGGTGATAAAGGGTGAATGGCTGAAATTTCCAGCCAGTTACTGACCACTCTTTGGTACCCTGATAATGAGTCAGTGCTGACAAGTTTAGGCAGCAATGTCTGCATCCTTGACTCCAGACCTATAAAGCCCTTTGGACTTAAATTCCCAGGGAACACAGGGTAAACTATTCAAAATATTATGATAATAAAATTTAGTGGTATATTAAATCCATCAAAGTTTATCAGATAAAAAAAATACAAATATAATAAAACACTACTTAAAACTGCTTAGCAGGCCTATCTGTCTGGGCATAGTCCTAATCTTCTAATGAGCATGGATAACTGACATACCTCAATCCAACACTTCCCAGCCTGCTACGCCACTGAAGCAGAACTAAACACAGTGCGAGCATAAAGAAATGAGCAAAACAAGCACTACATATGCAAGTGGTGCTGCATCCTGTGACTAACAACATTATCCACCTTTTTGTGGCAGGGTCTTAAAAAAGGTAAGGCAGACAGACAGACAAATGAGCTGGCTTCCCTTACTATGTTGTTGGCATTTGCTCGGTTGTTAGCTTTCACGCTTTCTTTAGCTTTTGCGCGCTAAGATTGACTCTAACAAAGACAGATTGTGGAGGAACACGGTTTTGCTAAAGTTGTGTGGGTGGGACAAGCCTCATCAGCCTGTGATTCGTGAGGGTACATCTTATGCAAGCATTACCCAAAATTAGGACTAGGACCCAGTTTACACTGAAAGGGTAGAATTTTGACTATTTATTGGACAATGTACATGTGCATTGTGTGCCCAAAAGAGAAAGATTAACCTAATTAGAAAGAACAGGTTCCCTGGGGTTTCAAACACATACAATTCAAATATAGATCACATTTCAGTCTATCTGTACCTATTCATGGAAAAGTGTAAGAGTGTTGGAAAACCATGTGAGAGTCTATGAGGTATACGCACAGAGAAAACACTTTTGGAGGAAGGTTGGACAGAGCCTTCCTGATAGCCAAGTGATGCATGGACACTAGCCAAAGACAGTGGGATGTTATTGCAGCTCACAGCTTGATGCTCTTGCAGATTGTGATCGATATGTCTCTAGACAATGAAGAATCAATCACAAAGAGAGTGTATGCTGCAGTAAGCTTTGAGGAGAACTGTACTAACATGCCATGCCAACAGCAGAGGGCTCTTAATATGTCAAATTGGTGGCATGAACTTTCATGCTACACATTTATACAAGGACAGTTTAAGTTCAATCAAATTCATTCCAGTTGTACAAAATCTCTCACAATGTCAAAGCTGACATACCCCAGCAATATCATCTCAAGGCCTGTGTACCGTGTGAATATTATGATACCCCATGTTATTTGGAACCCTTTATTTTGGGAGTGCCAGAGGTCAAGCCTTTTCAGTAATGATTTGTTAGACATGAACCAGCGAAAACAAATAAAGACATTCTTCTTTCATTTTTGAGATAACAAACTCAGTGAGTCATGGTTTCAATTGTACTTCTAGGGAGCAGGGCTGGGTTGGGCTGGGCCTGGGGGTAGCTGAATAATAAGGGAGCTGAGTGGTGACTGGGGGGAGCTGAACTCTGTGCAACAAATTACCCTGCAGTCTTGAGCATACACTGACATTCACTCCTCAAGTGGTCCTCTCTTGGGGAGTGATGGCCACTGGGAGAATAACACCCACTGCATTGGTGGATCCCAGGGACCAACTGTATGTGAAAATGTCAATGGCTAATGAAGCGCGGTTCAGTGCCAGCCTGCCCGCTGGACCAGCCCCTCTGTGCCCTTTCATTACAGTTCACATGCCAGTAAAACATTTCCAGCCTGGAGCTTTGGCCACGATTGTGAGAACCGAGCGAAAACAGCCACGGAGGTGACCGAGGGAACATGAAGTCACAGTGACCAGAGGTCTCAAGAACGCAGTGAAACTTTTCAGCGCCAGGGAAGTCAAAGCAGTGACAAGGATCAGCATCACTGAGCACAGGTCTGAGACCCTTCGATATCGGAGGGATCTGGCGATTGAGGTTGACATGGAGATATATCATATTAGTTTACCAGTCATGCACCCAGAAGTGAGCCAAGAAACCTCTGGACAAGAGTTAAAGGGGCTGTTTAAGCCATGATTATATGTTGGCGTCTGCACGCAATTCCAGTGTAATTCCCCCACTTCTCTCTCCACAAACAAATTTCTCAGCTGTCTGGAGGGGCTTATTTTATCAGTGTCAAAACAGGGCTGGCGCTTAACAGATGATGAGGAAGTAGGAGGTAGAGCGGTGTGCTTGTGTAGAAGTTACGCTGCCTTTGCGAATTTGCTCACCGTTCTTGCGCTCCCTGATGGGTGGAAGACTCTGACTAGGCTGCAAGGACAGCTCCTCCATGTCATGAGTCACAGCTTCACTCCTGGGGCTCGGAACCAGAACCCCCTGTTCCCCCTCTGCTCCCAGACTCCCTTGAGGCTCCATGTCTCCTTCGAGGGGGGGAGGAGCAAGGGTCTCCCTGGAAACAAGGAGGGGGTGGAGCCAGCAAATTGTGGGAACCTCAGAGAGTGGTCTGGAAAAGAGAAGCAAAAAGACTGCATTGTTTTGGAATCATTACCACCATTAACAATCTTGGGTGGAGTGGCCAAGAGCAAATTGGGCTTGATCACAAACATACTGCGTTTGTTATGAACATGTATTAAAGACATGCCTACTTGTTCTGTGAATGAATGAAGGAATGAATGAAAGAATGCTAATTAGTCGTTGTGCCCTTTACCACACTTTAACATTACTTTTTTACATTACTGATACTGAGCAATATAATACAAGCATGTATCTATCACAAAACATTCTCTTCCCATCTAGAACTACATACAGTATATAGACCTACATGCTTGATGCACCTTTATATGGCTCCTGTCCAAGAAATAAAGGGTATTTGTCTGGAAGAAGCTTTATGCCAACCGTACAGATGCAATGTAATCTAAATGATCTGCGATTCTGAATCCTGTACAAAACATAAGAATCCGTTAATCACAGATTCACTAGTCACTCTTATTCATTTCATTCACTTCAAGTGGAAAATATGGATCATATGGGAACCAGTTTGAACAACAGAGGGTCTTTTGATCCATGTTGGCGCCTTTGGACTGTCCTCTTAACTAGCCTATCTAATCTGAAATAGAGAAGTAATGTACATGTGGTGCCAAAAAAAAGGAAAAGAAAAAAAAGGAAGTCTGCAAACATTGACTGAAGGACTCCACCCAGGTGGTATCTGTGTGTACTAAAGGTAGTGGAAGATGATATAGTAAAATTAAAATAACATTTGCATATGTCTTATGCAAATGTTATGACATATCGTTCTTAAAATTTTCCCCAATTTGCTCTGCAATTCCGATGCATGCAGGTCTCTCTCCTATTGCACAACTATGGCTAATATAGACCTTCATCCAAAGCAACTGAGATGAAGGATTTATACGTCTCACAGTAACCTAACCTATTAATACCTATTAATTAACTTCTCATTATAGTTCAATTGTACTTGGAAGAACCTTTAAAAATGAAACTTGTGATGGCAAATGCTTTAATGTAATAAGTTGCTTAGTAACTGCTTGGTGCGCAAACACAAAGAAAGAACGCTGCCATTCCGCTTTGGCTCAGTGATCGACCAGAGTTAATGAGTTGTTGCGAAGTTGCAATGATACTGTATTGTATTTATTTAACCTTCATTTGACAAGGAAGCCTATTTCTATTTCCACTGGCTAAATGTTCCTTTGAAGGAAGTGTCAAATTCACATTTTGTCATCAAAATTTTTGATAGAAGCGTGCCAGGAAATTACAATTTGAAAAGAAACCAAACACAAGTCACTCAGCACAACACTAACTTCTTTTTTCAGAAAATTTATTTCATGAATTGATGATCTCTGAGCTCAGTTTCTGAAAAATATCAACAAAGGTTATGTGGTTTTCCAACAAGCCACAACCAACACATTCATTACCAGTGAATCATTCAAACCTTCCTTGACACAGAGCACAAAATAATGAGGTTTCAGACCTAAACCAACTAATTGATACAGGCAATGTCCCGGCTCTCCGAGGCAGCAAGACGAATTCCATAGGCTGCCAGCAACAACATAACTCTGAAACCACTTACTAAGAACCCAAACTGGATGAGAATCCCAGTCTGTATTTCTACTCAGATGGTGCAACTGAAGATGGCCTCTTTTGGCCACCTAGGCTTATGGTGTAACTGAACTCAGATGAGGAATATATCCAGCTTGACGTCTGCTCTGAAACAGAAGCTGCTTCTCACCTTCATAGATTAAAAGGCTAGAAATCAAAGAGGGCTTCTGACAGGATGAGACAGACTTGCTGGTGGGAGTTGGACCAATGGGTGTAGTGTGCTCCTGTCAGAATTAATGCCTCATTTGGCTAGATCACTCTTTCTTGCCAAGCTAAAGACAGAGCGACTAGACTTTGGCACAACCGTAACCGTGCTTATCCAGGGCTCTGACCAAGATATATGTCTGCCTTGGTAGCACACCGAATAGCTCAAAGATAATGTTGTTTATCTCTCTCTGAGTCTCTTTTTCAACACAGGAACTAGCAAGATTGGGCTTTGGAAGATGGATTGGACTGATGTAAGAGATTACAAACACTCTTCATTCAGCCTTATGCATTATATATAACATTTAAATGGAGTTTAAAGCAGATCAGTTACTTAAGCAGATGCCAATGATCTTACCATTTCATCATCTGCAAACTAAGAAAACGACTGATGTTAGATTTAGAGACTGATGTTAGTCTTTTTCCTAAGAAAAAGCCAGTAATTGAATACAGCTGAATAAAATTAGGCTATTTCGTCCTGTTATTTTTTCACACAGGGGTATCCCAAATAACACCCACCTCCTTCTCGTCATCATTAACCTCTCTCTGGGGCCTGGTGCTTAGCAAGGCGGGTGGTGGGAAAATGAGGGGCAGATCCCTGTGGGCCGCAAACCTTTAAAGCTATGCACCCCACAGCTGCCTAAAAGTGGCAGAGTTAGCAGAAGGGCTCACGCATGCAGTAGTGGTGTGGGAGTATTTAGCTTTACATTAAAAAATACAGACACAAATGCTGCTAATCTAGATACAGAGCAGCAGAAGGAGTCTAACTACTGGACACTCCAGCTTAAAGACGCATTTGAAACGCAGTATTCTGTCCATCTCCTAGACCTGAAACAGTCCTAAAACCGGACTCACACCACAGTTGCTTTAAACACTAGAGGAAAAGCGTATGAAGATCAGCAGATGGCGTTATAGCCCTCCACAGCCCTCTGGTGGAGTGAGTTACCATCAGTATTTGAAAGGAAGTATCATATTCAGAACTCTGTAGCCTAATATCCAGTGCATGTCATTGTTGGTACACTGACTAGGAGTGCTTTTACAATTATCTCAATAGAGGACTGGTATTCTTGTTAGATAGGATTTAAAAGAAAATGGAAAATATTGTTAGGGAAGAATTCATTACCTCTGACACATCCTAACTTTGCAGTGTAATATTGTAGAGATGCGCAAAACAGATAAAAAGGGACTCTGCCATAGCTCTGCTTTGAATTACCTTAATCTGTAGTCTATCCAAGAAGAGTGGAACCTTACCTGTCACAGAAGAACCACAGAAGGAGATCCTGTCTTTTGATACTGCTGTCAAAGCTCACTAGGTCATGGTGACTCTGCAACAGATTAAATATGAGCTTTTTAGTGGCTTGATTCTAGAAGTTGTAAAAAATGAGTAATGCCCAGTGTAGTTACCAAAATTTTGAAAGAATGAAACTACAATAAGCTTTCTGAACCACAACGATACATGTTTTAATACTTGTGCTGGATCTCTCCCTACGGTAGGTTGAAACTATATACCCTTCCTCCAGTGTGTTAACTGGTACCACAGACAATTTTCCCCAAAACTGTCACCTTTGGTTATGAAAGAATATCTTTGTTATGAAAGAACTCAAACTTTTCAGTGAGGTAAAATTTTTAAAAGAAATAAAATCCTTATTGGCACTTCACTTAATACTGTGCACCATTCCTTTACCAAGATAACGGTGCTTGCTGAAAGGTCCAACTATTTCCTGATTTTAATATAGAATCTCTTTGTATCTGATAAAATCCATCAAGTACCAATATTCCCAGGGCATCAGAAATAAAATCAGCTACACGGCATCACAAATCCACCATCATACTTCACAGTGGAGATTAGATTCTTTTCAACATAAACTTCATTATTACAAACACACCTCTGTTTTTGCGGCCATAAAGCTCTACATTTGCCTCATCTGACCAAGGAATCTGTTTCCACTACTGTCCTAATGATATTCCACAAATTCCAGGCTCCTATGTTTATGGGAAAGCAGATGCTTTCTTCCCATAAACCATTCATCAGTTTGTTGGTGTGGAGGTGGCATCTTGTAGTTTTGGAAATGTGAAGAAAGGATGCAACTCCTGAAACTGAAGAAAGTCTTGCCTCTTGAACCATCCCTCTCTCTGTAAGAGCTGTCAAATACACCATTCAGGTGTAAAACTATTGTTAAACTTGTTTTTAAAAGTTAAACAACCTTTGGACTCATTTCATTTGTGTATTCTTTGATTTTCCCCATGTTGATGGATGATAAAGTGTGTTTGGCCTGCACATCACCTCATATACCCAGTGAAACAAGAAGTTATGACCAATTAGGATGATCCTAAAGAATCGGATGTAGATTTTGTTTTACAGTGGGACTGCACAGCCCCATTCACATGAAACCTGAATGTGCTTTGCGTAGGTGTCCCAATTGAAGACATTTCTTCTTTATGAATTTTAAATGGGAAGATTAATAGATTACTAGCCACAGCAATAAGCACTTTATGAAGCTACAGAGCTCAATTATATCATGGCACGTTTCCTTCAACTATGAAGTTTTGAAAATTTCCCCTCATGTAGTAAGTAAATTAGCATCAAAACAGGTTGGCAAAATAGAAGAGTTGTTTGCCTCTGATCAAACACGGTTGCTATGGAAACTGTAATCTGGTCATGTACTGATAAGTCGGGCTAAACAATAGCAGGGCAGATATTTATGGATGAGGGCCTCTCCATTGAAGAGCCCATTAAGAGATATGGAAAACAAGCCCATGGAAGCCTCCCCTGCACTATCAGAGATTATCCTCCATGCTCCAGACCCCGCAGAAACACATCCTTCTCGCAAAGGCAGGCTTAAATATTCATTGAAGTACACTTCCACACAATTATCCTGCTAATGCAGTTGAGCAGTTTATATCAGTGTATAAATTACTCATTCCTTTTTGTGTATGTGGGCTCTGAGCAGACCAGCAGGCCCGCAGCCCTGGTACAAGCACCTTCTATCGCTTTTGATTTCTATGACGAATGGATGAAACGCCTTTTCATTTCCAAGATGTGCAAGGTCTACACGCTTAACTGAGTTAAACAGATTCATTTTTTCTGCAGAGGGTTGGATTAAATGACCCAGTGAGCGCGGTGATCCTGTTATCTCCTGCAAATTAAAGCAACGGCCTGATGGATGTCTTAACCTGTTCAGATATACAGGGCCCGCATGGCCAGCTAAGCCAGGGATTGCTTTCTTGGCTGCAGGAAAACGCTGTGCCTTAGTCTTACTCAACACCGCTTAAACAGAGTTCACGGTGGGAGCTTGTAGGATTTGAGCAATCAGTGCCTCTGGATGACGCACAACTTGTGCTTCGTCTTCCTGAAGCGCAATTTCTAAACCTCAAATTGCGACGAGATTGAAATTTTGGAGGAGAAAAGCTCGCCAGAATGGGCCGTAATTGCACTGGCAACAGCCAAGCGGAAGAAAAAGGTCTGAGCTCAGGCTGGGCAGAGAGAGCGCGATGCCTGCCGCGCCTCAGCTTGTTAGGGCACACTGCCGAAGGATGCATCCTGACTCCACCTAGAACAGGAAGTGACACGCATGACCGAGTGCACAGTGTAAACAGTTCACATGTCCCTGAGGAGCCCCAAGAAGAGGATGCTGGTGATAATGAGAATCAGAATCAGGCATCATTGGCCAAGTATGTTTGAACATACAAAGTTTTTGTCTTCTTTGTCTTAAATTACACAGCAGCACATGATACTAGTTACATTACTTCACTAGAACAGCTGCATAGATCTTAGGGACATAAATGATTGAATGGATGGATTAACTGGATTAACATGTCATCAGCTAAAACATTCATTTAATTTTACTCCATTTCCAATAAACAACAGCTTATGCAAGTCAGCATATCTAAATCTCTGAAGTCATACCTTAGTCTGTGGTCAGTTTAATGCCCATATTAGCAACTCCAAATATAAGATGTATTTCTCTATGGCAAAAATGTGCTACACAAAAAAGGTTCTAAACTCGATATGTTTTGTCCTACGTACATTTTCCAGTGAATGTCACTGGACTCTCTGGATTACAAGGCCGTTAAGGCAACACCACCTACATCTAATGTAGTACTGCCAAAGTAACTTAACTACCACATTTGACAAAGCCTGCTGGTTTGTTTGGGATAATTCTGTTCATTTGTCTGTCTTATGAAATCAATTCAGTGCACAGCAGTATTAACAAAATTCATATTTCAGCTCTTTCAGCTCAACATCCTCATAATTCCAAGCATCCAGTGACATTCAGTGAAAAATGTCTTTTTGCACAGAGAAATCCAGTTCAGACCCAGAGTTTCTAATATGGGCATGAAATCAACTACAGAATTATGACAGGAATTCAGTGGTCTATTTGAACAGCTGGGTTCAAGTTTAAAAACATTTTTAAATTGCATAGGTACCTCTAGATAGGCCAAGTAAAATATGAAGAGCACAGCTAAAAACAGTGGTATTTGGGGACGACAGCACAACTACAACAGTGTACCATGTTGAAAGCAAACATTCACAATAGAAAGAAGTATTCTGTTCATGTTTTTCGAGAGCTACTAAGGTACATTAAGCCAAAGGCTAATCTAAGTCATAGCATTTATAATTTGTTTTAGTAATGAGTGGTAAAAACAAAATGTGGAATTTTTAAAAATGAAAGTTTCAGTAGTTTTATAATTTATTTTATGTTTTATATTTCATCAACTTTGTAAGTTTTGGGTCTTATAATAATATACAAGGTAGCAACGTATAGTTTTAACCACTCGGTTTAAACAGGTTCCTATGTAGGGTGTGTTTAATACAGTTTCAAACTGTGCCCACCTTTCAGAACTACATTCTACAGTCCACACAAGGACAAGGAGCACTTTTTAATATCAGACGATGTGTGCACTCATAAATGTAAGTATTTTATTTTATGTATATTATTGCTATAGCAACAGCATTGAAATGCAGTGTGTGTGTGTACTTGACATGTATAAATCTAATAGCATTGAATAGATTCTGACCCTGGTCAATCATGCCTCTTTAGAAACTAACATTGAGTAAAAATTAAATAAGAGTAGTGTAATGTGGCTTCCAAGTAGGGCTGTCACAATCATGAAATGTTAACTGCTATGATTGGCTTAATTAATTTTTTACACAACATTAAGTGTAGAGTGTAGTAAAGCTATACGTTCTTCGCAAGAGTGAAAATATAAACAAAAAAACTCTCATTCTGCTAGCATACATGCAAAAAAAAACATTAGAATTGGCTACATAGCTAACAAATCAACATACATTACTCTGTGCTGCCCTGTAAACAGGTTAGAGGACCAAGTTAGTTTTTGTTTTCATAAAACTCAAGATGTCTCAATGACTACATTTATTGCTTTCTTTTTTTCACATTTATTTGCCTCCACTTAAGGCACCAAAATCACATTTTGTTTGTTGCAGCATAATATGGCTGTAAAATCTAACAACTTTGGAAAAAGACTGCAGTCATCTCAAATAATTGCAATCATCTCAAATAACTGCAATTCAATTATGCAGTAATTGTGACAGGCCTATCTGTAAGCGCTCTTTGTTCACGAGCGTAATGGCATGAAGAAAAAACTTTCTGGTTGTGTTAATCTTCACAGGTGCCTTTACTGTAACAGACAGTCCATAATGTTCTCAAGTTTGCACATAAATCGGTTCTCAAAATTAAAGTATTTATTAACTTTCAACTTTCACTAAGTACCAGAAAAAGTACTGAGTGAATGCAAGCAATAAAAAGCTGCAGTAAAGAGGGAATAAACGTCAGTGCATGTCATCACATTGCAGAGAACGCAAATAGGAAGTGTGTTTGGCTGGAACATGTAATGGGTGCACTGCAGCACTTCTACCAGCTATGAAATTCTCCCCACAACAAACACTTGACTGACTCACCCACAGTAAAGCAGCAGGGGGTCAGCTGGGTGGCTAAATATATCTCAGAGACAAGCCAGAATAAGCAGCTGGAAAATACAAAAACCCCCCTTTGTGTGTGTGTACATGTCTGTGTGTGCGTGGATGTGTGTATGTTTGTGTAGGGAACGCAAAGATCAGGGGTTAGCACAAAGACAACAGTGTGAGACTCGCTTGAGTGAGAGATGGTGGGGGGGGGGAGGGGAATTCCTCAACCATTCCCAAAAACGATCCCACATTTTTTAACAACTTTCCCAGAAAGCCAGATAACTCCCTAGAGGGTGTGGGTGTACATGACCTCTGCCCCGCCCATTTCTCCTCGGCGGCACTCTCAGGCTAGTGGGCAGAGCTCAGCAGGGGGTAGCTAGTGACGGGGGCGGCTCGACCGCAGCCTGAAATAGCCTCCTGTCTGTCCTGGAGAGCTGGATGTGATTTGTTAAGAAAGCGCTTTCGAAGCGGTGTAGTAATGATTTATAAGACAAACACTCTGCCCCAAGACGACACATGTGCTTTAGTTTTGCAGCATCAACAAAAGATTTACTCAAACTTTATCGTCAACAGTTTCACCTCAGGAACAGGAAATGCGTGTACGGACAGCATTCCGGATTACTTATTCCAGTTACTTATTACTACAGCTCTGCAGGCAATCGGCATGAGTCATGATGATGTAATGTTTTCACCAAAATCAAGAGACAAACAATCTTGTAAACAGCAATCTAAGCTGTTTATATACTGTACACAAAACACACATGTGGGAAGAACAATAAGTTCTATGAGCAGGCAGTTCTCTGTGGTCCAATAGTTGCTTAATAGAATGGCAATCGGACTAATGTCATGTCAAAACTAGCTATTTTCCCACTACGGAAACCCCCATACATCTTTTCTTCAATCATTAAAGCAAGTTTGGACGAGCCTGATTTTGCATTAGACTTCCATATGTCAGTATGCCTCTAACGAATCACTAATTCTTTTATTTTAATGCTGTGAGGATCTTAACCAAATTATAGATGTTCACAGCATTTGTTTGTAACATGCGATCCAAGAGACGGACTTTGTCAGTGGAACGTCGCTCTGGAAATTTATAGGATGTTAGACTGTAAAGAGAAGGTGCTTAAGGCATGGTCCTCCTCCCAAGCTTTTCATAACTCCATTCATTGTTGATCAAATAATGCAGGCCAATCTTCAGTCATGTCAACCCAATAAAGCAATGAGCTACTTGAGGCCACGCATTACAGTGATTTTATTATGGTTAGCAGGTTTACCATCAAATTTACACAATTTTCTGCTTAAGCCAAACATAGATTGGCCATTAAATTATATACATTTGGCCATTACTTTTGGTGCCCAAAGCATGCTTCTTTATTTTCCAGCGGAGCCACGAAGGTATTATATAAATAGTTTTGGGTGACGCAGATTTCCATTACTTGTTTGCTATATTAGCCTTTTAGCTCTGGTGCAGAACTAAAGAAGCAGACTTTCAGTCTTGGCTGATCGACCACATTTTGGGGTAAGGGGGAAATGGTGTAAATTTGTTTCTTCCTTTATGCAGAGTTGTTAGGCATGACATAATATGTTGATATTCAACAATAATAATAATTGAATATATGATTAATAATTTGCAACAGACAGCTTGAACAGCACAATCTTTTGAATAACTTGGCACAGTAATAAAGAATTCAAATGAAGTATGATGTCATATGTATGCATACCCCAAGCTTCTAATGTGGCTCAGCCTATCAAATTTTAGAACCAGAACTACTATACTGCAAGACATATTACAATTGTGATATTTAGCACTACATTCATGCTATATTCTAATACCTAATTGTCAACTTATATGAGTCACCTTTTTTCTTTTGTCAAGCATTTTTGGAGGTATATGGCCATATAAGGCTGCGATATGGGAATTAGTCTAACACAGGTTTCCTGTTGAACGTTGGCCAATTAACAAGATTTGTTTCTCAGTTTCTGTTTTATTAGACTTACTTTCCAAAGAAATTACCAGATCAGACTGTGAGTGGTGGGGTGGTCAGGTAGAAGCATGGGCAAGCTGATTTATGACAACACATATCACCACACATGAGAAACAAGTCATTACTGGCCAGAATAAAAATGATCTGTTACTGATTTCAAATGGTAGAAGTGTTCTGTATGGGTTTCAATTAATTTATAATATAACAAATATATAATATTTGTAAATAATATGTAAATAATTTTTCCTGTCTTTAGAGGTTGACACCTACGCTAATATTCTATTTGCTACTACACTAATAAGCAACTTTGTCTTGCAGTCCCGCAAAGCACCGTCCCATATGAGACAAGCTGAAAGATTTGGCTGGTCACTGTTGCTCATTACTTATCCCTGTGTTTCATTTGATCTCACTTCTGAAGAATGAAAAAGATTCTGGTTCAGCAGCATCAGGGCGTACAAGATCAGCACAGAAAATCTCACTAGAATGCAAATGTCAGAGGTCCGAGGAAGGAGAAGACATTGCTCGTTTGATATTTGAGCCAAACACTTCACTGGAAGCATGAAAGCAGGAAGGATGTTTAAATGGTGACATCATCGCCACAATGATCATAGAAAAACATGCCTGGCTTGATTTGTTCACGTTCTAGCCGAGGAGTGCAAGATTTTATGTAGCACAGTTCAACCGCAAAAGATCAGAGCTAACGTTTACCCCCATAATAACAGGTAACAATAACAGCATCCCAGCCTTCGACTTCAAGTCAAACAGGCAACACAGCAGGCTGAGAAAACAAAGTCCAGACCACCAGAGACTCAACATGCTTTTACATTGGCTATAAATACTGGGACCTCCAGCCCTGCTCTCTCTCTCTCTCTTAAGCACAGCTGTGGCCTATGTGGCCTATGTCCTCTAACCCAGGCTGTGAACGGGGAGACTGGAGACAAAATCAAAATGCTGTTTTCCTTGTTTGTGTCCTGATTTTCAGGAAGGGAGCAGTCCTAATCATACATCCTATGAGCGGGTTGGTGATTTCGGAAGAACTGAATGTGATGTATGTGTGGTGTGCCTGAGGCTAGGGCAAGGAATCTATCGCTTGATGACCCTTGTGGTGGGGCCTACATCGAGTGTGTCAACGAGGACTGTTCCTGAGCATCTGTGGCACATATGCTTGCTTCTCCATAACATCGCAAGTGGAACAGACAATGTCAGACAATAGCTCAGCAAAAAATATATGTACAATTTTCCTATTACTCTAAATGCAGGCAAACTGTGCAAACTGCATTCTTAAATTACCACATACTTCCCTAAAATAGTCATGTTGTTAAGTAATCTTGAACAGATATGTTTATTAGGGATGCACGGATGTACATATATGCCAATGCCGATTACAAAACCTACTTACAAAGATTCATAAACTGTATAAATCAGGACTACATCTACCTGCATTAGCATTACAGAGAAATGTAGCACTTTGAGTAACACAGTAACCCAGCATCACTGACACATTCTGCTCTTCTGGAATGCCATAAATATGTCATCAAATATGTAAAATATATGTAATAATGTAATATCCATTGTTGCACTTTCAAATTTTTGAAATTACAAAAGATAATTTTTGTGGGGTGACAGGCTGATTGCCAAAAAGGTAAACAGCTTATAATATTGCTAATATTTTCCTTTGAACCTCCCACATCAGAGACACTGCGTTGTCATGGAAAGCTAAAGCACAGGTTGACTGCATGTGTGAAAACACACTGCGTTCACACTGAGATGTGCCAAAAAACTTCATTACCTTTGATTTGTCTCAACAGTACATGATTATTATCTATACTATGCATTTCCTGTTAATAATTATGTTTGTTTTTGTGTTTTACTGTTGGCATTTAAACTGAGATGAGTATTAACGGACCACATGCAATGGCATAACAGGATACAATAAAAAAAAAAAACTTAACTGCAATCTGTTTGTTACAGAAAAAAGGCAGTAGTCAGATTACAGGTGCATTATAAAAATAGGGTGAATACCAGCAGAATTACATTTAAGCTGCATACATGTGAACTCACTGTCTTTGTCGAAATACACCGTTTCATTAATGGATATGTCACATGAATTGTGTAGAGGAGAGATTTATGAAGAATCCTCCTCCTCAGTTCACAGTGTTTTATTCATTCAATATGTAAAGTTTTCTATTTAGGTGTTTAATTTTTATTGGCATAACTAAGAACTGCAGTGTTTACCTGGAGATATCTGAATCAGGCGTATACCCTGGTTTTACATATCATCTGATTCTACAGCAGCAACCTGATCTGGAAATAAACACTTTTACTCTCATTTGTTGCTATGTAAAATTCTACAGTTTGAGTGGCCATAAACTTTCAAATTAATCAAATTTTGGCTAACAGTAACTTGCCAGATGTTAATGCATTGAGCTAACATGAACTTACAATTCTGAAATGTGAAAAGAAAGCAAAAGTTTTGTGAGAGGTTAAGTTGGTCTCATTTTTGGACTAATGGTTTCTTTCTCCAATAGCTTTAGAATGATCGGCGCAAAATGACAATATGTACATTTATAATATAGGGATGCACTGATACCTTTTTTTCAGACCTAGTACAAGTATGAGAACATATTTTTCAGTACTCCCCGATACTGAGTCTGGTGCCATTCAAAATAATGCACTGTGCCCAAAATACTGAGCAAACTCGCTGAGAAACTGAGCTACAACAGCTCATTCAGCTGAGGAGGAATGTTTAAAGTGACCTATGACATTGTATCTGACTGCCATGGTGTCAGCAACACTTTACTGGGTGATCAGGCCCTTGTTCACTGTCAGCTTGAGTTGTTTGTTTGTTAGCGTGGCAGAGTACACTCGGTGTAAATCACATCATATCAGCTGGTAACGGTATCGGTGCTTTTTTTGAGGTTGAGTATGTGTAAACGAGCATGGTATTAGGTCGAGACCCGATACCAGTTTCAGTATTGATGCATCCCTAATAGATTACTTTAATGTAGTAATCCTTTGGATTAAGTTACAATTACATTTTTAACAGGTAATCAGCAGTAATACGTAACAGAATACATTTAAGCTATTTTCACATTTTAGTACGGTAACTCAGCATACCTTGTTTAGCTAGTTTTATGTATGAAATCTAGAACTTTTATACGGTGTTTACCTTGTATAAGCTATAGCCTCTTGATGTTAGTCCTACCTGCTTGCCAGCTCAAATTTGCACCCCGTGGACATACTGGTAAAATTTAAACCTCTGTCCAATGCTGATCTTGTTTTTAAGCAAATATCTGCTGATAAAAACAAGATGTGGCTTCTGACACTGCATGAGATATCATATATATTATCTATAAAAATTGAATAAATTCAGGCTTTGGTTTAGGTGTTATTACTGTTTTCAGCTATGCAATTTACTTTTGTTCATGTTGCAAAACTAAAGAAGCACATATCAAACACACTTAGGTTTAGGTTAAATTTTTGTAATTAAGTACTGAAATACTGCTTAGCACAATAGATTGATATGTTAGCACAAAATATACGCAGACATTGAGGCTCCAAGCAGGCACAGCGATATGTTCAGAGAAATTGCAGTGACAACTGATACTGTGCAGACAAACTAAGGCTACCTCAGATAAACAGACAGAAGACATGCAGCACCGTGCTTTTAAAGCTCCCCTTAAACATTACTCTTAACACTTGTTCTTGACCTGAGTGGCTCACCAGAACACCACACTACAATTCTTAAGAAGCAGTAGTTGGAACAGAAATCACACTCTGTGTAGTCCAAGGTGGTCTATCAAAGAGTCCTGCAACAATCATGTTATATTACACTTCTGATTGTTTAAAAAAAATCATGGTGCATAGAAATACACAGTTGTGTATCTTGAAGATCATAAAAAATGTGAAATTTGACTTTCTGGCAGCGATCGCATTTTTCATTTGTATTTTTTTTGCTTTTTTTTTTCAATTACCTTAAAATTCTTATTCAACTTACTTCTTGGGTTTAATTACTCAGGTCATGTTTAAGCCTTGTGCCTCCAGCACAATAGGCATATCACTGAGGTCATGGAGAAAGCTTCACTATGCTCTCCAAGAGAAACTCCCATCATGGGAGTCTGTGTGCTTAACAAGATTATTACTGTACAAAGGCTTTCAAATGAACCATGAAAGCTCATTTAAGTTGACCACAGCAACATGTGCCCCAACAACCTGGGTGGTGCAATCACACTGTTTGTCTAACTCATAAGCTATTCACATATATATTTACTGTAATGTACAGTTTCTTTCAATTTTATTAACTGAAAAGTTGAAAAAAAAATTGTGGCATATGCAAACATTGGATACTCATTCAGTTGTAAAGGCTCAGAACTTAATTAACTTGTTAGGCCTCATTAGGTAGATCAAAACTGTTATTAGGACTTGTAATAAATTAGGAATTGTAATAAATCCTCTGATTTTGCAAACTTTATGCTACCACTCCACAACCACGGGTTCCTCTACGGTGAGCTCTGCAGATCTGAAAATGAAGCTTACTGATGCCTACAAAGCATAAAAAAGATATAAATGCACTTCCAGCATGCACTTTTTTAACTTTCCAAAATGTCATTAGGAAAATGGCATTTAAGCTGCACTGTGGAAGTCCAGACAAGATATGGAATACCAAGAAAACGCTCTGATAGAACTGCTCGTATGCTGGCCAGAAAGGCAAAGCAAAACACCTATATGACAGTAATTTCAGCTAATAAAGGAGAGGTGATGCACCACTCTACTGTGCAGCATTTCTTGCACAAACACAATCTGCGTGGATATGTCTTCAGACTGTTCCTGAACATCTGTGGCACATATGCTTACCTGCAACCTGATCACAAAAGTCTGGCTGAAGTATGCAAAACAACATCTCAATAAATCAGATGCATTTTGGGAAAACAGTGCTGTGAACTGGTGAAGTAAAAATGTAACTCTGTGGCCACAATCACCAAAGAAAAAAAAGAGCAGCATTTGATGAAAAGAACTCCTTTGTCAACTGCTTTGCATAGGGGTGGATAACGGTTTGGAGTTGTGTTTCAGCCAGTGGTGCAGGAAACACTGCACAGGTGAATAGAAGAATGGATTCCACTAAATACCAGAAAATTCAGGATGCAAACATGACACAGTTATTGAAGCTGAAGCTAAAAACAGGCTGGCATTCCTTATACAGGACAATGACCCAAAACCTTCAAATCCTCCATAAACTACTTCAAGAAACACAAGCTGCAGCCTTTGGAATGGCCCTCACAGCCACGTTAACTTAATGACGTAAAGATCACTGAAAATCTGTGAGTGGATCTTAAACATGATGTGCATAAAAGATGGCAAACGAATATTGCAGAACTAGATGTTTCTGCAAGGAACAGTGGGTGAAAATTCCTAAAAAACAGACTCCTAGCTGGCCAAAAAAAGCATCTGTAAGCTGCCAAAAGAGGTGTTACTAATTACTGACTTAGTGTACTGTCTAAACTATTGCTCATGCCATGATTAGGCTACTATTTTATTTTTTCTATTTTTTAAGTTAATCCAATATAAAGTAAAGAAAAAATGTTAAATGAAACGGTTATATTTACTTCTTTTCACTTCAAAAACCAACAGAATATATCAATCAGCTTAGGTGTGTCTTTATCCACGCAGGTTGTTCAGCTATCTTCATTCATGCTGGTAATCATGTCAAAAAGATCATATAATTATTTTTCCGCACGGTTCAAGACGTAGCGCTCAATCTCCAGGAAATACAGCTCATGTATAGAAACTAAGCTGTAAAACAGCCCATTTTGGAGTCATTTTGTGATGTCACAAAAATCAATGCATTTAAACACATCCACCTAAGCAGTTTAGCTCCGCCCCTTCTCACTGACGTTATAAGGACTTTATTTTTTTTGAACGAAGCACAACACAGGCAGCCAGTCAGTGCATATGTCATTCACATGTAGCACTCTTTATGGAGCAGCAACAAAAACAGCCTGTTTAATTCTCACGTAAAAATAAATAGTAATCATTTTTGGTGCTAAAAAATCACACATCGTAACTCGACCTCTGGGGGGCGGCGGGAGCAGAATACAAGAAAATTGAAGATATGAGCCCTTTAAGTAATGATAGTGCGGCACGCTGCGGCTCGATTACCCCAAAAAGTTCCATACTGCACAAAAGACTGAACACTCAACTAACAGAGCCCCTCGAAAAACCGTTAAACCAACAGAAATGATGAACAATTACTGTAGTGAAGATTAAATAAAGGGTGGAGGAGCTGTGCTGTGAGTGGTCTTCATACGGCCATTCAACTTCTTCGCCAATTGTCATTCATTATCAGAAGCGCTGCATGTTCTCATGACTGGGAAGGTCGCACCTAAATAGACCTGCCGGTTAAACAAGTGTCACTGACACTAATAGGAAACCAGCAAAAGCAGGGGTCGAACAGCCGGCCACACTCCAAACCCAGCAACTTCTCCAATTTGCATTACACAGTGCAGCAACTACAATATCTCATTCTCAGCGGCATCGCTTCTCAAACTAAACTACAAGAAAAAAAAAAAAAACTGACGAGGAAATGAAGCAGCCTTACCGTTTACGCCGAGTTTCCAGATTATGAGCTTTTAAACAAACTGAATGACATGACTGAACCAAAACGAAACACTAACAGGACTTTTTTTATTTTTTTTTCGTCGCTGGAACTGAAGTTGTTGCTCTTGGAAAAAGATGGCCGCTCCTCCTCTCGCTGGATGCGATGATGTAATCAGACAATTAACCCTTCATTTCCAAAATACACGTCAAGTCCTTCACATCTCACCTGTCCTGTTCTCCACTTCAACACCGCTTAAATATAGCACCATTGTGTGGAGACAAAAGCCAGCATTATTTTCCTTTTTTTCAAATAACAGCAGTGAGTCTCTGACAAGACAAAACAACAGCCGTGCTGTCACTGTTATATGTAACTACTGTGTAGTAGCAGATTAACAGACTGTGAACAGAGTAAAAGTAAAGGAAACACAAAATAAGAAGAAATCATATAAAATCTTAATAGGAACCAATTAATTTGACAACAAATGATATTAATACGATCTTTGGGTGATGCTGCCATCTGGTGTGTCACGTTCGCACTTCACACATGATCATAAAACTATTGAGACTGCATCCAAAACCGCATACAACCAGACCGCACACACTGCAGTGTTGAATGCATTACTATTGGTAATATTGGTATTTTGACATACTGTTTAGTATGTTAGTATGCAGTTTTGGACGCAGCCTTAGTCTTGCTACAGAAAAGACATTTAAAGGGTTGTACCTGAGGTACAAACTCAATTACAAGAGCACTGATTTCTTTACACAGGTTGATAGAGTAGTAGTAGAAGTAGAAATAAAAGTGACTATCAAAAAAAAAACCTATTGCTGTGTATATATATATTACTTTTCACGTTTTACAGTGGTACCACAGTAGTCTCTATAGCAAGATTTTCCAGTTAACCCTTTAAAATACTAAGGCTTATTATTCAGTAAGTACAGGGACTTCAATGCAATGCTGGGGTTAAAAGATTAGGATCCCCTTCTGATGACGTATCTTGAAGGTGAGAGGAACATGTGAGAAACTACATCATTCAAGATATGTCTTTTTTATGCAAAAGGAAGCCAGAGGCTATGTTGGCAGTTAGGACTTCTTTATTTTAGAGTGCTGGATTCCCAGTGGTTGTCTGATGTATGTATGTTAGATACTACAGTGAGAGAACACTGATTGATAAGAACACAAGAAAAGAAAAGATACAAAATCATGAATTTTGTCAAAATTCAGGCTGAAGGATGCAATCATGCACGAGAGAATATTGCCTAATATGAAAGATAGTATATTAAATGATAATTTTTGGCCTCTTTAAGTATTGTGTAATTTATAGAACTTCAGTTGTACATAGTACACCCAACATCTATCTACATAACATTATGAAATTAAACACAAGAAGTAATTAGTAACTAATTAAACAGCTAAAAGTAACTAAAAGTAAAAGTATTATCATTTGATCACAGTCAAGAATGTTTACATCCATGAAAATGTTGTTTGATCACGTGTTACTGAGCAAATGTAACTTGTTACTACTCACCTCTGGAAACCGACCAGGATCAGTATATTTAGATGAGTATTGATGTATAGACGCAAGATGACATTCCACCTATTATATATTTTAGCCGTAAGTTCTGCAAAAGGATAGGTTTGTTGTGAAACCGAACATAAAGTAATACGATCGGCAGAGCATGGCCATGTAGTATTATTTCAGTATGATTACATATTAAATTCCGAAATATGTTCCTGATACATCGTATTAACTCCTGTCCCCAATATTTCACCTTTAACTATCAGAACTATGAATCAAGCCTTTTGATTTAACTGTCAGCACTTGATTAACCATTGTGGACAATGTGGAAATGCTTCAGCTCCAGAAGGAGAAGATGGCTGATGTTGGCTTGGTGATGCAGGGGAAGCAGGCAATGACCATAATTATCCTGTTCAAAGGCCAACAGGGCAAGAGAGCAATTCCAGTCATCAGAGCATCTATTCTGACTTTAAAGAAATGATGCAACGTTTTTCTCAAAATTATATTTTTCTCCCCAATTTTTCGAGTTAAAAACTGATTTTTGATATTTTACTTTTGTAATGTGTGCTTTTAAAGATGGGGACTAAAAAATACCTCCTGTGGTCTCACAACCACAAGCAAAGAAACAGAACAATTAGCCTACATAATGCCTTCAGGTGTAATTGTACGAATTATGAATGAATATTTTAAAAGGCACATATTCTACGTTTTCATGCATTTTAATTATTTTCTACTTATAACATTTGTGTGGTTTTGTTTTATAAAAACCCCTAATTGTTTTTTACATGATTGTTTTCCAAACTTTCTCTTTCCTGTAGAATTAAACAGCTCTTTTTTGTTAATGTACCTTTAAGACTGGTGTATGTAAATGATCTCTTTTCTAATTGGCTGCCCTGTGTTGTGCCGCATTCAAAATGCAGTTACGGTTAAAACACTCTTCAAAACTTTAGCTTGACTGGGTGAAGCTATACTGCTGTAAGTAGAACAGGCAGATATATATAATGTGTTGGTTTTTGTGACATCAAAAACACACTGAATTCAAGATAGGCTGTTTTGGCAGCGTAGTTTCCAAGTATGGACTCTGTGGACTTGGGGAACATTTTGAACAATGTTTACATACTACATCCAACACCTTTATTTTATACAATCAAGAACATTAGTTTTTCCATGAAGTGGGCTTTTTAACATGTTCACCAAAAAGCTTTAGGGTACAGTTATTTACCTGTTACGTTGATTGCTAGCTTTCTAGGCGCACTAGCTACCTGTGTTCCTGTAACTGAGAAGTGGGAGGCTGATGTTCATGCAGTGGCAAGGATAGATATATGGTGATATAAGATTACACACATTCTGTTCATTTACTCTTAGCATAAAATGGAAACAAGTGCACAACTACAGTAGTAGCGCTCATTAGCAGTATAATAGAGCTTCTAAAAGTAGCCATCTTATTCTGTGCCCCATGGAAATCAATGGAGGCCATTTTTGTTCCATATCTTACATAAGAAGCATACATTTACCCACACACATACATTAGAAGCATACACTTCACTTACACACATACACACAACTCTTTGCTTTTGTAAACAGGAAAAAATAGAAGAAGAGGGAATCCATTGGCCTCCTCTTCCAGATATTTACAATAAAACACATCATATAATATGTACTACTCTTCAAACCAATTAACCTTGTGGCTTTGCTACGCATAGCCTACTGTACTAATGGCCAATGTAGATATATCACACCTCCACATAACAAGTGCTGAGTGAGAGGAGCAAACAAAAGCTTGTATTTAAGAGCACTCGCAGAGTGTGAGTCATTAGAAGAGATGTTCTTTTCTCTCTTTCTCTTTCTTTCTCTCTTTCTTTCTCTCTCTCTCTCTCTTTGTTTCTTGTGCCATTGCCATTCCCACTCAGTTGGGTCCTGATGCTAATATCCCGCTAAGCCCCCACTCTTCTGCTGTTGGAGGTGCAAGGCCTAATCGCAGCTCAGAACAGTGTGTGATTTCAGCATAGGGGAGGTGGATTGGAGGAGGCAGACTCCAGGCTGGTTGCCAGTCCTATCTCAGAGAGCAGTAGCTGCGAACTGACTCATCCCAGCACGCTTTGCTTTTCCGGCATTCTCTCCTGCTCGCACGCAGATGGTGGGAGAGGGACAGCTAAGGGTCTGAAGGAAGAGCCGTCAGCTACCCGCAAAGCCAAGCGCAAATGCCCTATCTCACACAAAACCCACTGAACAGAGCCCAGACCTGTTGCTCGCTGGTTTTCTGCAGTCCTAAAAATAAAGGTTCTTGGACGTTCATAGTTCAACAAACTTCTGTACAGAACTTTTGCATTATGTAAAGGATCTTTGGTAGCACTTTACCTGAACCGTGCAACATAATACTGACATAACCATGCAATGAACATGTCATAGCAGAAGATGAGTTGTCATGACAGTAATATAACAATGTATTGTTACCACTACCAACAGATGTTGTACTGTTTACTGTCATGTAAGCTTTTGTCATGTGCTTATTTTTGGTATCCACCTTATTCCTGCACCCCATGATGAGTGACAAAAGCATAAATGTACAGTTCAAAAGCCAAAGTTAAGTTAAAAGCTTATAACCAGAACTGGCTCGGTTTTAACATCTTGACGAAATGTGGGAAGAAATAAAAATACAAATAATCTTTACTGTTGGGATGCTGTTCGAAGCTCATATGCAGATGCTTGTAATCAAGAAATGTCTAATGTACAAATCTGTTTTTTAAGCCAGTGTTTTGCTAATGCTCCTCATACGTTCGTCATTGTATGTTAGCCTCAAGCTAGTGGGGCTAGCGGGGCTAGCTCATGACATTTTCGATTCTGAGGTCAGCTCTAGTTTAAATACTGACATTTAAGCTTATGATAGCCATTCAAGTAATATTATTTACTGTGTATGTCTCTGTTTCAAGTAACTCCTCCTTTAAAAGCTTGAACTTGAAGTCCTGTCTTTTATTACCCTGCTAGAAAAATTAGCATAGATCAGCATGGCTGGTCACTAGCAAAACCAGCATATGTTGTGTTGTAGATGCTAATTTGCTGGTCAACCAGCATGACAATATTGGGTGACTAGCTAAAGCAGCAACAAATCAGCATAAACCAGCTCTGTGGTGTTTTTTTCAGCAGGGTATTGTAGCGTTAGCTGGTTAGCTTTCTGTTGACCTGCTTAGATTACTGTGGTGATTGAAGAATCCAGTTACAAAGAGAATATAAATTGCAAACCAGTTAAGGGGAGCCTGTTAGCATGTTTACCTGGCAGTATGCAACTGGTTGCATTTTATGGGCACAGATTTAAAAGCTGAGTTTTTTTCAAGGAGTCTTTACAAAGCCACATTCACATGTCTATGGTAGCCCTGCACTTTTTATACTCATAACATTGCTGTTCTTGCCATACTTCATCTTCACTTGGCTGAAGTGACAGTCGCAAACTGCACATTGTCCCAAAAATGCCTCAGACACATTTAAAGGGACAAAATGTGTAAATTTACTTTCTTTGAATTAACTAAAACAGTAATGAACGACATTTCAATTCCCCAACCATATAGTTCAGCCCTAATCTCAAACACAGTGGTCATGTGAAAAAAAAGATGGATATGTATGCGACTTGACCATGACATCAAACGTTATGACCTATGACAATTAACAGTAATGGTGACATAATATTGTTATATTACTGAACAAAGTTTGTCATGAAAACTCATGACAACATACAACATCTGACATGACAATTTTGTTGCCCTGTTCATGTCAGTGTTATATAGCAGAGTGTTAAATTTAAGAACATTCTTCACTCTCATTTACAAAAATAAAGAACCAAAAATGGTTCTTCTATGGCATCACTCCAAATTTTTTTTAAGATGCTTGCTATCAATGGTACAAGCAGTTGCTTAAGGATCCTGAGCCAGCAAATATGTAGATTTTGTCATATACAGTCGTATGCATAAGTTTGGGCACCCTTTGTCCAATGACATTTTGCTGATTTTCTAACACATTCTTCACAGAGAACACACTCCTGCACATTTTACTGCACAATTACTGTTTAATTGCTGAATTCAACATATTGAACATAACAAAAATTTGTGCACTAAAATTGGCAGAAATATGCCATATTTAAGTTCTTTGTGGAGGATGTGTAACTTATTTTCACTTAAAAAACCAACAAAACATAATCTGACCAAGAGTTGTTCAAGGTTGCGCACAACACTTTATATATACTTTTTACCTTTTTGTCAGTCATGATATTAGCAGAAAAATATCTTTTGAAAACATAACTGTTAAAGAAAATGAAGAAAGCAGAAATAAGGCATTTACTGTGTTTGTATTTATGTTTATTTTGTTTTATTTATTATACATTTGTTTTATTTGTGTAGATGACTGAGCTGTTTAAATGTCCTATTTCTTCTGTGGAAAGCCATTTATTATTTTTAATGCACTTACCTTGGTATTTATTGAACGTTTATGAAAAAAATGAAGCATTAATCTTTGTTCATTCCTGCATCCAAAATAGCATGCCTGGGGTGGATGGGGGGCCCCCCCACGTAAGATGCCAAATGTTCAGACTGACTGCAGCGTACGTCTTTTGGTGGGTGCTTCAGGCTGTTTCAGACTGCTTTAGATTACTGAAAGAACAAACAAACAGAGCAAACAGAAGAATCGAATTAAAACAAGCTGTTTCAGGTTTGTGAGACATTCTTTTAGCATAGAGAAGCAGTATTCAGGAAACACAAGTTCATTCACCTCATTAATGTAAATTGGTTTGATTTAATCTAATCTGATTTAGACGAATGCAAATGAATCCAATCCATCTGATGCTGTAATACTATAGCATTTTGGGACATATTGAGATACTGAGTTTTATCAGCACCTTTAATACTGGTATGATTCAGCTGCTTCAGCTTCTCTGAGTAACCACTGGATGATAGAGGAGTGAAGAGACACTTCAAACTGACTTTCTTTTTTTAGTTTGGGAAACAACTGTTAGACGCACACAAGTGTGCACACATATACACAAACAAACAAAGAGACAAACACATTGTATAATTATATTAACACATTCTATCAATTCAACATTGATAGCAATCCATTTTAACCTACAGTTGTATGTAAAAGTTCCACCTCCCTGGTCAATAGACATGTATTTTGATTTTATAAGTGAAAGTAAGTTAGAACATCCTCTACAGAGAACACACTTCTGCACATTTTAATGCACAATTTCTGTTTATTTGCTGAACTTAACATATTGGGGAAAAAATAAATCAGAAAATGTGGCCTGTGCATAAGTTATGGCACATTTTTACTCATGTTTTATCTTTTTGCAATATGTTAAACCCAGCAAATAGAATTGTGAATTGTGCACTAAAATTAGCAGGAAAAATACCCATTAAACCTATTAAAAAATGTAATTTGACTTGGGCTGCTAAGACTTTTGCATCCAACTGTATGTGCATACATAAGCCACATTTTCGGAACATTTTCATGGTTTTGATCACATGAGAACAATACTGTGGTACTAATTGCAGTAATAAACACATCAGCTGCTTGAACATGAATCAAAAGTTTATTTGAAATATTTCTTCCAAATCAAAAAGTGGAATAATGTTACTGATGTTATATGTAGTTATAAATATGTGGCCATTTTTAGTCTTCACATTTACTTTTAACTGTCGAACAAAAATGAACTGGCTCGTTAATCTTAAACAGTGACCCATGTCAAAAAGTCCTTCGCTGTGAGTGAGACTAATGACGAAGCAAACAAACAGGCCTTGAAACTGGTACCTGTTTTAGTTGCCTCTGTTTGACAGAATGCCACCAGGGGGCAGTATAGCATTTCTCTGTTACCGGGCCTTTAGGAGTAGTGCATTTAATGTGAAATTACAAATTTAGACTTTGTGATTTGGTTCATTAAATGCCCAGAACAAAATGATTTCAAGGGGAGAAAAAGTCTTTGAATCTGCACACACATTGTCAAGGTCTGAAGAACTGGGTCAGATTCTCTACAAAGGGAGATGCAGCGTGTGTGAGTGAGTGTGCGTGTGTGTGTGTGTGTGTGTGTGTGTGTGTGTGTGTGTGTGTGTGTCTGTGTGCGTGGCGGCCTTTTCCTGGCCATTGTCAGTTTTCTCTAATAGGCTCAAAAGTCTGAAACATCCCCTAAAAACAGAACTGGGCTTTGTGGCCACATCCTATTCATAATAGAGGGCACTGATTCAAATGTACACTGTTAAAAATAAGGTTATTTGGACTGATTCCATAAAAGAGACACTTTTAGCCCCTTTGGGAACCTTTCACTGGATTGTTGTTTGAAGCAGTGGCTTTGAAATTGTGGTCTGTTTGGGGACGATTGGGTTGCAAAGAAGCTGCATCAGTGCATACATAGAGTCCAGGCAAGTGAGGCACATTTTGGATCAGAAGCGGTCACCACACAGTTTAAAACTGTTATCAAAACTTGCTGTGCCCCAGCTTTTGGTATAAAAGAAGCTCACTTTAGCCTAATATGTGCTGTTTTATGTTCAGTGACACACACTACACACTAGGTTAACCACAGTTAAAGACCTGGTAAACATCCTTGAGGTTTATTCTTTATAATTTTTTTCTTGTCTTAAATTAATAAAATTATAGTTTTATTTTTGTTAATCAACTCATTACAATGAGCAGTCACTAAACATAATTAACTACATTTTCATTGTTCTACTTGCATGCACGGCACTCAATTATACCGTCATCACTGTAAACAGGAATTGAAACAGCCATACTTTTTGAAATCTACAGTGGTATGCAAAAGTTTGGGCACCCCTAGTCAAAATATGTTTTGTTGATTTTCTAAGTAGGTTATCAAACCCTCTCCAAAGAACACACTTCTGCACATTGTAATGCACAATCGCTGTATAGTTGCTGAATTTAACACATTGGCAAGTTATATTTTACTTTCCACAACGTTAAACTCATCAAAGTAATTGAACACTAAAATTTGCAGAAAATGTAATTTTTAAGTTTGTTCCCTGTACAGCATGTGCACACAACATGGGATGTTCAAACTTTTGAACACGTCTGTACACAAAAATGCCAACATTATTTTTTCCCCCATTCGTTTATGGCATTGAAACAATCTTATCGAGGACAATACACAATTTTATCAGGTTATATAGGCAAGTGAATGTAACATTTGGAGTCTTGCCCAAGGACTCTTATTGGTGTAGTGTGGTGTGTTTGCCCAAGTGGGGAATTGAACCCCAGTTACTGCAGGGAGGGCAGCGGTATTGCCCATTATGCTAGACCAACTGCACTCCTGGTCTTAAAATCCCCCTGCCTTGCGCCTTTCAGTGTTATCTTTATGCTGTGTTCATGCATGCTTGCATTGAAAAAGACGTTGTTCCCAGCTTCATAGTGTTAAGCAACCAATGGTGGCATGAAGCCACTCAAACATTGGCATGGTGACAGCATTACCAGTGCAAATGGATGATTATAAAAGGAGAGCATTAGCAGTGTTGACTATTTATTTTAAATGGAAAAAGGCTGTGCACTCTTCTATTTTTTGCTGTGTAACACTGGGTTTGTCTGGAAATCAGCAACTGGATGTTTGGTGTCCATGGCTCCCCGAAAAATCAGCATGTGATTTGTTTCACCGTGAAAATTGAGCTTCTGATGAAATGTTTGGCTTACCTCTGCGGTCTGTGGAACATTGCCTATGATGGTGATTGAAAACAATAAAATATCCGGTTTGCCATCGTCCCTCTGCTGCCAACATGCGAACGAGCTTTACTCTTACACGGATGATCCAACTAATTAGCTCATTAAATAATTAATGTTTCTTTGTCTGTACATTCAAGCCAAGCACCACTGAGGAACCTTTAGTTTTAAGAGTGTACTCTCACTGGACTCTATCAACCAGGTCTGCAATATACATATACGCTGTCGAAACGGAGCCTCACTTCATCATCCTGACAGTAGCTTAGTGTACACGATACATGCATTCATGGATTTGTTTTCTCGTGGCAACCCTGGATGTAATGATCTGTGTATTAAATTCCTTGACAGAGGCCTGACAATTACAGAGGCATGGGAGACCTCTGGCCCAAATGATGACAGATGGAAATGACTCAGGAGCTCTCTCTTACACACGCTCACATGCACACTTTACTAGAAGAGGCTTTACGAACTGAAGAAGCAGCTGCTGCCTGACAACATACATTACGATAGGCAGGCGTGGGGGTGTGGGGTATTGAAAGCCTTATTTCTAGCATAATTAACCCCTTTTCAATAGACGGATGCCGAACATCTGCATCTAATTTATTGCCCCTCCTATGATGACGGAAGTGTGTAGCCGTTTATAGCTGAACTAATCCTGCCACCCATTCTAGTGCAGAGACAGTGAGGGTTCCAATCCTGCCAAAGCCACTTCACATATTCAGAGTGCAAGAGGCTCTGTGATGACACAGCAATGTGAAATTCTTCACTGATAACCAAGATGTGAACTTGTGCATGTGTGCCAATCCTTCCATACTTGAACCTTGTGTATTTTAGTACCACAGGTACGTGCATGCACAACAGCCCATGACCTTTTACCCTCAGACTGCACCAGTGTCATCTCAGCCGGCATGTATAGCAATTGCATTTTATATGGCCAATTCTTCAAAACCCCTTTCAGTAAGATGACGCTCTTGAACGCTCCTGAACCCTCTGGTGCAGCAGCGCTATCCATGGTGACTTCCGTTAAGTAATGGCACAAACTCAGTTGCAATAAAGGTTGAAACAGTAGGTAAAATGCAAATAAAAACAGAAAGCAATGATTTGAAATCCAAACTTGTACTGGTATTTGAACAATGCTTTACCTTATAACTTCACTGTATTTGTGTTTTCTGAAACTGATGCCTGCAATATGTTCCAAAAAGTTGGGACAGGAGCAATTTAAGACTAGCAATATTGTAAAATGTTCACACAGGTGATGTGATTATGCTTGGGTATAAAAGGAGCATCCAGGAAAGGCCTAGTCCTTCATACACAAAAATGGGTCAAGGCTTGCCACTCTGCCAAAAATGCATCAGCTTAAAATCCAACAATTTAAGGATAACGTTCTTCAGCGAGGATTTTGAGTATTTCACCCTCTACAGTGCATAATACCATCAGAAGATTCATTGAATCTGGAGAATCTCTGTGTGTAAAGGGCAAGGCTGAAAAATACAACTGAATTCCCTTTCATCCCAGACAGTGCTGCATTAAAAACTGGCATATATCACTGCATGGGTTCGGGAATGCTTGGACAAACTGTTGTCAATAAACACTGTTTGAGAGTGCACCCAGAAATACAAGTTAAGACTGTACTATGCACAGTGGACGTCAAATGTCAACAGTGCCAAGAAACACTGCCATTTCAATATATTTTTTTCAATATACTTTTTTACTGGGCTGTTTCCTTGTGATTTGTCAATTCCATGATTAATTAACAATTTTGACTGGTTCCACTGTGTTGGAGTCTACTGCAGTCAGTCACAGACCTGCCGATATGATTTCAGATTAAAATCGACAAATTGTGAACGAAAACTCCTGTGAATGTTGATTCTGATAAATATCAGTGTGACATGCTGGTCTAGCACACTAGTAGCATGACACAATAAAACACTAACCTTGGGTAAAGTTTGCTAACGTCAACTCTGTAAAATTACTGTAACACCAGCTAAGCAGGCTACGAACAAGGTCAAAATATTCTAAAATTTTTATAAACAAGAAGGCTGTTGTCAGATTTCAGAAGAAATGGTTTGTAAACAATTCAAGTCTCAAATATAACCTTTTTTTAATTTTTTTATTAAATTTTTTTGTGTTGTGTCCATCCAAAGATGGATGTTAGAAAGAGGTAAGAACACAGAAGTTGTCCTGTCAGCTCATGGATCTCTGACTCACTGTCACAGCAATGTAAACCTAAACTACACCAGAGTTGCACAGTAAACTGTGTCTCAGTATTTTAACTTTAATATCTGAAAAAATTGAAATTGAAATCTTTCTCTCTCTCTTTGTATAGGCTTGCACACAATCACCTCTCTCTTTCTCTCTTCCTATGTATTTATGGACACTACCAATTAGTTCAAACTGTGGTCCCACAGTTAAAAAAAATAAAATTAAATAAAGCAAATAAAACAAAAAAACAAACAAACAAATAAACTCATGCATTTACATGAATTATTTTATGTTCTATTTAAACCCAAGTATATATAGTTCTGAATAATAATGAAAATATATGGTTTTCTACAGAACTGTTGTCAGTGAAAATTTGTAGGGAAATATTCAAATGTTTACATAATTAGAGCCAAAATCTCAAACAATTATACGGAGCTTATAGGTTACTTGCTAAGTTATCTTGTTATTGAATCTAACAATTTTCTAAATTGATTTTTTTTTTCTTGGAAAAAAAAGGATTTGTGCCAGACTCTTACCAAAGTTATAAATTAGAGGTTCATAGCAATTAAATGACATAGCATAGTGGATAAATATTACAGCCTTACATGCTGAAAATGAGGGTTCTAATCCCTGCTCAGGTGATAATAGACTGTGAGGAAAACTCTTCACACTTTGTTTGGTTTCCTCCGAAATATGATAAGAGTGTCTACATTATGCTGCATATGAAATTAAGTTTAATTCTTGAACATTATTGCAGACAGCCTATAGCAACCCTTAACACACTGAAAAAAGAGGCATTACCTTTCATTAATCCAAATGTATACATTGTTTCTACATTAATAAAACATAGTGCATGAAAAAATAAAGATAATGAAAGACAAAATTGTATTGATGTTTTATTCATGTGGAAATGATGCACATTTGAAAAATTCAAATAGATCATTTCAGTGCAGAAAACCCTTTTTTTTTTATCATAAAACATCAGTAAATTGACTGCACCACAAAAGCAGTTCTGTCATTCCTTCCTTCCTTCCTCCTCTCCTGCTGTGGGTAATTAGCCATGCTTCCTGTGGCAGGTGAAGGTGCTTTTCACAAAAATACCTGTGACTTAGCACTGACTTGGGTAAGAGATGCATGCTTAAAGAAACACAGCTGTCATGTCTGCAAAGCAGAATTAATACAGATCCAGAATGTGCAGTGCTAATTTAGTTTAGCGTGAATTTTACTTGCTTTGTTTCTGAAAACATGCACTATGAAAAGTAAAGGTTTTCATGACATGATTGTTAAAAAAAAAACTGTGTAGAATTGTTACATTATATGACGGTTCTTTAAACTTTAAAAAAGGTTCTTCATTCTTCACCTTGTTTACCAAACTAGTTCTTTGAAAGGTCATCCCCAAAAGTAGTTTCATGGCATCACTCCAAAGAACCTTTTCTTTTATATTTAAGTATGTTTGCAGACCTACTGTGATTGTGTTGTGGCTATGAACAGTAAACATGTACATATGTCCATAGAACTAGGCAGAAGAAAGATTCAATCCCTACTGAAATGATATATACATAAAATAGCCTCCCAATAAGAACACTGCACAGAATTTACAGCAAAAACAAACTACTGACAAACAGCAAGTTCAAATGTTAGATATATTTGCAGAGTACACTGTCAAAGTGACCAGTATTTTGTGCAGTCTTAAACAGTTTGTCTCTGAATATTGCAGTATCGGGCTGGAGCTTCCCAGCATTTCTTGCAGTTTTCGGATGATGTACACCATGTGGCTAAAGGTATGTGGACATCTGACAATCACACCTATAACTTGTTGGACATCCTATTCCAAAACTATCAGCATAATATGGATTTGGCCTCCCTTTGTGTTGATAACAGCTTCCACTCTTCTGGGAAGTCTTTCCACAAGATTATGGAGTGTGTCTGTGGGAATTTGTGAGGCCAGGCACTGATGTTGGACGAGAAGGCCTGGCTCACAATCAATGTTCGAATTCACCCCAAAAGTGTTCGGTGGGGTTAAGGTCAGGGCTCTGTGCAGGCCACTGGAGTTCCTCCACACCAAACTCGTCAAGCCATGTCTTTATGGATCTCACTTTGTGCACAGGGGCACAGTCACAGAACATGAAAGTGCCCAAACTGTTCCCACAGTGTTGGAAGCATATAATTGTCAACAGTCTTTGTATGTTGCAGCACTAACATTACCCTTCACTGAAACTGGCTGAGCGCAAACTCAGAAGAATTGCCCCAGGCCATTATCCCCCCTCCACCAAACTTTACTGTTGGCACTATGTGTTTCAGTATGTAGAGTCATCCTGGCCTCCGCAAAAGCCAGATTCGTCCATCAGACTGCCAAAGAGTGAAGCATGGTTCATCATTTCAGAGAACACTGCTCCAGAGTCCAGTGGCGATGTGTTTTACACCACTCCAGCCAACGCTTGGCCTTGCGCATAGTGATCTTAGGTTGCAGAGGTTCATGACTATGTGCTTGATTTTATCGCTTGTTAGCAATAAGTGGGGCTGAGACACCTGAGCACAATACTTAGTAGGAGTGTCCACATACTTTTGGCCATATACTGTATCTGCGTAATGCTGGGTATTGTAGTGAGATAACAATGCAAACAAATAAAAAACAAAATTGTGAATTTCTTCAAACAAGTGAGGTTGAGGGATATAATGCAGCACTACAGAATACAGAATAACACTACAAACAACATGTTAAATGTTAGTTTTAGGCAGGAATGTATAAGCATAATCCCCATGACATGAAACAAATTCAAACTCAAAAGCACTCTGTAGACCCTGACTGTAATGTTTGTCATACAGCTCCTGTGGATGAAGCTAAAGACTTTTAACGTGGTCACCATGGGCTCTCCTTATCACGTATGCTTAAAGTTATCTCGCAATGCTGGAGAAAGCGCTGAAGCGCACCTTTGAGGTGTTGCAACAACAGAGCAACCTGAGCCACATCCTGGGTATGCTTGCCTCTCTAAGATTAATGCAACTTAACAGCTATTCCTCATTCTGAAAACGCTTTTCAAGAGCTTCACTGATTTGCCCATGAACAAGCGGAACTAGCAGCTGCATACTAAGCGCAGTCATTAGAATAAAAGGAAGATTATTCATGACATTAAATAGACACTGCAAAACAAGACCATTTTTTTAGGCAGTGAGAATTTATGGCCATGATCTAGACTGTTGTTTCTGCAAGTATAACAAGCTTGTCAGACCGGGGCAATATAACCTGAGAAATATTGTTTGCAGGCAGGGGCTAGGAGATATATGGTAGGGGAAAGTAAATTTACACGGAGCAGAAAATGGGAGAAAAACAAATAGACATCCTTGGTGAGGTGAAATACTGTGCAGACGGGAGCTGTGTTCAAAACAGGGGCTAAAAAATCGCTCGAAATATAAATCAGGAGCACTGCCAGTCCTGAGACAGATGGGGGAATGGTTGACTATGCTGTCAATGGGTGACAGGAGTGCTGTTTTGAAATGTAGCGGTAGTGTCGCCACCTCATTAAAGCAACCCAAGACACCCAACAAGGCGAAACATAGGCATTTTTTATGGGACCTGAATTTCAAAGTCAAAACAAACCTATGACTGATGATGCCTGACCAAAGGCGAGACTAGGCCTTGATCTTCAACATGGGTTATGTAGAGGCCTGGTGGAATGTGGCAGATTGCAGTTGAAGTGGAATCCAAAAGACCCTTAAGGTATGGTGAGGCATGACACTAGCCCACAGTGATGTACAACAGTCGTGCTCCTGGTCCAGAAAAGAGAATTTACAAAACAACTAAGCTTATGTATAAGCCGCTGACATATTTAGGTAGCTGTGTCATGCACCGTGGCACATATTTTTGATAGGTGGGACCTTGTTTTGCAAGCCAGACTACTGCCTATTGTCAAAAGGTCTGGGGAATGTTGCCAGACTTTGCTGAATGTTGCTGATTGTTTCCCACCAGACTGATTAAAAGAAGTGCACATCAGTGGAAAACCCTCAGAGCCTTCTAGGCCTTCAAAGAATTTATTTCATAGAGTGACCATGCTTGTTGTATTTGAGCTCTGTAACTACTGTGGCAATACTCTTATTTTATTATTAAGGTTTGGTTGGAAACAAAAGGGTTGAGATCTAGAAATGCCTAATGGAAAATTGTTAAGTCAGACTGTTTTCCTGTGATATCTAAGTTGATACAGCCAAGCGAGCTCTCCCATTGGACAGGGCTTCTGGAGCTGGACTGAAGATCTTACATGTAAGATTCACTAGCAACACAATTAGAAAAAGACCAATTTTGTGCTTCAATTTGAGCTTCAAATATCTGTATTTAATTTTATATGGTCAAAAAAGTGTTCTTGTGCAGCAGTATCACCTTAGCACTAACGTAGTACTAGAAAACCTTCAAAATTAATATGTGGCAAAAATTAATATGTTTATTTTTTTCTTGGTTTTTGCCCAATCCGAACATATGCACAATATATATCAGATCATCTGTGTACCTCTGTGGGTGGAGCATCTGATGCTGAGACTAGGTGCTCTCCCAACGCCTCACACATCATCACCATCTACCACCAAAAAAAGGAAAGCTTTGAATCTGCTCCCAACAGATGGAATAGGATAATAAAATGGCAAGAACATATGTGAAAGTTCTTTGGCCCATGTTAAAAAATAGTACAAGCCATGCTTTAGAGTTAACTTTGTAGGTTCATTCAATGTGTTTTCTGAGAGAAATGGCCATTCTGACCTGTCTACTGAGGAGATTCTCTGCTAAAATGGCCTCTCTAACACGAACACCCTCACACAGACCTCTGCTGGATCTCCTTTGGGTCTGCAAGCCCTAAATAGCTGTGTGGATCGAACTCGCTGTGATTCGTATTACATGGTGAAAGAGACCCAAGTCCTCTAGCACAACAGAGTTACCCAGCAATGCCCTCTAAGAGCGGCTAAAGGCTCAGCTCAGATATCAGGAACAGTCTCTGGAGGAGCACGATTGACAGGCGTACTACCTAATAAACTATGGGGTGTTTTTCTTTTTTAATTTGTTTTGGGAAAAAACAGCCTGATGCACTTTTTTTTAGAACATTCTGGATATATCCTGTACACAGGATGACTCAATGCATTATGGTGCAAATGAGTGGAGGGTCAGCAAGTGCAACATCATTCAGAGGGTGTGGGAAGGGGGTTTATTGTTCAGCAAATGTTTAACAGTCAGACAGGGTAACACATAAGGCCTGATGAATGTTTGCATATGATTAACCCATAGAAATCCAGAGTTATCACTGTTGTTTCTCAATACTATTTAAATGTAGTTATGTAAATATAATGAATTACATACAGCACAGTGCAAAAGTCAATGACTACCCTTTCAGTTATTTAATTTCCAGGGAAAAGTGTAAGTTATTTATTTTCAGTGTCGGAAAAAATGTCAGAAAACATTTATATGACACAAAAGGTTACAACCCTGAATATAATACTAAACCTTTCCGTATTTAATTTGTCCACTCTTTATTTTTGTTCTCTCTACTGCCACTTTAACTCTTCCATCCTTCCTTTCTTAAAACCAACCAGTTACAGCTTTGCCCTCCCAACAAAAGCTGCCCCAAACAGTCACTGACATTATGTTACTCTCAAAAACTCACTAACATTCACACAAGCAGCTACCCAAACACACCTCAGCTGCCTTGCAGATTTCTTTCTCAAGTGCATCTAAAATGGCCAAGTGAGATATTTCCAAAGAGGTTACATGTAAGATAATACACTTACATATGGAAGGGGAAGGAAACGGGAGTTTTCAAAACTATCAATTTCCAGTCAAAACAGCTATTAGGTATTATTTAATCATTTTCAGTAGATATTCCGGAGAAGAATATAAAAGAAAATAAGACGATAAGTTACTTGCATAAGGAAATGTAAAGTGAAAGGAAAATAGGTGAAAAAAACTTTTTTCCAAAATAAAAGTTTAATAAAAAAATACTGAGATTGGAAAATTATTGAGATAAAGACCTGGTAGATCACCAAAACTCTAACTATCAGATAAACAGTACATTAAGCTTTCATCTTTGAGAGAAAATCAAGCTCCATTCTTGCTTTAGACCTGAAAAAATCCACAGGTGTTTCTGTCCATCTTTCCACTGTGAGAAGACAACTCAACACTATGAGTCTGAAGGATGTGTCTGTCAAAAAACTGTTACTGTAGAGAAAATTTCCATTAGAATGTTAAAACAGGACATCTGAGATTTAAGTAAGGTTTTAAGGCCTGATGAGTCTAAATTTGTAACTGGGATTGCTTGGATTGTGAGAAGCAGAAAATACAACCAACTTCCAAGACTGAACTTTGGACGTGTAGAAAGCAAGTCTCCCAAAATACTGGATGCTATAATAAAGGCAAATATTGGAGACACTAAATACTGAGAACATTTGATGTTAGATTCTGTTGTTGACTTGTAGTTGTTCAGTTCTGTGTAATTTTCTGTTACATACGTTTTCTGCTTTTTCTGATGTTAAAAAATAAATAACAACTCATCCTAATTGATATTTTGACTGGAACTGAAAGAACTGAAAGGAGGTCTCTGACTTTTGCACAACATATTTATGCAGTTAGTTCAATAATTAGGTGTATCTACATTCTATTTATATGCTGCATTGACAGATTTAAATCCAGACATTTTTTCCATTTGTTTTGAAAATGTAAAGGATATTTTTTTCTTTCTTTAAAACAAAACTGTATGCACAACAAAAACTTTTCGTCCAATTAAAACTTTTAATCAGATGCGAATCATGAAAATATCTCCTCTTATGCTCACAAACACAGATGTGGTCGATTGACAGTCTAGACTCTGGTCGTTTGAGATGAACATCTTTTGCTTGTTTTAATGAGCTACAAGTGAGGCATAAGCCTAGAATAAATACAAAATGCTCATAAACTATGAACAATCTAAGTTCCAGTTTTAGAACACCAGCTTCCACTGTGGAACATGCCATTTGTCTTTAGTCTCAGGTCGGCTGAACTGAGTGCCTGCAGAAGCCTCTGCTGCTCCTGTGAGTCATATTTGTCTGGGATGGGTGCCAGCACCCTGTCCTGTGTGTCAGCGCCATGCCCTGTCTGTCCGCCGCTCTCCAACACACACGCACTCACATACACCCCACTGACGAGTCTCCTAACTCTCCCTCAGCCCCTGGAGCTTCTCCTTGTCGCTCGCTGCTTCTGTCCTAATGCAATGCAGATGTGCTACCACCAGGGAGAAGCTCAGCTTAGGTGTGATTGACAGAAGCGAGGTAGCACCTGCGGATGCCATTTTTTTTAAAGCAAGAAGAAAGCCTATCGACGGAGAAATGAGCGCTGAAGTCGCTGCTGCAAATTGCCTTTTCAAAACAAGCTCGCATGAACGTGAGGGGTGTGCGCTTAAATATTCATTAAGACTGACCTGCTCCACTTTCCAAAGCTCAGCGTTCCAAAATCTTTAGCAGAAAGCGAAGGTTTTAGTGGGATGAATTCCCCTGGGGCTCATAAACTCTGGCTGTGTTGATTATCTGTGAATGTATTACTATATTTCTTTCATTATTCCTTTATTACAGTAACTTCCTCTGATGAGGACTGATGATTTGTAGTGAATGGCTGCTCTGTTGTGTGTTATTGACACTGGAACCAGGCAAAGCTCTATTTCATTTCTCTTGTGAGCATGTATGCAGTGGATATGACAATAAAGTGGCCTCTGACTTTGCTTTTCAAGGACCAATGTGGCTGCATTACAGTTTCATGATATAAACTCACAAATGCTATAATTCCAGGCAGACTACAACAAGGTCACCAATAGACATGTACCAGTATTCTGTAATTTGGTGTACCGTGATGTTAAACACGTACAGTAATGCAGCATCAAACACTTTGCATGTTAATACATTTTAGTCAAACAAGTTGCAGAAGGAGGAGCAGATAAAGAGGACTTTTTATCCTCTGGCTCAAAAATGTATGTTTGCATTGCAAACTGTATGTGTATGAACTGTATTTGTATGCTTAAAATCTCAGGCTTATTACACACTAAGACTTATTATTCAGTAACTACAGAGACTTCAGTGCAAACTGGCTGAGCTATTCTTAGGTTATAGAAGTGTGTGACAAAAGTTTCGGCCCTCCAGTTGGCCCTGGCCATGTAAGAGGTCAAGAAAGAGTTTGGCTGAGTGTTTAAACATTTACTGAATGTTTCACTGTATATCTGGAACATAACGTTAAATAAAAAGTTACAGAAATATCTGGCTGAAGTCCACATGTAGACTTGAGCTGTGTAGCCTCGAATGCAGTGTGGAAAAAAAGATAATGTACATGATGATGATACAGCGCAGTATATGACATTTTTATGCAGGTACATTATGGGTACCTGTAAACAGAAAAACAGTTTCATGCTGTTTTTCATGTTGGAGCAGTTTCATAGCTGTTATATGGCAGTTCTCAACTCCAGGCCTGCCTGCAAATAGACATCAATGACTGTGATACATAGTCAGCATCATTATGTGGACAGTTTTTTTTATTTTTAATGATTATTTTATTGTGAATACTGCACACATAGTTTGTGCTGAAAAAATACATTCCAAACATATTGTTATTTATTTTGTTTTATTTTTGGTTTTTGGAATAATGCAATATAATGCTATATCATGACAATATTGTAAACTGTGATAAAAGTTTAAGTAATTCATGATTTTTTACATTTATTTACTCTTTTTTTAACTGGCAAAGGACAGGTCACAAAATGTAAACAGCCCAATAGCAGACCTTATGTAGATGTCCTTTCATGTAGCCTTATGACAATGACCTACAGTGAACTATTGCGATAATTTTATATTCAAACTTGGAAAATGGAGATAAGCAAACACAAAGAGAGAAGCAGAGATAGATAGATATATATATATATATATATATATATATATAGAGAGAGAGAGAGAGAGAGAGAGAGAGAGAGAGAGAGAGAGAGAGAACGAGACCGACAGAGACAGAGAGAGAACAGAACATCTCAGTCTCACAGCAAATGTTCCTTCGTCCCAGGCAGGTGGCTTACTTGGCCCTTCTGACCCAGACTCACTACAGAAATAGGACTGGACATTCCTCTCCTTGGACTAAATAAAAAATGGTAATAGCTACATAATAGGCAGATCAGGTCAAGGCAAGGAGATGTGGTGGAGCATCCATCAGAAAGCAGAAAAGACCAAAGGAGGAATCAAGATAATTTCACATATTCTATACTGAAGTGCAACATAAGAAGGTCATCTGTCTTTGTCCTTCATTAATGGCCTAGGAAAAATATATACAGTGCTGTGCAAAAGTCAGAGACAGAGCTTCATTTATTCAATTTCCAGTTAAAACCACCATTAAGTATGAGTTTTAATTAATTTTCTGTAGATATTTCTGATTAGATTATATGGTATAGAAGATAATCCACTTGCATAAAGAAGGAGAAAGTCAAAGAAAAACGTGAATAAACAAAAAAAGTGAATAAACAAGATTTTCCAAAACTAGAGTTAGAAAAATGATTAAAAGAAATAGAGAATATGGGGCTCCTAACAACTGCGCAAGTGGACCACCAAAAATGTCACCATCAGATACAAACTGTACCTGAAGAAAATCAAGCTCTACTTTTGCTTCAGATCTGACAAAATCCACAGGTGCATCTGTCCATCCTTTCACTATGAGACACAACTCAATGCTATGAGTCTGAAAGGATGTGTAGCTGTCAAGAGGCCCTTAAAGGGGAACAGACATAAAAGAAAGAACATTCGCATACCAAACAAAGAAGCTGCTGGTGTTCTTAGAACAATGGACTGACCACCCCAGAGTCCAGATCTTAACATCACTGAATGTGTTTGGGATTATTTGGATTGTAATGTAACCAACTTCTAAGACTGAACTTTCAAGGTGTGGAAAAATATCCCTGCAGATTTTGAAAGTTTGATGGAAAGACTGGAAGCTGTATTAAAGGTTAAGGGGGGGAACACTAAATACTGAAAGATTAATAAAACAAGCTGTTGAGGCTTTGGTGTAATTTTTTGTCAGATGTATGTTTTCAACTTTTTCCAGATGCAAAATTTAATAAATGAATGATCTCTGACCTTTGCACAGTACCAGGGGTGTCAGACCACAGGTAATGGTGGACCTGACTAACCAGGGCTCTGCCTGGATGGTGGGCCATCCAAAAGTCTCACAAATAAATTCATTTTGTTTTCTAATTTTCTCAATTTTGATACTTTCTGTCCCACACCCTCTTCCTCCCCCACCTCAAAAGCAAAAAATGGTTATTGTGCAAGTCTGTCATGTAAAGAAGGTGGCTAAAGAGAGCAGTCAATGGAGCAGCCGATTCTGAAACCAAAAAGAAACCAAAATCAGGATTTCAAAAGTGCAAGGAGCACAGAGAGCAAGAGAGAAAGCTGAAAGAAGGCAGGCTACTGCTGACAAAATTCGTTCAGAAAACAGGTGAGCTTAAAGTGCCAAACAGTTAATATGTTGTAGTAAATTATACAACAGTTAATTCCGGCCACGCAAGCTGAAGTGTTCTAACCGTGCTGTTATTTCGCCATAACATCACAGGTTTTTCACAAACACTGTATCACTCTGCTGAGACGTCATTGCTAAGCAACGACTTTGACAGCTGTAGGAGACGCTCAAGCCATTTTAATGTTTTTACTTCTTACTTTGTGCACAAACAGAAAATGGATACTTTTAAGATCACATTTGACCCACAGCCGATTTGGTCAGACTCTGAAGATGAGACTACACTAAATTCCCAAACTGTCAGTTGGTCTGTGTAAGGAGCTGGAGAATGAACTGCTGGCTGTGCAGCGAGTGAGCAGAGCTCGTTACTCTGACGTAGCAACAAGCTGCTTGTTAAGGAATTATAATTTGGCAGAATTGCTAACATTAAAACATAATAAATGCCACGTTCACCGCCCAATTTCTTTCTTTCTTTCTTTATTTATTTATTTAACTGTTGTATAAAAGCAGTAGAACACTCGAGGTCATGTGTTATCGCAAATAACATCACGGCTGTGATTCGGTTGCAGGCACGAGCCTGCGAGCTTAAGTAAACCAGCGATTAGCTAGTAAGTAGTCATTCAGTAAAAGCTGATATAGGAAAGAAGGATTTAATTCACTGGAGCTAGTAAGCATTTTATTAATAGTTAAGGTAACAGTGTTTCTGTGATCATAACCCAGAGAAGTTCAGCCTCAGTTCAGCAGCCAACCTGTAAAACACATACTTTTAGTCCCAGAAGTCACTGAGGGAGAGAGAGCAGCACCTTTTCCTTTTATCAGCCAACTGAGACATGAGACAAGCTCAAAGCAGGTAACTCACAGGTGTTCTAACTTCCAATCAAACATACGCTGAGCAGTTTAAGTGAAAATGACGGTAACTATACATAAATACGTTCTGCTTTTCTCTTTTGAATTTGTCTCTAATTAAATTGATTGCCTTAAACAGAGACTAAATTTCAGTCTAATCCTTTTTGAACTACAATAAGACTGATGATTAGTTGCTGCAAAAAAATGGTAACTTTACCATTTGTAGCCAAGGTGTGAAATACAGGGGCTCTGAGTACACCCCTAATAAACCTGTTGGACCCCCTGAATGTCTCAAAATTAAAATTCTGGAGGGTCCCTGAAAATAAACTTATGATGTTAACGCTATCAAATACAAATTCAGGGAAAGCTCATTGTTTAGCTGCTGCACTCGCAACCTGTCTTTGGCATTCTTAACTAACTAGAGATGCAGCACTGGTCTGCCTCAGGGTGGCACTGTAGCAAATTGGTTCACCCAATTGGCCCTTCATAGCGTTGCAACTGTAACTATGCCTGTGATACCTCTGAAAAGTTTTACAATATGCCATAGCATACTTGTAAATCTGAAAACTTGCCCAGATTCCTAAAAGATTGGTGGAAACTGAGGACAGAAGAGATGTGCAATTAATTTGTAGATAAGTGCATTAGCAAACTAGAAATGAGCATTTCCAGAAGAAGAAATGTTAAACAAACATTTTGCTGCCATTGAAGCATCAGTGCTGCTATGGCGAGTGAGTTAGCAGCCAGCCAACTCTGGAGTAGCCAGCCAACAAGAGACCCCTGCATACCAGGGGGTATTTCACACACTGGCTGTAACCTTATTTTAAGAATATTTATCTCTATTTTTATTTGTTTTAGGTTACTATTCGTCAGATTATCTCACTATATTGGCAGATAATTTTGCTTGTTTAAGAAACATTCTTGAAACCAACAAAATAATCTGCCACTATAGTGAGATCATTTTACTTGACAAAATAGATAATTACAAAATTAATTACAATTTTGTAATTAATATGAACAATAATAACAAATATTACCCAAAACAAGTAAAAATGCTTACAAATAAGGGAAATAATCTTAAAAGAAGGTTACAACAATCTCAAAATTAGAAGTATTAGATACATTGACTACATTTAAGGTAATTTCACTTGTCAAGATACCATTTTTTGCAGTGAACGCTAAAGCAGTTAAATCTACCTTATTGATTTTTAGCTGTTTTACCCTTAAATGCAGACCAACTAACCTCATAAAGGAATACAACATAATAAACACATTTTTTTTCTTTTCTTGATTTTTTTGGTGCTACACCCCTGCGCAGTGTATAGTTTCTTACAAAATCTAAAACATCTTATTTTGTTGCTTGCTTAAGGCTTATGTACTAATGCTTTTGACTATCTACAAACTGTCTGGTGAAGCTTCATTATATAATGACATTAAAGTTAGAGTTAAGTTTAGGTTTTGGACTGGGTTAAAGTTAGACTAAGTGTTAGATTTAGTGTTAGAAACAAGTTAATTTGAAATGAATACTCATTTAATGTCACTTGAAGACAAGGTGAGCAAAGCATTTACTGTGGACCGTCAAAATAAAGTGGTACCACAACAGAAAATCGAGGCCCAGTTTCTCAGATGCATCAGTGTTTTTAGGACAGCTGAGCTGATCTAGTGTGAGGTGCATACTTTATCATCTAATGATCTTTGTGCTATGAAGCTGTATTCTAAGCTGCCTCTGAATGCATTGTAACTGATACGGCTAGTACAAAGAGAATGAGTGGAAGAGTGCATCAAAGATTGTCCTTCTCACAATGCAACATGCACTCTACTGTACCTCTAGCATAGCCATTCTACAAATGCGTCCTGTCATTGCTTTGAACTGCAATAGACTGGGATCTAGTTCTCCTGCACAGCTCCACCATTCCTCCTGCCTGATTCAGCTCACTGCCTTCAGGTCTCCCGTATAATCATATCAACCCAAAACACATGAAGATATCATTGCTTGAAATTTCAGAGGGTCATGGCAGAGTGTTATTCTGACAGCTGTAATATGGTGTTATTTTAGTGGCTGTAATGTCGTGCTGTTCTGCATCTATTCGATTGCAACCAAAGAGACGAATAGGGGCAAGTAGACATTTCAGAAGGTTAGGACATTGTGAGGGATATTAATATGGCAAATGAACAATCAGGAAAGTTTTTGAAAGTTTTCAAAAGGTGAGAAAGTTTTTAAAAGCCAATTAGCTTTTTTGCTTAGAAGCATGCTGCTTTATTCGAGGAATGTTGCTAAGTGGTGTTGTATTGGCTCTCACTTTTTGGTAAATTTGACAAACTTCAAATAACAGGCCCACACACCAAGATAAAGGAATACTTAGTGGCTTAGAAGTGTGTCCAAGAGCAAACATTAGGGTTTGATCTCTCGCCCTGGTCGATATGCAAGGTTGTGTAGCCTGTATAACTACATCATCATGTTTTGAATCCTAAACTGATCCGAGCTTAATAGAATTCTGTCTGAAACTGACCCAAACCAGTTTATCATCACCCAAAGTTCTGCATATAACCTGACAGAATAACTCTGGCTACCTTGTAGTGACAATAAATGCCTTAACACATATATTCATCAAATAATACTTTGGAACAGCATCTAAATTATTTATTTATTTATTTATTTATTTATTTATTTATTTTTGTTCTGTTCTTTTCATACTATTTCTGTACATAGGACATACAAATAATTTGACCAAACATTTTTAACGTTTTTAAACATTCATTTGGCTGCACTAAACTGTACTTCCTGAATTGATTCACTGTTTATGTTCTGCTTTTTTCATGAACATGGGCCTTGCTGCTGAGTACCCTGCCGTGCCAGATTAACCCCTTAAATGGCTAGAGTTTTATACACACTTCTATATTCTAAGAATAGCTCATCCAGTTTGCACTGAAGTCTGTGTAATTACTGAATAATAAGCCTTAGCTTGTAATAAGCCTGGGATTTTAGGGGGTTGAAAAGTTATTTAAGGTAGTGAAGAACAAAGTATGTGGAAAAAATTTAAGTGAGTAAAACACAGGGCAAAATCTGTTAGAAGGGAGGTGGAGTGGGAGGCGGTTTGTGAGAACCCAAATGTGAAATTTGAACCTGGTCGGAGTTTGATGCATATTTGAAAAACGATGGCCAAACCTGAGTGAACCTGATGTGTTTGGATCCTGCCGGGTTCAGACAAATATTTCAGGCTCTACTTCAGAGCATCAACTTGTTTGAGACATAAAAATAGGGAGAAAACAAGCAAATTAGATTGCCATTTTTTTTTAGTAATTTTGAATTGTAGAGCATTGTTTTTTTTGCACTGGTTCCCACAAAATTCTTGTTACGGCCATGGCCACTGGAATGCCAGGGGGCGAGTGGGCATTTGACCTGCCACTTTTCAAGGTATGAGGGCAACGACCCTAATTTTGTGATTGAGTTCAGGCCACTGAAGAGGAGCAGCAGCTTCTTAATCACATTTTTACTGTGGCATTACAAAAAAGTAATGCACTTGGTTATGGTTTGATATCACACTGTGAAATTTACTTAATGTCTGTTTCAATATTTCTTACTGCTACTTAGCTAAACTAAGACTTGATGTTCTTCAGGGATGTTAGCTAGCAAAATTAGCTGTCTGAGCTGAAGCCAGTGAGGCATGCATGGGCCTTTTTTTCACTCTAATACATGCCATGTAAGTCCTGTAAACAGGAGGTGACATTCTCAGAAGGAACAGACAACAGCTCCCTCATTTGCAAATAATGTACAAAATATGTTGTGTCACTTATGCACTGAAGGAGCCATGCAAGTGTGGAGGGTAGATTTGTATTGCTTCTCTCTAGTACTGTACTGTGACCTTTCCACTCTAAAAATTCAACAAAAAAACAAAGGTTTCACAAAAACATTTAACTTTGCCCACAGTTATCTAGTTGTCTTTATATTTCCCAGCAATATACGCTTCTGCTCACTCATGAACATTTTGAGTATTATAATATATTTTACGCTGGGAAACTGCCATGTTAACTTTAACAGGATTTTTGACTTGCATGTGTGAAAAGTACTTAAACACTGCTACTGTTTATGAATAGGTTCATTGGTTTATTGGGACATGGTATTGCATAATAACCATGTCATATGCTATATATAGTGCTGAAGAAGTTAGTTTTAGTTAGACTGTCAATGGCCTAATTGTCTTTGTCAGTTATGCAGCCACTAGCAGTGCCTTTTTTTGCCCCACCACTTTTGGAGGTGTAGAGCCACCCTGTAACATAATGTGGTGTAGACGCCAGCCTCTAAACTTTCAGAGAAACTTATTAAACCATGGGCTCTAGAGGTTGTGACACAAGAGACCTTACATTAGTTGAAGTAACACATCACATGTGACAACAGGAAGCAGTGATAATAATGGCAGACTTGCAGAATCTACAATGCTGCCTCAGCCTCTGCCGCTGTTGTTGACCGATGCAGTGTGGCAGTTTCTGAACAAGCGTGAGTGTACATTCAGCTTGGAGTTCAAATCATTAACAGCATTTGCTTTTTCAAAGTGGTAGTGACAAAATCATTTTAGACTGCGATCATTTAGATTATTTTCATTAAAAAATGGCCGTGTTGGTTGCATTGAGATCACATTACTTAAGAAGCATAAAAGGCAGAATTAACATTCTCTTTCTGTTCAAAAGGGCTAAGTTTCTTAGCTCCGTTGTGAGTGTCACACAATGACGGAAAAGGGTCTATCGCATGATGACTGAGTCTCATGGAGGCATCATACTAGGCAATAGCTAATCATCTTCAAACTCTCTCAATTCAGAGCAGTATTATATTTCTGAGTCAGAGTTTTGGAGGCATTCAAATGGCATTTCTGCTCAAACAATGGCTAAAACTACAACTCATACAGGGCCCCCAGCTCCAGATTCCCTTCCTGACTGGGAATCAGGTCCAAATCCTATCCTCTCTCAGGGTGCTGAGGGGCTACTGTGGTGTTTGGGGTGGAATAAAGCAGTACGATGGCTCCCATCTCAGTTGTAATGAAAGAGGATGAATCACTCTGTCCACAGAGCATCAGAGAGTGCCTGAAATCAGCATTCTGTAAGATCAACTCCACTGCAACTTGCCATCAAAACCTCTTTTTGGCTGGCTTTTGGAACAGTACAAGACAATAACTTGTTTACTCTCCTAATGGTCTCTCTGTGCAGAAGTACGGGGGGAGTATGGGTACTTTCTGCTGGATGCTGGGAAACAAGCAGTTGCTAAGGAAATTTAGGTCAGTCTGACAGGCTTGCTTTGAGACGATCACATGCTCATGCTGTAGTTTTTGGAACGTGCCCTTTAGAGTTGGAGGAATTCTGAGCAAAATAAGAGTGAATTGAAATGTTTGGGGAAATATGATATGATGGCTGACAACAGTAACATACAGACATGATGCTACATTCTTAAATGCTTCTGGACTTCAGCCTATGGATCTAGGAAGAAAACTATAATTGGTACAGACACTCACACACACTCATTTCGCTCAAAAACAGTTCTTTAAAGAGCCACTCACCGAAAGGTTCTTTAGGGAACCAGAACTGGCTCCTTTGTGGTATTTCCCCAACAAACCCTTTTTTTTATTTTTAATAGTATACAACTGACCAGAGTGGAACCCTTCAGAGCCGTCTCAACCTTCAGAGAAGGCCTAATAACTTCTGTGAAATAAAAAAATCCATCTGTAATTTTTTCATTTTTTATTTTTATTTAAAAAAATCATGATGTATGTTGTATTCAAGCTTTGCATGTGTTCTAGTTGTACTCTAATTTCATTAAGTTTTGGTTGGAAACAAAATCAGTTTTCTTTTCTGTGGTATCTAGGCAGATATAGCAGAGCAAGCTCTGCCATTGGTTGGGACTTCAGGAGCGGAAACACATCAAATGAACCACCAACATTATAAAGAACTGGCCACTGAATAAACCAGTTATGTTTTGATTTCCAGTGGGTAGGACCAGTTTTGTGAGACAAAAAGTCACTCTAGGCTGACTGTAAATATGAATGGTAGACTGACCAATGCTTTTCAGTCAGATGTCAGAAATGGAAAACAACATCAGCTGCATGCCACAACTTTTAGCTGAAGGAGACTTTATAAAACTGCTTAGGTAAAATATGTGTTATTATTCTGTTACATGCTTCAAAGACAACATCAAATGTCTTTTACAAGCTTCAGATGTTACTCTAGAATGGCAGTTAGTTTAGCACTAACACACTAGAATCATACTAGAATCAAATATGGGCGCTAGCAGAAATGATCATCATCATAGAGGCATTTTTTCCTTGTTTTTGATTGAGTTTTGATGTTTATTTCCCCAGTGGAACGCCTAAGTCTAATAGTCATGGTTGAAACTGACAGGAAATCACAGTGTAATTAAGCATGAACGTCAGCAATGAGCACTTGGGACAGGTAAGTACATCAGTGCTTCCGGCTAATTTGGCCTCGTAGAGATTCATTGTTTGGCATCTAGCTCTTATATGGAGTGGGACAAAGCAGTTTCTGTGGGAAAGCAGGTCATGAAAATGCTTTTCACAAGGATGTTCTTAACATGGCCTTCTCGCCCATGGTCATCCAGACTAGTTTTCAGATGTCACCATGACAACCCCTCCCCATCTACCAGCCTTCTGAATGTTCCAAATAGCAACAGAAAAGAATTTGTCAGCTGAAAATATGAAACCTTTGCACATCCAATGTTATTCCCAAGTAAGTCCCATTTGTAATTTCCACCAAAATAAATGCCATGGCAACGGTACACACTTGCAGCCCCTCAATTTGGAGGTTTGTGATTTGAATTTCAACCCTGTCTGCATTTGAAAAGCTCTGTGATCACTAGATGTCAGCTACAACTAGATGTAAAAGCTGGCAATCAAACCCACGGGCCCATTTTTACACCCCTCAAAAAGCAAAGAAACGAACTTCCCATCACACATTGTTTCGAATAACCGCAGAGAAATCAATAAAGCATTACGAGCAAAGTAAGGATTAATCTGCAGGCAAATTCCTGCTATGTTTCAGCGTCTGCCTCTCCTGAATACCCAAGCCCACACCTTGCCGATGTTTTTAAGGAACTGCTTTCACTGCAGCATTAGTGAGGAGACAATTCAGCCTTAGGAAACAATGGGCGAGTGCTGTTGTTATCAAAGATCCTGGCACTCAGAGGAACAAAAGCCTGTTGCAGAGGCTCTCCACTCGCAGGGCCACGTGGGCCGAACACCCACTCACGCCCGGGATGTGTCATGCATGCTGAGCACCCATCTCTCAGCAGTCTTTTTAGCGAACAGAGCAGTCGTCATCTCAATCATCCTCTACATACATGCTTGGCCCAGCCTCCTACTGCTCCAAAAGCCTCGGATTGCGCAACAAAAACATGCGAGAGCATACAAGCCCTCCAACGCTACCTCTCATTGTTGAAGAAACACTTCACAACAAAATGCTAACACGGCTAACAATGAACGAATGCCAAGAGGATGAGGTTAGCATGATCTCATTTGCTAGCTGTCTCCCTGTTAAGCTTTTGTTCATTCAGCAGGTTCCAAGTAGGACACTACTTTAATCTGATCATGTGTGGTTGCTAAAGTCAAAGAATGAAATTACAAAATCTCATTTTGTAATTATGTTATGCAACAAGAGCACTCAGTGCTAATAAACGCAAAGAAAACCATCTAAAAGCTGGAATTAGCTCAGTAGACAGGCTTTTTGTGTCACGTCTTGGCTGGTCCAAAGCAGTTTGGATAACAAGTTCTGTGTCAGCAATGCCAAATGGAGGTTAAAATGAAGGATAATCTTATCTAAGAGAACAACAGAGAGAAGACAGCTCAGAAACACTCCCAACCATAAGGCGGAGGCTGAGAGGTTGTATTAATATTACAGCTGAATGGATTCAAATTGTAACTCTGTTCCAGAACATTAACTCTTACGTCTTTGCAGAAAGAGGGAGCTGTAGTGAAAGAGAAGATTCAGAACAAGTTCACGTGGCCTGAGTCCAGAATAGTGGGCTTAGTTTCACAATAACAGCATGACTGCCATGACACATAACACACTGCAGCTTCTAACATTTGCATCCACAGTTTTAGACTCCCTTAAAAAATCCCTACTTAAGGTTCAAATGGTTTTTGAACGAAGCGTGTCTGATGGTTACACCCTTGATTGTGCTTTTTACTACCATTTGAATGCAGTTTGAGTTCAGAACACGATAATATTTGCTTCTGTTGAAGTCAAATGAGATGACCGGCTCACACCGTGAGTTTGCAAAATACAGCAGGCCAGATGTAGCATGTGACAATTTGTATGGTGATGTATTTATTTATTTTGTTTGAGCGATTGATGTAACTAAATGACTGGCAGTTTGTAGGCAGCATTTGAATTTTAAAAGACTGCAGGTGGAGCAAATCTGGGGATCTCCATGACCTGTGATGATTGGCACGTTGTGTGAGAAAGGGAGCAACATGATGGACAGCCTGTTTAGGGTGAGGTGGCTCATGGCGTATGATTGTATCTAAGGAAGAAAGTGTATAACTTTAGGACGGGTGAGAACTGACAACTTGTGCTGCTTCTGGGTATCTTCTGCTTTGGGCTAGAAGTCTGCCCCCCCTTTATGAACAGAGAAAGGACTGAGAGATCAGTGAGGAACAGGGAAGAGAAGGAGGATAGTGGAAAATTGAAGATAGAGATGGAAATTAGTACAATCTTAGGTGGGAAGGAGGAGGAGTTTCAGACATGGTCATCGTTCCAAACTCAACTCCATAAAAACTGAGCATTCGTGTTCTTTATTGTCCTCCTCCCCCCATTCTGTGACTTCCTGAAAGTCTGTTGAACTATTTATGTTTTTTCCTGTGGATTTATCTTGATTTCTGTTTTTTTTTAATATAGCCAAAAACAAACAACATATATCATCGCTGTCAGATCAAAATGAACCAGTAGAAATGAGCTCAAGCATTGAACGTGAATTTCCCAAAACTAAACAAACAGCTTCTAATGCATGAGTAGTTACTATCAGCTTTTAATGCAGGCGTAATTACTAAATCAACTTTTTAATTCATAAGTAGTTACTAAATTAGTGTCACAACCAGTGGTTTTCCTCAGCGTTCCTGTGCTCTTTTGAGGGGTCATAGCATTAGTGTCTGCACTTGCGAGTGATAAATAGCATCAATGTTGTTTTATTACTGTTCCTCTGCAGGAGGTTGACAGAGTATGCTATTTTTTAGTTAACGCTTATACACTGTTGTTTTGTACACTATATAGACAAAAGAATTGGGACACCTACGCATTACACCTACAGGAGCCTTTATGACATCCCATTCTAAATCCATAAACATTGATATAGAGTTGGCCACCTTTTTGCAGCTATAACAGCTTCCACTTCTCTGAGAAGCTTTCTACAAGATTTTGGAATGTGCCTGTGGGAAATTTTGCCCCTTCATCCAGAACAGCGTTTGTGAGGTCAGACACTAATGTTGGACGAGAGGGCCTGGCTTACAATCTCTGTTCTAGTTCATCCCAAAGGTGTTTGATGGGGTTTAGGTCAGGGCTCTGTGCGGGCCAGTCAAATTCTTCCACACCAAACTCACTCAATAATGTCTTTATGGACCTTGCTTTGTGCAGTGGGGCTCAGTCATACTGGAACAGAAAAGGGCCTTCCCCAAAACTGTGCCCACAAAGTTGGAAGCATATAATTGTCCAAAATGTCTTGGTGTGCTGAAGCATTAAGATTTCTCTTGACTGGAACTAAGGGGTCTAGGCCAACCCCTGAAAAACTACCCCATAGCATTATCCCTTCTCCACCAAACTTCACACTTGGCACAATGCAGTCAGGCAGTTAACGTTGTCCTGACATTTGCCAAACCCAGACTTGTCCATCAGACTGCCAGAGAGAGAAGCGTCATTCATCACTTCATAGAATGTTTCCACTGCTCTAGAGTCCAGTGGTACATGCTTTACACCACCCCCACCCCCAGTTGTGGCATTGTGCATTTTGATCTTAGGCTTGTGTGCAGCTGCTTGGCTGTGGAAGCCCATTTTGTGAAGCACCTAATGTGCAGTTCTTTTGCTGATGTTGCTTCCAGAGGCAATTTGGAACTCTTTAGTAAGTGATTCAACAGAGGATAGGCACGGTGTTTCATGGCTAAGCTGTTGTTGCTCGTAGGCGCTTCCATTTCACAATAATAGCACTTACAGTTGACTGGGGCAGATCTAGCAGGACAGAAATTTCACAAACTGACTTGTGGCTGAGATGGCATCCTATAAGAGTGCCACGTTTAAGGTCACTGAGCTCATCAGCATGACTCATTCTACTGCCAGTGTTTGTCTATCGATATTGCAAGACTGTGTGCTTAATTTGATCCACCTGTTAGAAATGGGTGTGACTGAAACACCTGAATTCAGTAATTAGAAGGAGTGTCCCAATACTTTTGGCTATATAGTGTATATTGAGTACTTTGAAGAATATGCTATGATACAGCTGGTTGCATAACTGTATTTGACAGGTGAACAAGGCAATGGATCTTCTAAACAGCTGCTGAATCCAATCTGGGAGGTGCTGGATCAAAATCTAGCTTTTTCCAGCATAAACTAAGCTCTGTTTTCATGGTTTTGTGCTCCACCCTTGACTAATACCACCACCATATGACGTTCAGACATGTTCCAAATAGAAAAGGTAATACAGCACTTATAAATCCACAGAGCAGTCATATCCATAGCTTTATGTTCTGATTTATGTACTCATTTTAAAAACTCATGGGAACAAGGGGGGTTTTTGATATAGATAAGGAAGCATTCCCCCCATGCAAGAGCGAAAAAGAAAGGAAGGTGGGGGGCAGGAAAGAGTTGAAAATTCTGCACACACATTGCATATTTTTTCACAGCGGGTGTTCTGAGCTCAAAGAACAGCTTGTGTGCACATGGAAATGGGTTTCAAAACCTGTTAATTTGCTTTGCAATCCAGATTGCCTCATCGCTTAATAGTCTTTAATTACAGTGCACTCTGTGAAATTAACGAAAGAAAAAAAACTCCCTTATAGCAATCTTGTTGACTCAACAATCCAGACAAGCGAGCTGTAGTGGTAAATACACACTAAACACTACATCACATCTTTATATTTATTTTAGAGAAAGACTTTAATGTGCTGCAGTTGGTGAGTCAGTGTGGGATGCTGTTAGTGTTCATAAATAACAGGCTAAACAAATGTAATATTTCATAGAAATGTACAAAATGTCATTTGCTGGTGAAGATATTCAAATGACATTGTTATTAAAGGTAATAGGTGCTACATTACTTGTCATCAAAAGCAAATGTGTTACAGGTGCTAATGCATGGATCTTCCAGCAAATCATTTCGCATACCTTAAAATTAAAAAAAAAAACTAAGCTTTACAAAATTTCACTCAATCTTTAAACGTTGGGCTTTGAAGATTAAGACGACGTAGTTTGAGGCCTACACAAACAGAGGAAAGCCTCTTGACGATGCAACCCAAAGCAAAATGGAGTCAGCGATAAGGAGGTCAGGTGAACCTGAAGAGAAATGGGAAACAATTTCACGCGACAGAAATGGAATATGAACTAGGTGATCACGGGTGAAAGCAATTCCATCTCCACCCGCCCTCCCCCTGCGATAACAGCCACTGGAGAGGACTCACAAATGGCCGCCTCCAGGCCTCAGGGTTGAGCGAGGATGAGCCTCCCACATCAGCCTTATATAAAATCCAGCACGCCTGTCAGAGGAAAGGATCTCACGCTGTTAAATGAAATCTGAGGCTTCCATTACAGTGAGGAAATTAGCTCGGTGGGGCTAATTCCAGTCCCGCCTAGCTAGGTCCATATCATGCCTTTTTGTTACCCTGTTTCCAGCGTGTTTAAGAATGCACTTGGAAAAAAAACGTAGGAGGTGTTTCCTTCAGGAAGTTTCCTGATTGATGCATGAGATTTGGCCATGAAAGGGAAGCGCCTGACCCTCATCACACAGCGAATCCATCACTGCCTCCTGATGTTAATAATCTGTCACAAAGCAAGAATCCCGTGATGGGCTCAGGAAACGATGCTCTGAATAGGAGGTGTCACCAGTCAGTCTTTCCCGCCGATTCCGGCATCCTGCCAGACAAGACAGGTCCATTGTCGGAGTCGGAGAAGCCGGAAAGGTCAGCTAATGCGAGCGGCTTTGGGAGACTGAGGGGTAGGGGAGTAATGGAGCAGTGGAGTGTCAGTGTGGGGGAGTAATTTCGGGCAAGTGAAAATACCACCGACATGTGAAAAGATGAACAGAGACAACCCCCCCTTTATTTTGTCGCCTCCTACTTGAAATTTGGAGCATTTGGCTCAGAGACAGGGAGGGAAGGTGAGGTGAGGGAAACAGCATGATACAACATGAGACATTTTCAGAGAAGCCAGAAAAGGAGAGGAAGACGGGAGAAATAGAGAAGCTGAAGAAGATGGAGTGGTTGAGAAATAGGGAAAGGGAGGCAAGAGAAAGAGAGAAGTTGAAGAAGGTGGAGATTTATAGACTCTTAAGATGGTGCATGTTTGGAAATATCTGATTAAAAATTTTATTTTATTGATATTTGAATAATGTGGGTGTGAATTTAATGGGCCTCAAAAGTTTCCTAGACTAGTACCACAAATTACCTTGATCTGGCTCTGTCCAATTTGGGATACAAAAGTATTATACTACTGCAAGTATAAAAGTAAAATATACATGTACATTGGTCATATGCTCCACTGCAGTGGAAAATGATAACATATGTTAGATACCTTGCTTGGAAATTTGTCATTTTGCTATGCCTAGTCAGTCCTGGGATTTGAACACATGACGATAATAGTAAAATAGTCCCAAATGAGTTATAAGACTACTCTGCACTTATAAAGCTTACCTTGAGAAAGAAATAATAACTTTTGTAGAATACTGTGTCACAGCAAGTTGTCAAATTGCTGCCTAATTCTATGCCCTATGGGAGCCATGGGAGGTCACTTTTGCCCCAAATCTTAGAACCAAACATTTCACAATGCTTACAATTATGTATATTCATTGCTAAATGTTCAATCTTTAGGATCATTTTCATACTTGTTAATTGTGATCTAGCAAATTAGTCACCTAACAGCACTTTTCAGAACAGCCATGATATATATAGTTCTTCATTTAACTGAAATGAGCTAAACAAATTGTATGTTTTCTCTTCACGTTTGTCTTCCCAGCCTAGGACATTTTCTTGTGGTCATTCCATCATCCAGCCTGTGTCTTCTGCTCATCCTTACTCACTCCAGTCTATACTCCAGTCTGTGTGTCACCAAGTGTGGGGTTTGGCTGCCACTTTGTTTGGATTTTTTTCAGGGAGCAGTTTGTCTTTTGTCAGAGGTTAATTAGTATTTCTCTTGGAGTTAGTTTGGGGTTTGTTTGTTGTTTTGGCCTTGGCCAAAGTCTGACTGGTGTTTGCACTGTAAATTTGTATAAAACACTTTGAAACTGCTGTTAAAAAACTTTTGTCGTTGTCTGTCTCATTATTACACACTACACATGTTCACAAAGTATACATTTCACACTACATCATTCTTTTATGGTAGTATTATAATCAAATTACCAGTTCATAGAACCAGGAATGATACTAGGATGAGCTCTGTGGAGGAAATATTCACTGAAGGTCACTCAACTGCCATTGGAAGCTATGTCATTTGCAACTCAGAACCCACTGAACCTCAGCTTGTGCATATGTATTACAGATGTCTAAAGTACCAGTTTATCCAGGCATGGCATGTTCTGTTGAACCTCAAGATCTCAAGATTCAAGAGTTTATCGTTGCATGCACAGAGTCAAAGACGGTGACAATGCACAATGAGATGCTTACTCTGCACCTCCTGGACTACAAGTTTACTATATAAACATTATAAATATTAAGTACTAAGTAAAAAACAAGCACTGCAAAACTGAGAGCCATGCCCATGCAGCTGACCAGGCCTGATCCTATACCACCCTTTTCAATTCTCAGAAAAACCCAAAATAAGTCTGTAAGGTGATCAGCCCTTATTAAGTCAGCTACTCGTGTCATCACAAGAATGGGTTGATGCACAGATACATTGACTCTACAGTGACCCTTATTCAGTCCTGCATCTGACCACCTGGCATATGCTCAAGTGCTAATGGTGTACCTCTAGTCACTGTAACTAGAGACCAAGCCCCTGTGGGGAGCAGCAATTGTGCTGACATGCAGGTTGCTAGAAACTCCTTTCACATCTAGTCTGTGTGACTAAAAGAGAAGTAAAAGTAAAAGAGAAGTGTCTTCTACGCTTGAACTTCTTACACTGTACAGACACACAGCTGGACTTGTGGATGCCATCTGTCTTCATTGCATCCACACTGCACCTATCTGTCAGCCAGTCTCCATGTCGAGACCTATACACCCGACACATATACTCCCTATGGGCGGACCCTCTCTCTGAGAAACTGCCTGCAGCTAACCTGCCTGTCTAACACCCCACAAATATTACCACCTCAGACTTGACTGCTCGCTAACACATACAGACCCTAGCACATACATCCTGAATCCTCAAAGGAACTACATTCTTTAGTAGCTGTGAGAGGAGTGACAGAGACTACACACAGAGTGCACACAGGGGAAACTAGTTGACTCTGGACAGGCGCACCATGCATGGCCGTAATTAGCCATTAGGACACCAAGGTTCAGATTCCGCTAGTTTTAGAAGGTATTTTTAATCACCTCTCTTATTTCATGAGATTTAATTTGGAAACAATGCCATTATTATAATGCAGTAGCCAGGGGTGGAGCCTTGACTACTCAATCAAATAGGAGATAGAATATTTATTATGTATGTGATTTGTTTTCTTTGAGTGGTCTCAATGTATTATGGACAATAAAAATCAAAATCTACCATGTTCAGCCTCATTTCCTCAGTCCTCCAATCACTGCTTAGCACAGTTGCTATCTTTCATTACCTCAAGCCTTCATTTTGTTATCAGCACCCATCATGTTTATAGGAGTAACCTTCCTTGGAAATTTCAGAGGTGTTTTGTGAGACTGAGTGTGGCAAAAGTGACGAGACACATAATTAGCAGTGACTGGATCTCAGGTGACCTCAGAACAGCTGTAGTTTGGCCACAGAAATAGCTGCCTGCTCTGTTTCTCTAAATGGGATGCTATGTTACCCAGAGCAACTTTGATTTCTTGAAATGTTCAAGTAGGCTGCACACATGCTATAGGCTAATATATGATATCACCAAGATATTAATGTAAAGTTTATGAGGGTAATAACATATTATGCTTGTCAAATGCAAACTCCACAATTTGTGTCATAATTACCACTCATACTGTTGCTGACTAAATCAGCATACTTTAGTCTAGCTGCAGTAACTGCTCAGTTTAGGCTACAGGCTCTACAGTTGGCTATATTAGCAATTAGATGAGAAGTTAAATTTGTATTGTGTTACCAATAACAGACTACAACCGGTATGGGAAACTTCACTCTTAACTGGTGTACTGATGGCATAGTGTCATGGAACATAATAATAATATAGTAATGTACGTTTTAGGACTAAGATGCCCCTACATGAACGTATATTTTTATATACAATATATTGCCAAAAGTATTCGCTCGTCTGCCTTCACATGCATATGAACTTGAGTGACATCCCATTCTTAATCCTTAGGGTTTAATATGATGTTGGCCCACCCTTTGCAGCTATAACAGCTTCAAATCTTCTGGGAAGGCTTTCCACAAGGTTTAGGAGTGTGTTTATGGGAATTTATGACCATTCTTCCAGAAGCGCATTTGTGAGGTCAGACACTGATGTTGGACAAGAAGGCCTGACACGCAGTCTCCGCTCTAATTCATTCCAAAGGTGTTCTATCGGGTTGAGGCTAGGACTCTGTGCAGGCCAGTCAAGTTCTTCCACACCAAACTCGCTCATCCATGTCTTTATGGACCTTGCTTTGTGCACTGGTGTGCAGTCATGTTGGAACAAAGTTGGGAGCATGAAATTGTCCAAAATCTCTTGGTCTGCTGAAGCATTAAGAGTTCCTTTCACTGAAACTAAGGGGTCGAGCCCAACTCCTGAAAAAAAAAAACCCACACCATAATCCCCCCTCCACCAAACTTTACACTTGGCACAATGCAGTCAGACAAGTACCGTTTTCCTGACAACTGCCAAACTCAGACTCGTCCATCGGATTGCCAGACGGAGAAGCGTGACTCGTCACTCCAGAGAACACGTCTCCACAGCTCTAGAGTCCAGTGGCGGCGCTTTACACCACTGCATTCGACGCTTTACATTGCGCTTGGTGATGTAAGGCTTGGATGCAGCTACTCGGCCATGGAAACCCATTCCATGGAACTCTCTATGCACTGTTCTTGAGCTAATCTGAAGGCCACATGAAGTTTCGAGGTCTGCAGCAATTGACTTTGCAGAAAGTTGGTGACCTCTGCGCACTATGCGCCACAGTTGCTGTCATTCCCAATCGCTTCCACTTTGTTATAATACCACTGACAGTTGACTGTGGAATATTTAGTAGTGAGGAAATTTCACGACTGGACTTGTTGCACAGGTGGCAGCCTATCACGGCACCACACTAGAATTCACTGAGCTCCTGAGAGCGACCCATTCTTTCACAAATGTTTGTAGAAGCAGTTTGCATGCCTAGGTGCTTGGTTTTATACACCTGTGGCCATGGAAGTGATTGGAACACCTGAATTCAATGATTTGGATGGGTGAGTGAATACTTTTGGCAATACAGTGTATTGAAACACTATATTTAAATTTAAATTTCAAATATATTGCAATCCATGCAAAAATACTTTTAAAATATGACACCTCGAAATGTGCTATAGAATAATAAATGTATGTAAATGTATTTATCAAGTACATTTGAAAATGTAAAAATTAGGTAAAATACTTGTCTAATGCACTTCACTGTTTGGAATAAATTTTTAAATGAATTTGTATTCCATGCATATACCCACATACGCATAATGGTTAAAGCAATGCAAGACACAGAAGTCAGTACAATTTAGTTATATCTGTAACCTTTGTTAAAGCTACATACCATTGAAAAATATAACTCAACAAATACAAAAAATGCATTTTAAAAATAAATTTAACAAATACATTTTTAGCCATTTTCATAAACTGCACAAATAGGTTTTATAAATACATTTGAAATATATATATATATATTTCCATATAGGGCAAGATAGAAAAACAGGCAAGCAGAGAGACACAGCAGAGAGAGAGAGAGAGAGAGAGAGAGAGAGAGAGAGAGGGAGGGAGGGGTAAATTAAATAAAATCAATGTGAAACTATCAGCTGATTTAGTATAACATGTATTTTCCGATGAAAAGAAGGTTAATTAAATAATTTTAATCAGGGTAACTGGAGTCAAATCAGTTGAAACAGTAAAATAGATTATGGAAGAAAGTGATAGAAAAGGAACAAATTAATGAAAAGGGCAAATGCTAATAATAGATGAGTAAAAGGGGCAATAATTTGGCACTGAATGAGAAAATGACAGCTGGTGTAATGCACATATCTGGCCATATTGAGATTTAGGACACTTTTCTGCAAAATTGACGTCACTAAAATTTAGATCCTATTTGGCCCTAGGACACATGTCAGGCCAAAACACTGCAGACTTCAGCACAATGCCTCATTAAACCCGCCTGAATCAGCTCATCAGCTTATTAGTAAGGCCTTCATGAACCAAATTCAGAACATTAGATGAGAGTAAACGTTATATCTGCAGCACTTTGGCCCAGAAGCTCCCCAGTTTGTTATGCCTGGTTTAGGACTATGCGGGATTTCTATTAGACTAATGACAAGAAATGTATGAAAGAAGCCAGCAGTCACTTGAAAACAGGATGACCTGAAAGCAACAGGAATGTCAGTTACACAGAGAAGAATACGCAATGAACTGCACAGCAATCACCTCTGTCCTTACGTCCCACACCAAACAAGAAGAACAGAAGTACACGTCTAAAATTTGCACACATGCAGAACTCTTTTTGGAAAAATATACTCTGGTCAGGCAAAGAAAACTTGAACTCTTTGGCAATAATTCAGCACGTCATGTTTGGAGAAAGAAAAGTTGTGGCCATGATCCCAAGAACACCAAACCCACAGTGAAGTATGGAGATGGGAGCATCATGATCTGGGACTGCTTCTCTGCAAACAGTATTGGGGTATTAAATCGAATAAAACATGAATAAATTGAGGTGCCAAGACATTTTAAAGGAGAATTTAATCTCATCAGCCAAGAAAGAGGAGAAGATGGATGTTTCAACAAGACAAGAACCCGGATCTTGAATCACAGCAAAAGTAATTCAAGACTGGTTTCTAAAAAAGGTGAAGGTGCTTGCATGACTTAGTAAATCTACTGACTTGAATCTCATTTAAAATGCATGAAGAATTTTAAAATTTCGAGTCAGAGAAAGCCTCAAACCTTGGAGACTTGAAGGCAATTTACCAAGTGAAATGGGCCCAAACTAAACCAAAATGCTTCAAAAAGCTAATTATGTCTTTCCATAGACCTCTCAAAGCTGAAATCGCCAACAACAGCTTTGCAACAAAGTACAAATGTTATTCATTTGTGGTGTCTGTATACTTATTTCACAATTAGTATTGTTTTAAAACATATCTTTTTATGCCTATTAATACATGCTTTTATACTAATTTTTAGTAAGTACATAGTCAAAATACATGTGTACAAGTGTGTACAAAACTGGACTTTGCCACAGACCAATGAAGCAGCCTGAGAGACAGGCTGCTCATGGGCAGCTGTACTTTAACCATGTCACTAATAGATTTTATAGAATAGGTGATTTTGTCCAGTATATGATTAACACAGGTACTTCTCCTCATATCTTTCACCTACCCTTGACTTGTCAAGCCATGGCCCAAAAGTGCTTGAGTGAGATGCAAGCAGCTGGAATAATTGAGCTGCCTGACAGTCCAGGAGCTTCACCTATTGTCCTGGTCCTGAAGAAGGATGGGAAAATGATGGGATCTGTTCTGTGTTGACTACTGGAAATAGAATACCATGAGGGACTCCTAGCCAGTGTCCCAGATAGGTTAGTCAATTGACCTTGCTGCAGGGTCAACATGGGTTTTCCTCCTTACATGTGAGTATTGGTAGGCTGCACTAGCTGGCATTTATGAAAGGGAAAGGGCTCCAGCAGTTCTACAGCATGCCTTTTGTATTAGACAATGCACCTGCTACATTCAGGTGACTTATGGAGAAGGTTCTGGCAGGCGTACCCCCAGAGCAATGCTTTGTGTATGTGGATGAACCATTGCTCCAATGTGCTTTGCCAGCAGCTCTGAAAGCCTTTTGAGATTTCAAGCAGATCTATGTAGCCAGTCCCAGACTTCACCCAGAGAAATGCTGTCAGCTAAAGAGAGTCAAGTCAAAGAGCAAGGAGAAGAAACCTTGAGAGGAACCAAGACTCAAAAGAGGAACCCATTCTTGCAGAAGAAGCAACCTTTTATTATTGATTAACCTTGATTATCCTTTGTGTGGTGTTGATGTTTTTGTTACACATTATTGTTTTTTAAATCAATACAGCCATAACAATTTATGCAAAAATACCAGATGTTTAAAATATCACAAAAGGCATAGAGTTCTCCTTTAGCAGGTGTAGCCAGTCCATGTTGTCCACCCTCACACACACACACACACACACATATACAAATACATACACACACAGACACACACACACTAACAGCAGGCCATGTAGAAGGAGAACAGAGTGAAGGGACACAGCACCTCCACACTTTTATTCTCCGTGGGTTCACCCAACACCACATGTGTAATATAAATGTGTAGGGGGTGTAACAGTGTGAAGTCACTGAAAATGTTATTTTATATGTTCTTCACAGAAAATAAGCAAAGGCCAAGGAATCTCGGGTTAAAATAATAATAAATCGCATATTTTTTTCTTTTGGTAAACATTGAAAATGGGTCCCACAGACCTGAACACCACACAAAGGTTAAAAATGCAGCAGTATCATCATGAGGGTCAGTTCATGCAGGTGAGGTTTGCACAGCGTTGTACAGCAGGAAGCTCAATGGTGGTTAAACTGGTCCAGAAGGCTCACGAGCAGTGGGCACCGGATCAAAGCAGATGAAGCAACAGCATCAGACTGCACAGGATGGGCAGGTTTTCAGCTCAGCAAAGAGAGATATTTCTTTCTTAGAGCCAGCTAAATTTGGGAAACCCAAATTAAGGAACTGTTTTATGTTTGATTTTTTGGGACTGTGATTGTAAACTTTAAACCCCCGAACACTAAATATTTTAAAATTAAATATATTATATTCAAATAAATGAATTAATCTTAACAAAAATGTCCAATAACATTGCTCAGAAATATTAATAGTTCACATGCTTTTGGCTTCCCTTTTTCATTTCCACACATGTGAGAGTAGGGCTGCCTATAACAGGGGAAAAAGAGGAATGCTTTAAGAGGCCCAGTTACTAGCGGGGATACTCCCTTAACGGAAGACAGCAGGGATGCCCAAATCAATAGCGGGGTCAAAGCAGACCAGAGCTCTGGCACCTTTGGTTCATGTGAACACTCCCTCCCTCCTCAGGTTCAATCGTTTTTTATAGCTGCAGTTTAGATGGTACATCCTCCTCCTCTCATTTGCTGATTTTCACAATCAAGCACATAATAAATCCCCCCTGCTGTTTCACAATGTTTAAACTTGCTGAATAAATGTGTTCATAATGCCTCAACATTCAAGTAGCCTAGAATACTTATTGTTATTTATGCTGGTCAGTCAGTCTGCATATTCAAGTACAATTTATGACTGAGGAAGGTAAATCAAACATTGGCTCATAGAGTAGGCATATTCTATGTTACTAAATTTAACAGCCTAAAAAGTTCTATAAAGTTCTTAATGTCAGATGGGTCATTATTATTTAGAACAATTTATTTGGCTATTTTAAAGGCTTTAGTGTGACCTGGGGTGGTTGGTGGGGGAAGGGGTCAACAGAATTTTTCAGGGGACCAGGCCTGTATGTGAGACTAGAGGTGTGAATCTCCCATTTAATCCATCATTCACTGGTTTTTGATTTGATTCAAAATGTATTTTTGTGAATTAAGGTCGATTCAATTTGATTTCATACACTAAACACTGATATTTTTCAGTAAATCAAGCACCTTTAAGAATTATTATATTGAATTACAAGTGTTGATATGACTAATTTAAAGACTTTCATGAACATTTCTCAGGCAAATACTGTACCATTCAGACTACTTCAGTAATGTTTATTACTACAAAGGTGATTCCAAATGAACGTGCTCTAAATTGCCTGGACACTGGATACTTACAATATATACAGATCAGGCACAACATTATGACCAACTCCTTGTTTCACTGTGTCCACTCACTGTCCACTCTATTAGACTCTCCTACCTTGTCAGTCCACCTTGTAGATGTAAAGTCAGAGACGATAGCTCATCTGCTGCTTCACAGTTTGTGTTGGTCATCCTCTAGTCCTTTGTCAGTGGTCACAGGACGCTGCCCACAGGACGCTGTTGGCTGGATATTTTTGGTGGGTGGACTATTCTCAGTCCAGCAGTGACACTGATTTGTGTAAAAACTCCAGCAGCACTGCTGTGTCTGATCCACTTGTATCAGCGCAACTCACACTAACACACCACCACCACATCAGTGTTACTGCAGTGCTGAGAATGATCCACCACCCAAATAGTACCTGCTCTGTAAGAGTCCATGGGGGTCCTGACCACTGAAGAACAGGGTAAAAGGGGGCTAACAAAGTATGCAGATAAACAGATGGACTACAGTCTGTAATTGTAGAACTACAAAGTGCACCTATACAGTAAGTGGAGCTGATAAAATGGACAATGAACATAGGAACAAGGAGGTGGTCATAATGTTATGCCTGATCGGTGTAAACATGGCATCTGTGTGACATAGAAAAAAAGAATTTAATATGCTTTTTTCTCCTACTTCATTCTTCCAACATCAGCAAAAAAACAGTCTCACCAGTGTGGTTGAACAACTGTGCTTTTATCTAACTTCACTACTTTCTATTCATGTCAGCACTATGTCATTATTAGTTAGTTACACTACAGAGCATTCACATACAGTGATACTTTGCCAAAGTCTGACCAAATTAAATGAAAAGCAGGAGATAGCTGTTGGTTGTTTCATGATCAAGTGGTGTTTCAATTTCCTGCGCTTCCTCCATAATTTGCATCCAGAGTTAGCTTATGGATGCTGCCTGAGCCTCTCATGCACTGTGGGACTGAAGTCTGAGGAGAAAAGCACATTCAGTATTCAGTATTTCCCTTTTACGATCAATGCAGTCGCATCAGGATGAATTACAAACGATGCATCGAGACAACGAATGACTCTGTACACCATTATGTGAGACACATAGAGAGCATAATGTGTCAGACATAATACAGAACAAACTAAAAGACAGGCAGAAAGGGAAAAAAAATTGAAGAGCAGGCCAAATCCCTGACTGATGTGCCTGTCAATAATGGTCCCCAGCACCTGGGATGTGCTGTCCTCTGGATGAGGCCGGATTAGCACTGCAGTCTTTCAGAACCACTGCCTGGAGTTTTCTGGCGCTGAAAACTAAGAACGATGAAGGAAGCGGCTGCAGACAGATGGCAGGCTGTCCAGATCCCTTTGGGCCCCCTGATCCTTTTCAATTCCGCCTTGGAAAATCTCAATATGCACAAACCACGTTAAGGTGGAGAGACACAGGAATTATTGTTTTACAACTGATTGGCTCAGTAACAAAGGATTTACACTGTGTAGCACCGATGGTAGGAAAAGAAAGAAACAAAGCATTGATGAGTTTGTTGGCTATGGCAAAGTTATTTAAAAGTGGTTTACGATGCAGGAAAATAAAGAACCGACAGAAGTTTAATCATATATTTTTGGACTCTGCCTGGGCATTTGGTGTTAAGCTTAGAAATTAGGCAGAGCGGCCAGCAGCTCATGCTTCAGTTATTTTGCGGCTAAACGTAATTAGCACTGCAACGTTACGGCGACTTAATCAGAGCACGATTGAAGTAATCACTTGATGCAGTTCCAGCACCAACATCCAAGCAAAAACATGGCAAAGGCCTCTCTGTAATTTTGTGATCTCAGCAAAACTGTTGGAGCAAAAAAAAGAAAAACCCTGAAAACAACTGCTTTTTCTGAAATCGTCTGCGACTAATGCGACTGTCATTTCCGCTCTAGAGTAACATCGAAACAAGGCTGCAACGGGGCTGTACGAGTCAATTTGATTGAAAGGGTGCACATGAGGTGAATTACAATGAAGACAGAAAAGGGAGGTCTTTGTTATGGAGCCAATTTAGCCTCAGCCAGTACATGTGGAGCACAGCGAAATTACAGCCTGTGCTGATTAGTTATTGTCATCTGCAAGGTGGGAAAAAGGAGAGGTGGTGCGGCGCTAACAGTGTGTGACACCGGTTAAGTTGAAGCTGACAGTCCGAAATGAGCCACGCGCACGAAAGCACACAAGCACACTCTTCGGAGGCCAGATGGGGGATGGTAACATGGTCATGTTTGTATTTCACCTTGCTGACACGCAAATAAATCAAATGTGTCACTCTTGTGTGGTGGGAACATTTCATCAGTCTACATTGTTAACCCACAGGGAAGACAGATGGAGTATGGACAGACCCTGGTGTGAGGATTTGACCCTGGTAACTGCTGAAGCCTATAAAAAGATGACATATATTAAAAATGTTGGTGCATAGGACTGAACAGCTTGGGAAAAATGTACACTATGTGGCCAAAAGTGTGTGGACACCTGACCATCACGCATAAATGAGCTTATTGGACATCCCATTCCAAAACCATGGGCATTAATATGGAGTTGCCCCTGACCCTTTGTAGCTATAATAGCATCCACTCTTCTGGGAAGGCTTTCCACAAGATTTGGAGTGTGTCTGTGGGAATTTTTGGCCATTCAATCAAAATAGCATATGTGAGGTCAGGCACTGATGGGCCTGGCTCACAACTGACATTCCAGTTCATCCCAAAGGTGTTCAGTGGGGTTGAGGTCAGGGCTCTGTGCAGGCCACTGGAGTTCCTCCACACCAAACTCGTCAAACCATGTCTTAATGGACCTCACTTTGCACACAGGGGACAGTAATGATGAAACAGGAAAAGGGCCTTCCCCAAACTGTTGCCACAAAGCAATAAAAATGTCTTTGTATGCTGTAGCATTAATATTATCCTTCGCTGGGACTAAGAGGCTGGGCCTCAATCATGAAAAACAGCCACAGACCATTATCCCTCCTCCACCAAACTTTGCTATTTCACTGGTCCAGTGGCAGCGTGTTTTACACCACACCAGCAGACACTTGGCATTGCGCATGGCAGCACCTTGGCCGTGGAAACCCATTTCATAAAGCTCTGTTCTTGTTCTGATGTTGCTTCCAGAGGCAGTTTGAAACTCTGTAGTGAGTGATTCAACAGAAGATAGGCGATTTGTACGATATGTGCTTCAGCACTCAGTGGCCTTGCTCTGTAAGTTTTGGTAAGAAAAACTTTGGTAAGAATTTTCATTTCTGTGCATCACTGTAAATAATCTTTCAGTCTTAGTACTTCACTATATTACAATGTAGCAGTATTGCCAAACAGTTCACTGCCTTTTTTTGGATAAAATGCTGTACAACATGTTAAGAGCATGCCATTCAGCTACTTTCATTCACAAACTGGCAGCCTGCCATTATGTTTTTCTGAAATACACAGCATGCTTCAGTGAAAGGCAGACGACTCGAATAAGGTTCTGATAAAAATACACATTTGCTGTATCCATGCACCGTGTGTACTGTATGTTTATAAGAAGAAGTCCTTGGGAAGTGCCTCGAGGATCTTTGATGGTAATCACGTAATAGGACTTCAGACGTTCAGTCAGGGAAGAGTTCTGGGTTTACATGTTCAAAAGAGTTGTCAGTACAAGGACGAAGATGTCACACGAGACATCTGTGAAACTGAATGAAACAGACTATGAAAGTCCTTTGAGCATGTAAAAGTCCAAGTTTCAAGGGTCCGTATCATGGAAAACAAAGTTTTCCTCACTTTTGTGAAAGTAATGAGTGTGATATAATATGTAAACAGTGTTTCAAGGTTCAAAACATACCATCCGTCCCTGAGTCCATACATTCCATGTATGGAAACTAAGCCGGAAAAAAAAACCTGTTTTGACATCATTCTTTCCTCTTATTTAGCCGGTAGCAGTTCAGCTCTACCCATTCACATGGAAGTTATAAGGAATGTCTCAGCCTGGACTGCTTTTTGAATGAGGTCCAAAATAACAAATAACGAAAACAACCTATTTAATTCTAAAAGACTAAAAGAAGTTGGAAAATGGTGATTTAAAAATTAATTATGACTGGTTTTGCTACATAAAACAACTCAAAGGTTATAAACAGACCTCCGGGAAAAGTGGGTAAAATGCAAGAAAAACTCTGGGGCCTTTCACTGAGAAGATGTTAAGCAAGCAATGCTAATGCACTGTTCATAGACGGCGTCTGTTCTCAAGATCACCTTTACAATCAAGCACAATTTATGTCTGAGAAGGGGATTCTCCTTTGCTATTGTGTGCAATCCATCAAAAGTTAATGAACTAAATTGACAGCATTAAATGAATAATAATTCATAATAGAGGCCCGTTTTGTGAATGTCTTTCCTCCACAAAGGGCTAGCAAGTGATCCTTCTCTGTTTTCTATAAGATTACGACATTATACACCACGTTATTCGTGTTTCAAGAGCAGGCCTCTATACCTTGAATATATAATCTCACACTCTTATTAGTCACTCATAAGTTATCCCTGGCTTGCTTGAAAACCCCACGTGCTGTTTAATAGGTAATTAATGAATGACAGCAGTCCCACTCAGATCAAATGAGATGAATGCATAATGAACTTTAGGAAGCTCTTTACTTACCGTCATCATGCAGGGCTTGTCCGCTGGGCTTCAAACACACCCTTTCATCTCTTCATTAGGAGGAGCTGGTCACAGCTTTGAGGAAAAGCAAGAGCAAACCAACATCCTCCTCAGAGACGGGAGCAAGCTTCTAACATGTGGATCAGAATTCCGCATGGTGGAGAGTCTTGAAGAGGAAGGGATGGTGCACATACTGAAATTCTGAGTTTTGCAGGAAGGACGTGATAGCTCATGTTTTTCAAACATCAGAGGGGCCAAGGGTGCACTGAGATGGAATCAGAATGCTAGATCTGTGTCTCAGGTGAAGCCTTGTACATGACTGGCTGGTGGCTTTGTTTGGCCCAGATCTGTACCCCTCGGTGTCGTTGCAGAATTTTTGTCCCAAAAACGAGCTCTCTGTCACCTTTTGTTTCCAAATCAAACTAGCAATCACAGTGAGTGGTAATGTCTTGCACAGACTTTCTTCTGAAAATGCCTGGAGATACATTTTATCCCAAATTGAACCATGGTATGCACAAAAACATAGCCTCTGCAACAGATTCTGAATGCCTTCTCCCTTCTCATCAGTGCAAATAAATGACGATAGACCACTGTATGGCTCTTTCCGTTAGAAAAATGTTCTCTTTTCTGTCTTGATCAAAGTGGAGCCCCTGAGAGTCTTCCCTCAGAGGTTCCTTCACATCCTGAAGACTAATAGAGCCTTGAAGATGATGAAAGAATACCTGCTTTCCAGCAGATCCACCTCCCTCTTTAACATTCCCCAAGGTTGTGTGTAGCCTACAGACACGACTAACTACAGAGATAGCTGACTTCAGTCATGTGAAAGGTGCAACCTGAGACCGAGCTTTAATCTGCTCCAGCCACATTTACCAAGAGCAATGGCTGCCCAAAGAGGCCTGCTGATCCGCTTTGGAGCACGCCTGTGGTTATAAAGCCGTGCTCTGTGATTTAGAGCCATACGCAAATCTCCATACACTGGTCTGCAGTTCCCAGGTTCCAGGTTTGTTTTTAATTCACCAAAAAGGTTTGGCATGCTAGTCTTGCAACCATGGATAAGACCCAAGGGCCATAGTTGGAGGAACATTAACTAGATTAATCCTTACATGTGGTAGCATTGAAAAAGCAGGGTACAATGTTATATGAAGTAGGGGCAAGTGGGGGGAAGAAGTCATACACAATGTTTCCTTCAAGAGGTTGACAGTACAAGGATTATTCATTCTTTTTCACAATGCACTTTCAAACATAAAACATATACTCTAGATTCAAAATTATATTTTATCAAGGTCAACAACGCCTCAAAATGCCGTCTATGTTGCCCTCAAAAACATTATTTTATTCAGTGTGAAAGGTGCCGAAACAATAAAGAAACAATGAACAACGAATCTTACAAATTCTCCAAATCCAAGTGTAATTCTAGAGGGAGTTTGATTCTACATTCTCTACAAGAGCTTGTTATTCAAATGATTTCTCTCTTTAGATGAATTAATTAGTTTTTGTGGGCAGTGAGATCATGTAATTAAACCTGATTTTACCAAGCACAAAAAAGCAGCTCGGTTATCAGCCAGGTCAGACACACAGGGTCAAAAAGCATTTTCAACACTCCTCAAACAGCAAGTTTTTCAAATCTCCACCCTGGAGAGCTTTTCACAAAAACAGTTTTCAGTGACCTAGAACACTGTGTTCGTGGGGGCAGGAGGCCAAACACAGGGAAAGAAAGTACACTTTCAAAAAAATATCCATGTCCGTGTGGACAAGCAGGTCTGAGCACATTAGTACAGTAGCAAAGAATAAGTATGATTTAGCCGTTTAGAGAAAAATGCAGCTCATTCCTTCTGCCAACAGTCTTTATTTTGCTAAACCAAAACAGAGCTCACTGAAAAGCAGACAACGACATGCTGACTTTAACTGTCTTTGACCACAGTTCGCTACGGTTTACTCACCATGCTGAGGTTTTGACGTTTTGTGCCATTTCTCTGGACCCACTCACATGACAGTGGCCCTGCTGTCAAATGAGTTTTACACATCTTTAAGGAAATCATTTTTTCAATGATGCTGAAGAGACGTTTTCCCATATTTTTGCTTTTTTAGTCACGCACAATCCTGTACTGTGACTGCCATCTGTGTATTCTCTCTTGCATTCAAGAGATGTAAATGGTGGGCACAAACATCATCAAGACAACTAATCAATGACAAGATTTTGTTGCCAATAATTTTTTCATTATCAACATTATTGATAGCGTCATTTAGTTGTTGCAGCCATGCTGTTTTGCTGGCCAAGATGAGTATCTTTTAGCTGATGTAACAGAATTGGCAGTTATCACTCTCCCTTAAGCATGTTAAATGAACAGGTAGTTCAAAAAAATACGGTGGCTGGCTTCACATGTCCGGGAGGAAACATGTGCTAGCTCTCAAGCTCCAAGCTTGGTAGCGTAGCTGGGAGGAAATTTGAGTGAAAAAAAAATATGAAAAATAAAGACCTTGATCAACTTTTATGTCTTCTGATACACTTCATTACAAAGAGCTGTGACAAATTTCAGTAAACATTTCTGTAAAGTACAAACGTTTACATCTGATTGGTAGTTAAAGCTAAACTACGTAAGTTTTAGGGCATTTGGAGACATTTGTGGTGGAAATGTGGAATTGCACACAATGTGCAGAAGAACATTTTGTATTGTTGGCTGTATTTTAAACCCCTTCACTGAGTGGATGTATTTGAATGTGAGTGTGTTGAAGAAGTATTTAGAGAACTCAGTCAAAACTTGGTGAAGGAAGTATCTTAAGAAGATGTAAGTGAATAATCTACTGTTGTCATTTTATCTTCATTGGTATAAAGTTGATTTTGCATTTGAGACCTAAACATTGAGCCTGTGTGTGATGTCAATATACAAAAGACACATGACATAGTCCAAAAAATGTCCTCGAAATCTGACTCCAACTCCCACTCCGACAAAAGGTAAACTGATCTACGAATCAATTTCAAACTCACTGATTAATAATAGCTTAGCAAAGAAGCTAGCTATATAGCATTAACAGCATCCACAGACTTCAGGACATCTCATCAGCAAGCAGCAATTACAGCACCGGAATTTACAGTCTAAAGGTTTGTGTAGCTGACTCACTTGTGTGGGCTACATTTGTTTTCTGCTGTTTGCTGCAGCAAAAGTAATGAAAGGGTTTGAGGGAGATGTATTAAATTCAGAGTATTCCTTTGCTTTCCAAAATGTAGTGAAGTAAATGTGTAAGTTGACAGGAACATTTACGCTCAATTGGACTCAAGTATAGTAATAAAGTATTTCTACTTTCACTACTGTACAGTACTGGATACAGTAAAAGTGAATTGGTGTCATAAAAACAAGAAAATCTTTGATTGCCTGACACTCGTTTGAAACCTTTTCATGTGAGCCCTGTTCCTTTTTCCCCCAAAATGGAACTATACAGCACAGACTGAGCCAAATGCACCTTTGCAGGGTCTAATGACAGAGCTAAGGGAATTGGCCAGCAGCCACGACTCCTTCAGGCTGTCTCCATTCAGCTGAACCAGAGCCCAGGCAGACACAAGAGACAAACAACCACCCATTTGATCAAAGGCGTGTTGTTTTCGGAGAGTAGAGTGCTTGGCTCCCCACTCCCAACTGTTTGTGGAGAGCTACTTTAACGAGTGAGCAGATGAAGGTGACCCTACAACGCTGAGCTCAGTGACTTCCCCCCACTTGTTCCCTTCCTTTTGCCAGCTCCCCAGAATGCTTACCATTGAGATCCACAGGTGTCACACATGAGCAGCACTCCTTATTTGGGATTTCAAACAGAATCCTGGAAAAAGCAATTTACACTCAATTGAACTCCTGCCAAATATACACACTGGTCTTCTTGACAACATTTCTCCCAGAGATCGCCAAAGATAAAGAGAGCGAGATGGTTCTTTCAGCAGCAGTGACTGATTGCAGTACGCGAGTGAGGAGTTAATTGACACATTGGTGACATTTGACCACAGCTTGGCTGCGATCTGCTGTGATGGAATCTCAGGAAAATACGCTTGAGAAAAAGCACAGGGATTTTGCTGCTTTATCACCTCCATGTTTCAACACTGCAGATGTACATATTTGTATGTGTACAAATATGTACATATTTCTATTGTATCATTCTACTGAACTGGTTCAGTGTCGAAAAGACATTTTGGACTTTAAAGTCCTTTTGAGTGACCCTGTACCTTAAGTGTGTTTATTTTATTAAAACAAATTATTGCATAGTCCATTTTGTTTACTTAATTGCAGAAAATGTGACAGTTCTTAATGTTACACACTCATTTTTAGACTTTGGGACACATTCACTTTAGAACAATGGGATCTAACTGATCACCAAGTAGCAATGAGGGACAGGGATGCAGTCTCACCTCCTGCTCTAAAATGCAGGCTCAAATAAGACTCTGCCCATGGTGACATGAAAAGATGAAACAGCATTTTCTTTTAAATTAAACTAATGACAAATCTAAATCTAAAAAACAACATTGAAATTTAGGGGTTAGGGTTTGGGACAGCCACCCCTCAATAGAAAGCACCCTGTAAATGATGAATTTGTATATGTTTAGTTTATTACTATCTCTATTAATGCAGTGAGTTTAAATAGATTATAACATAATCTTTGTAAATATCTAACATCTAAATACTTTTTTTTTAAATAGTTATTTAGATAGTTATTTCTAAACTGTGGCACTGCAGTTTGAACTAATTTAGTAGAATGGTCCATATATCTCATGTCTAGAATCTATCAAAATAATCAGTAGCATAGCGCAAAATTCTTGGAGGGGGGGAAGTGGGGGCTGGTGTGGTGGAGGACTTGGCCTAAACTAAAAATGTCACTGATACACTAATGTATAGTAATGTGGGCATTTTCCCACTGCAAAAAGTAGAGGAACCGTTGGTACCAGTACTGAAAGTTCCAGTTTAATGGTCTTACCTGCTCAAGATTGGTACTAAAAGGGTCTTTTCAGCATTAGGCCTGTGTCTTGGTCTTGCTGCTATAAATGCTGCCATTGTTAAAGGAAGTCTTCAAACAACATACCAATAACATGAGACAGTACCAGCAATTTATGCTTGGTTTTAAGAGGCAGAGAATATTTCATGCAAAAGTTGCTACTGAACCTTCAGTAAACTGAAGAGCAGCACCTCCAATATCTACACCCATTCTGTGCATGATGTACCTTCATTTACATGTATGGAGACCTGCTGGTGACATCCCATATAAATAAAAACAATGCATGGCCATGACTTAGTAAGGCATAGGAACAAGATAATTAAGTCATGGCCACGGGTTAGTAAGGTGTGGGGACGAGATCCTAATGCAGGCCAACAACTTTGTAAGGCATGGGAATAAGATGATTAAGCATTGACCACAGCTTAAAAAGGCATGCCTTACTAACTCGTGGCCATAACTTAATTATCTTGTTCCCATGCCTTACTAACCTGTGGCCATGCATTATTTTTATTTACTCAGGATGTCACCCGCAGGGCTCTGTATATATGTGTATGAGGGAGAAAAACAGTTTTGCCTGTCAGAACCTGACAGAAAAGACTTTTATGTTTGTGAACATTATTGATAAATTTCAAACTACAGGATTCTTTTAAAAATACTCTTGCAAATACTCTGCAGTTTAGCAGTGATGTAGGATTGCTCTGGATTACTGAGCATATTTGCATAGTTTCTACTCACAAGCACCACAGTCAACGAATAACTGCCATAGGCCATGTGTGTGAGGTCAGGGCCTGTATTAGGGTGATGGAAATATCGTAGATTCTAGGTGCATCAGGGGTGACTTGGATCAGTTTGTTTTTGCGTTACTGGACAAAGACAAGACATAGGTGTGAAAGAAGATCAGGCCAGACTCAAAGTCACATTAACAAAGGAAAAACATTATCATGAAGATGGGTAGTCTCGCAGGGCCAGGCATGATCTCAGAATGAGAATGGCCGACATGGCCTGCCAGTGTTGGACCTATTGTGCCATGGTCGGCTGGCAGGAACTGGGCCAGAAGCAGAACAGCATTTCACGGCTAGTTGGGTAGGTTGCCGATCAGATTCATTTCAGTGCAGTTAACAAGTGATTAAAAAATCCAGAAAACAGGATTAGGGGTCCAGAGTCGAAGTTTGGACCAGAGAAATTTGGGCTAAGTTTCAGAGGGATCAAGTGGATATTGTCTCAATCCAGCTCCAAAGTTGTTTCCAGGCTTGTATTCTCATTGCGAGATCACATCTGACCCAGCAAACTAAGGCACAGGCTGTGGTGGGTATCATACTATTACCACTTTCCATGAATAGAAAAGTTACTTGCTTCAGATAAAAGCACCTGCTAAATTACAGAGTGGAATTACCTTTTTCAATAACACTCCAGCTGTGGAGAGTTTCTGAGAAAGTATGCCATTCGGGACCAAAACAATTAAACATTTTTTCAGAATACACAGAGGCACATGCACATTAGCAAACATGAGCATGCTTCTCTGACAGACTGTGTTGCACTGGGGAGAAAAATAATATAGCTTACAGATGTTCTACATTAAACTTCAGGCACATGTTTCCCTTTGATACAGCGTCCATTTAAGCCTGCTGGGTTTGAAGAACTCCAATAACTTCCCTGGACTCCGCCACAAGCTCAAATAAACTCTGCAGGAGTTAATTTAATGTTGGTGACGTTGCTGTGAATTTTAAACAGATAATGATTTTTACTGTGCGTGTTCTGCAGAGCAGGCTTCACGCTTTAATTAAGATACCATAAGTCTCACCAGCGTTGCCATGAAATCAAACACCTGAAGCTGCAGCGGTAGCATGCGCCACGATTTACTAAAAGCCTCTGAGGCAAAACAGTTCTCTCATTATGCTGAGGATCAAAACAAACTTTGCATTGTAGTAATTTTACAAACATGTTTCATATACATCCATGCTAGAAAAAATATTAGAAATAAATTGGAAGGCTGTGCTCACTGAAACAAAAAGTCTTAAGCAGTGTTCATTTTATAAAAAAACATCCAAGGTGGATGGCAGGCTCTAATGATTTGTTATGAAATGCAGCTATTCTTTTCAGCAAAGGAAAAAATACTTTTCAGAGATCTCTCTTCTTGCCCATACAGGACAAAATACATCATTAGACTATCTTTAAATGAAAAATGTATACGGATCATTACACTGAACTGGTTACTATAAGGATCATTACACTGAACTGGTTATTATAAGGATCATTATACTGAACTAGTTCAAAGAGTTGAAAACACATTTCGGACTTTAGACTAAATACTTTAGACTAAACTCCTTTTGCTTTGAATGACCCTATACCTTAATTGTGTTTATTTTAATAAAAAATGACATTTCATTTTGGCAATAACAAAACAATCATAATCATGAGCTAAAACTGTCACTGTTGAAACATTTTGTAAAGTTTCGGTAGTGACTTTTTCGGTTGTGACCATTTTGAGCATAACCCAAAAACGCCTTCTGGTACATGACTAGCAAACACAACTTTGAAAAGCTGAACAATATTTTTCATTAAAACACAAAATAAATGGCATAATTGCAGAAAATATGTGTTTTGGTAGTGACAATTCTTAATGTTACACACTTTTTTTTAGACTTTGGGACACATTTACTTCAAAACAATGAGATCTAACTGCTCACCATGTGGCCATGAGCGACAGGGATGCACCCTCACTTCCTGCTCTGACATTTCTGCCCTGGTGAACTTTAAGTGCTATTATTCGGAAATGGAAGCATCTAGGAGCAACAACAGCTCAGCCACAAAGTTTTAGATGCAAACTCAGAGAGCAGGGCTGCCAAATGCCAAAGTGTGTAAAAAATGGCCTATCTTTTGTTGAACCACTTACTACAGAGTTACGACTGTTTCTGGAAGCAACATCAGCACCAGAACTGTGGGTCGGGGGCTTCATGAAATGGCCTAAGCCTAAAATCACTATGCGCAATGATAAGCATCGGCTGGAGTGTAAAGCAAGCTGCCACTGGACTCTGCAGTGATTGATCACACTTCATTATCTGGCAATCTGCTGGACGAATCTGGGTTTTGCAGATGCCAGGAGAACGCTACCAACAGTAAGGTTTCTGGAGGGATAATGGTCTGCTTTTCAGGGCTAAGGCTGGGCCCAGTAGTTTCAGTGAAGGATACTGTTAATGCTACAGCATACAAAGACATTTTGGACAATTATATGCTTCCAACTTTGCCCTGACCTCAACCTCATTGGACACCTTGATGAATTGGAACATTGATTGCGATCTTGTCGTCCAACATCAATGTCTGACCTCACTTTTTGTCTGAATGAGCACAAATTTTCACAGACATACTCCAAAATGTTGTGGAAAGCCTTCCTAGAAGAGTGGAAGGGATGACCAACAAGGTCATAAATGTGTAATGGTCAGGTGTCCACATACTTTCGACCGTAATGTGTATCTATAATTATTTTCACCTCACAGTTTTTTAATACATTCATCCATTTTGATGTAGTTGTTTCTATTCCATCCATGATCAGATAGGACCAAAGCCATCTGCTAGCCCTACACCACAACTAAACTCTACTTACCTCCCACACACTCTCCACCTTTTGTGTCTCTCTGGGCCACTGCACATTTAATATCAATGAGATATCGGGATAAAAGGCACCGTTTTGCCATAGCCATCATAAATCTCCTGTTCACAGGGGATTTGAACACCATATTGACCTGTTAAGTTCAAACAGCCATCAGTCATCCATTACTAATGAACAGTTCTGTGACAAGGTTCTCTGAAGCCCTCTCATACAGTGGCTAATCTATATTGATGAAATGTATCTTTGGGAATAACATCTCACCAGTGGTGTAGTCTCATCTGGAGTGGTGTGTATACTGTGACTAGCTGATCTGATCATGATGAGAAAGACTGATCTCACTAGTTATTTAAACAGCCTACCTTGGGAGCTTACCTATGTATCCAAGGCCCTATGTTCCCAAGATCCTATGCTCCAGGGGACCTTAATTGCTAGATTTCCTTGTTTCCAGGGCTGTAAATTCCCTTAATCCTTCATACATGACTCTTATATGATAGATAATACCTTGAAATGATACATTAAGGAAACCTATGATATGGTTCCTAAGGTCACCAAAGCTAATACAGGGGATAACGAGCAGCAGATTTTTCACTTGACCTCAGCTAGCTCAGTGAGCTAATTTGCAATCTAAGGAAACTTCATAATGCGAACCATTTTTTGAGAAGTCAGAGCACATACATTTTGTGAATAATTACTTCATGATGTTAATGGAAAGCACTGGCCTTCTTTTTGCTGTTGCTAGTTGCTAACTAGCAGGCCAGCAGAGTAAAGCAACAAACTTACATCAGCGCTAATGTATGATACATGTATAGGAGACAAATGACAAATAATCATAGCTTTTAAATATTAAGTAATGGACAAAATGCATACATCAATTAGCAGTTATTTCTGGGTAAGTTCTGCTCCTGAAATCTATATTTATATTGACTCAATCCATCACTGCTCCAAGGGGTCACTTGAGCTCGCTGTAATGGAACAGCCCTTAAGACGTCATTCGGGATTCCCCAGAGGGGAACGGTCAGGGCAAGCTGACGAGGGCATTTTAAAAACAGTGCTGAAATGGAGATTAGAAAGTGTCATTAAGGTTTTGCTTTGGTAATATTTTGCAATTTTGTTAATACAATCATATTCAAATACCATTGTGAGTAAAAAAACTAATTACTGAAGAGATTCCCATTCTTGTTCACTGAAATGTTCGATCAGAGTGTATCTAACAAAAGAATGTATGTGAAAGCAGCATGTACATAAACACAATTTTAGAAATTATTTACTGAACATATATCTTTAGAATTTTTTAAATATACCAGAGGTATGTATGTCGCTTTATTTTTCATGTTGACAGAACATATGATTGATGAGGCAATGTAGGGATGAAATAGAGGCCCATGGGATTTTCCTAATGAGTTGTTTCCTAGGAATTTTTAATGAGGGAACCTAAGACTCAATGAATGTAGGGCTGTTTTCAAAAATCAGAAACACAGGGCATGGAGAACATAGGACTCTGGAAATATAGGACATATTTAGGTTCCTAGAAATTTCAGTGGGCAAATAAAGGGCCCTGGGAACAAAGCGCTGACCTTCTATCTCTAATCCATTAATATTGTACTGATCATATAACTTCACTTCAAATGCGCTTGGATGTTTTTCATTTGGTGTTAAGTATTATAAAAATAAAAAATCATATGTTTACAGGGCAAACTTGTAACCTTTAAAGCTAGTCAAAACAGCTATTGCAAGTGTTAACTCACATAGAGTGAGAGTGTTTTTGCTCAGAATTCTGATGTGCTGACCCTTTCAGCCTCATGAAACCCACCAGTATTAAAATGGTTAAAAAAATGTTGTAAGGTAAAACGTTCTCTGTAGTTACTTCTAATTTGTAATACCTGTAATGCCATTGGAGAAACACCCTGAAGGTTTTGTGTTCGCTTTGTTAGCCAGCTTAATTTGAAATGAGGGAGAGGTTTATTTCCACAGCAGTTCAGAATTGAGTTACTTTCTTGTGTTAAAGAGCCCAAGACATGAACAACCAAATTTCCGTTGGTTTTTTGATGTAAAGGAGAATGAAGTGATATGTAAACATGGTCCAAGTTTCAAATCATACCATTCACTAATCCATACAGTCCATATATGGAAACTATGCTGCCTGTTTTAAATTAATTGAATCACAAAATGCTCCCTGCTCCCACTGCATATGTCATAAAACTATACTATCGTATCCTTTCCTATACTATACTATACTACTTCAACACCCAAGTAGTGCATTAAATGTTAACTGGACAGTCGTACAGCTTATGGCTGAATATAAGTGACTTTTTGTTTGACATGTGATCCACTATTTGAGTGTAGAAGCTTTTAATTCATGACCTACATAGTGCACAACAGAGGGAGTAAGGAGTCATTTGGGATTCAGCTATTGTTTCTGTGATGTCACAAGAACCAATTAATTTAGGTATATCTGCCTATTCAGCCTACAGCTGTTTAGCTCCACCTGTTCACATTGAAGTTCTAGGCAGATCATTCATGTATTTTTGGTACAAATCTACTGAAAAAATTTAGAGTATGGGCCCAAATGTGTTAATCTCTTACCTATCACTGTGCATTTTAAATAAGTATGTTCAAATCCAAGTGGTTCTCCTAGAGTGGTATATGTGTGTATCATGTAGACTAGACTTCTGCCTCCCACCAGTGTGAACATGCTCCTCTAGTTAGCAACTCCTCTTCACCCCCTGGTTTTCCCCCTGATTTCACAGCACCAGGGGAGAGTGGAGAAGTCTTCATCAGCGAGATCTGTTCTAGCGCAAGCCCTCCCCCTCTGGAACGCGTGCGGACTCACGCAGCCTGAGAATCACATCCCGTTTCCTTTTTCAATTACCAGGCCTGGCGAGAGAGGACTAGTGGAGGCCAGCTCTGATGATGTGGTTTGGCAGCTCAATCACAGCCGATTGGGAGCGCCCAGGCGCAGGCTGCATGCCAGATGAAGCACAGGCAATGATTTTCTCGAACACTCCGGTTATGGCCAAGAAAATGGAGAAAAGAGAACTGGACAACTTGGCCTTTTTTTTGACATTTACGCCAAGCAAGGGAAAAGTGAAGGGGGAGAATATAACTGCAAGAGAAACTGAGAGAAAAAGAGAGAGCGAGAGAGTCAAATTTAATATCAAAGGTGTAGCAAATTCAAGCATCAGCTCTCACAGTCCACTCAGTGCCTGTCACGATTAAAACCCCGTCAATCAAGCACCAAAATAATCACTCCTGCACCATGAAATGCTGCAATTCTGCTCATGATTACCACAACAATTGTCTGGAGCCCTGGATTTGAGGATGCGAACACTAGTCTCTTCCATTTACCTGCTGACTATTGATCATGCAACGTGGCAAATCGAGTACTATAAATATGCCTGAAAAGCCTGAATACCTGGTGCTCTGACAAGGCTTTTGTGATGTTTGCTCAGAGCGATGGCAACCTTGACACACAAGAGGGAAATAGCACATCAAATAATAATCTTTGAGCAGAATAGCAATGGGAACAGAGGCTTGGGGAAAGGTGTGCACTGCAGAATACATTAGCACTGAGACATTGCGTCTACATGGTTTCCACACAGTTTCTTTGATTAGAGGTTTCATACAGGCACCTGCAGAATGAAGTAAGACTCCTCCAACACATGTTTTTCAGTGTACATAATGAAATACAAGGTCTTCTATGGGAATTCACTCTGTTTATATTATTGAAACTAGTTTTTAAAGTGTTTATTGCAAAAGCCTTTAGAGTCTTCGGTGCAGCGAGAAACACTACAACACAGCAACGACTTCTAAACTTTTATTACTAAACTTCTGATAAACAACGGCATAGAAAATAGGAAATCATAAAGCATTACCCTTCTGTACCGTGAAGAATTCCTTAAACGTGGTATTAGGGAGGGTCTCTAGGATAGCTGAGCATTTTCACATTATAATAATTGGGGGGTGGAGGGATGAGGAGAAGAAACAACCTCTCCCTGGTTTTTTATATGATATGACATGGTTAATCATACTTAAAGCTGCACTACGCATTAATTGTTTTGGCTTAAAGAAAAAAGCAGCATTACAGAGTCAGGAGAAAAAGAAAAACACTCTAAAATACGGTGTGTGTGAGCTGTTGCGAGTCTCCCTGTAAAACCTGAAATAAGGATATAAAAGTCGGATTTCGGGTGAGTTTTTTGGACCACATCATATTCCTTGACATATTAACATCCCACGCAAAGGTTTAAAAAGAAGGTCCAGCTTGATGTTTAAAATACAAAATCAACATTACACTGATAAGAATATGATGACAAGAGTAGATCATTTACCTACATCCTCTGAAGACACATCCTTCACCAAGATCCACCACTTACAATCATCAGATTCATTCCCTTGGGGAAGAGGTCTGAAGCACAACCGACAGCACAAAATGTTCTTCTGCAAGTTGCATGCAATTACACATTTCAACCAGAGAGGTCTCCAAATCCCCAAAACGTACATAATACTTTTAACATGACCAGGGATATGAAATGAAAGATTTAGCTCAAGTTCTGCCAGGGAGACTCCGAAGCTACATCACTCATTACTCTGACCAGTCACAGGCTTCCACCTGTCTTGAAAGTGACTAAACTGACATGTCTGCTTTGCGGCTTTCAGATGCTGATATTTCATTATTTTGATTCATATAGTCAACATGTCTCACTCCAAGATTCGGAGTTTGCATGTTTCTGACTCCAACAATGAGATTGTTACCCCGTCTCCACTGAGATCTACATGCAAAAGTGTGCGTATTCACACCTGGGATTCCCCCTGATTTCCTCGGCCATCCGAAAGGATTTTGGAACTTCTGGGTGGTCACAGCATTCCGGTTAGCAGCAGTTTGTCGAGGGATTATTTCCTACTTTTGGCTGTTAATACTTTGGGCTGCACTCCTGCTCCGATTGACAGCAATGCTCCTGCTATTTCTGTGGCACATGCACAGCCTGCAAGCGCTGGAAGTAAGTGGTCAGTGAAGTCTTTCTCTCCATGCCAGGTAAAGAGGTCCTGCATGTCTCCTGCTCCTCGCCTTGCCCCCGTCCACACTCCCTGCCTTCGGTCTCTTAGGCTTCGACTGTCCTGGATCTCCAACTGATTCAAGTTGTTCAAGATTTCGCAGACTCTGTCCGTGGCTTTGAGTCTCGGAGGTTTCCATTGAGCGGCATTTTAGCCTCGTCTTGAGGAGTGGTCCGCTTTCGTGTTTCCCTGGCCCTGTGTCCCCTCTGCTGCATCTGCCCTCATTTCTGCTCCCTCTGCTGCACCACTTCCTCGTGCCTCTGCTGTCTCGACCCTGCCTTCCTTCAGTCTCTCCACTGCTGTGCCGGCGCAGGCCTTGGGTAGGACTTTTGTTCCCCCTGCCATAGTCGCTGTTTCATCTCGCATGCGGTTTTATATCCTTTAGGGACATTAATTTGGCTCCTCTGCTTCTCCCCTCTCCGGCTGTCAATTGGCAAATGGTTGATTGTGGTGACATTTCTGGTTTTCTTAAAACATCTGATCCTCGACTTCAGTGCAACCTCTCTTTTGGAGAATCTGTTGTTGCCTTTGGTGTCTATAGGGACATTTTGTGCCAAGGCTATCCTGAATGTAGGAAGGAGCTGGACTTGTATTTCTCCATGATTGCGGACTTTAGGCAGCATTATGGCATTTCCATGAGTATCACAAGGCTTTTTTGCCAAAGTCTGCCTCATACTTTCCTTCTACAACTCCAGACTGGACTAGTCTGTCACGGACACTTAATTGCTGGTTTGCCACTTCAGTGGCCGCCGCGTGCTGGCTTTTGCTGTTTGTAGTTCTCATGGTATCTCCTCTGCCCTCTGCCCTCTGCCCTACACTGCTGCGCCTGCGCCTGCTGTCCATGGTGCTGAAACTCTTTTGCAAGGAGCCACCTCCAAATTCCGTATGACCTCGTCGCCTTTGTCCAGCAGGGCAGGGAAAGGCCCCTCTGTCAAAGAAATTTTGAAGGGCCATCTATTCACACCTGTTAATGTGCCAGTTCTGTCCTCCTATCTTTCCTCTCACTGTGACCATTATTTTGTGAATTATTTGCTCGCTGGGCTCTCACAGGGGTTTCGGGTTAGTGTCTTTTCTCCTCTGTCTTCTTCCTACGTTTTTAGGACCCTCTGGCCTGCACTGGCTGAACCTAATGTAGTTTCTTCTCTCTTGGCCAGGGAGGTTGGTAAGGGTTATTTGCTCGGCCCTTTTAAATCCCCTCCTTTTGCTCTCTTTCGTGTTAATTCTATTAGTGTTGCTACTCACAAGTATTCTGGCAAGAATATTCCATTCAGATCTTGTTGGTAGTGTTAACAAATGTATTCCTCTCCAGCTCTTTTCCCTGTATTACGCTTCTGTTGATAACGCTATTCGGTTTAGGTATTAAGGTGGCAGGTCGCTGCGCTCTGCTGGCTAAGGCTGATATAAGGGACACTTTTCAAATTCTGACTATTCACCTGTTGGCCTGGCCTCTAATTTGCATAAAGTGGAAATCTATATTTTATTTTGCCATTCGACTTACTTTTAGCTGCAGGAGTAGCCCTCGTATTTTTGATCGTCTTTCCGAGGCTTTGTGTTGGATCGTGTTCAACATCAAGATGAAGACTTCCCGTCTTCTCGTTGCTCCATGCTGGTTGTACTCAAAAGTGTCTTTTGCAATTTAGGCATTCCTCTCTCTCCTGAGAAAACCATTGGTCCTTTCACCACTCTCAAATTTCTCTGCATCATTTTGGATACTGTTAGGATGCATGCGTTTCTCCTGATGATAAGCTCGCTAGGATTAGGTCTATTTTATGGGCTTTTCTCTTATCTTTGCCTGTGTCTAAGCCCAGCCATCTCAATTTTGCCATGCGCGTTATTCCCCAGGGTCGTTCTTTTATTTATAGTTTGCTCCTTCTTGCTCACTTGGAAGGTAATTTGCATGATGTCGTGGCCTTTGACAATTGCTGCTGATCCAATCTGTGTTTCTGGTCTTGACTCCTTGAGCAGTGGAACGGCATCTCTATCTTTTACTCTGATGTGGTTGCTGGACTCTCTTGCTTTGTTTACTGATTCCACTCCCTTTGTTGGTTTTGAGGGGTACTCCCAATGGTTCACAGAGAAATGGCCAGCTGAATTCTCTCAATTTGCCCTTGGATCTGCTTCTTCCACAAATTTATTCCATTGTCGTTGCTAGCATTTTGTGGGGTGAGGCTGGGTCACTGAAACATATTAGTATATTAATATACATTCATTTCACCTCTTTTTATTTTACCGAACAGCCTTCCTATGACCAAACACTGGTTCAAGAAACATATTGCATTCATCGTTACAAAATATGGATTGTCACCTATTCGCTATACAGGCTATTTCTTCCAGATAGGAGCAGCTACTACCACAGCCAAACTAGGCCTACCCATTGATTCAATTAAGCTGCTCGGAAGATGTTCCTCTTCTGCCAACGAATCTTACATAAGGCCAGATGCTCATCTCATCCTACACGCTCAGCTGGCTCTTTCAAAATATATTTAAGCAATAGAACACAAGAGGGAGTGTGTTATCGCGAAATAACATCACGATTGTGATTTGGTCGTAGGCACGAGCAGAAGGCGAGTACTGTAGATCATCACAGCCGTGATGTTATTTGTGATAACACATGACCTTGAGTGTTCTATAGCTTTTATACAACGGTTAAATAAATAAAGTAAGAAATAAATAAATTGGGCCGTGAATGTGGCATTTATTATGTTTTAATGTTAGCAATTCCTTCTGCCAAATTATAGTTCCTAAACAAGCAGCTTGTTGCCACGTCAGAGTAACAAGCTCTGTTCACTCGCTGCACAGCTGGCAGTTTGTTCTCCAGCTCCTTACACAGACCAACTGACAGTTTGGGAATTTAGTGTAGTCTCATCTTCAGAGTCTGACCAAATCGGCTGTAGGTCAAATGTAATCTTAAAAGTATCCATTTTCTGTTTGTGCACAAAATAAGAAGTAAAAACATTAAAATGGCTTGAGCGTCGCCTACAGCTGTCAAAGTCGTTGCTTAGCAATGGTGTCTCAGCTGAGTGATACAGTGTTTGTGAAAAACCTGTGATGTTATGGCGAAATAACAGCATGGTTAGAATGCTTCTCAACCAATCAGCTTGCGTGGCCGGAACTAACTGTTGTATAATAAGGTATATTTTCTTTCCTGCAAACTACTGGTGGCATTTACTGTCTTTTAAACACCCAAAATGTACATACTGCTTGCATCATTAATAACAATTCGCTGTGTTCACATTGTCCTCATCAAAATTAAGCTATATAACTTTCGTGCTCTGCTTCCTTAACGGCATATGCTACTCATATAGTTCTGAACTTCATAAACGTTGCCTTCTCTGGGCCTGAGCTCATTTAAGATGGGCCGAGGCGAAGTGAAAAATTGTCCTGTGGACTGACCAATCAAAATTTGAAATTCTTTTTGGAAATCATGGACACCAAGTCCTCCAGGCTAAAGATGAGATGGACCATTCAGCTTGTTACCAGCACACTGTTCAAAAACCAGCATCGGTGATGCACATGGCATGGGTGACTGTTACACCTGCGAAGGCACCATTATGAACGATACATATATAGGTTTTGGAGCAACATATGCTGCCATCCAGGCAGCGTCTTTTTCACGGAAGGCTTTGCTTATTTCAGCAAGACAATGCCAAACTACATTCTGCATGTATTACAACAGCATAGCTCCACTGTAAAACAGTTCAGATGCTAAACAGTCCTGTCTGCAGTCCAGACTTGTCACTTATTAAAAACATTTGCCACATTATGAAAAGAAAAATGTGACAAAAGAGGACCCTGAACTGTTGAGCAGCTAAAATCATATATCAAGCAAGAACAAGAAAACATTTCACTTTCAAAACTACAGCAATTGGTCTCCGTAGTTCCCAAATGCTTATAGAGTGTTGTTAAAAGAAAAGTTGATGCAACACCGTAATAAATATGCCCCTGTCCTTTTTTGAATCGTTCTGCTGGCATCAAATTAAAAATGGGTATATATAACAATATAGAACAATTGTTATATATTGTTATATATAACAATATATAACAATAACATTTCTAAATTAAAAAAATAAAATTTCAACATTTGATTTGTTGTTTCTGTACTATTTTCAATTAAATATAAAGTTTGAAGTTTTTGCAGGTCACTGCATTCTGTCCCAACTTTTTTGGAGTTATAAATGGGTGAGTTCTAGTGACATCATAGAAACAATGCATTCAAAATAGGCTCTTTTTGCAGCATGGAGTCCACCTATGGACTATTTGGACTGGGTAGTGAGTAGTATGTTTTAAAATTATAAAACAAAGTGTGAGAAATGTAGTTTTTCATGAAAAGAGCCCCATAAAGCTACACCCCTCTGTACCTATGGAATTATAGGACTGAATACTATCCATCACAAGCAACAGATTTTGACCAGATGTAGGTGTGGTGCTTGACAATTACTATGGTGTCTGACATAATTTCTGTAACCTCTTTAATATACTATTTAAGAGTAGAATATGTGCTTTTGTGTTTGTATGACCTGGAAAAACAGATCCACAGTGTTGGAATCAGTCTTCCCATGTGAGGAAGCTTCATGTGAAAAATGGTCATGTTAAAAGCCGGTTGTTGTCTTCTAGCAAAGTGAATAACCACAGAAATGCGATAAGGCTGGATTTACCTTCTTCCATTGCCCAAAGAGCATGCAGCCAATCAGCGCTCCACCCTCATTAATTCCACATTAAACATACTGAATCCAGATGCCAATGTTGCCAATGTTGAAGTCTAGATGGCTTTGATTTGTATGAATCACCAAACTCACTGAGCAGAGGTATCTTTCATTCAAACTCACAGCTATGAGTTCTGTGGTGTCCATGATCCATGATGTCCGTGCTTGCTAGCAAAGCATTTGATATGGTTGTACAATCCTTCTTAGACCCTGTAAATTATTTGTTTTATCTTGAACAGGCAGATGGTAAAGAAATGCTGGATATGGGAATTGAAGACCGAATGCAATTTACTGCATTTTCTGCCTCCTCTGTCACACAATCCCCTTCAATGTCACTGTTGTTCTGCGAGGCTTAGCATAAGCTCGCTAGGTCAACGCTTTAGCTTAAACAGCCATAACACTCTCATCTCTTACGCCTATAAAGGGGATTTTTTTTTTTTTTGTTATGCCAAAAGCATTGGAGATCACTTTCCCAGACCCCAACTAAGTCTAAGACTAGAGTAAAAACAAATTCCATTGTTTATTCCCAATTGGCACTGCAATCTAGTCCAAGATTATACCTAAATCTATGTCCAGAAATCCAACCATCTGCACTATATGCCAGTATTAAAGCTGTACAAAGCCTCAGTCTTTCAGAACTCCAGACTTCAGCTAGGAAACACTGGCATATACAATATGAGTTCACCATCAGGGCATCCTAGTAAAACAAGACCAAAACTTTATTTTATACATGACAAATTAAATCTGCTATTTGTCTTTTGTCATTCGGTGCCCCCCGAATACAATCCAAATTAAAGACAAGTTTGATTATTCCACACCAAGCAAGGTAGAAATGAAGGCATCCTCAGTGTACATTGACATCTCTTTCTTGCAGTGTCGCATAGTTTAGCATTTCTCCTGCTCTAAAATACCCAAGATCAACCTATAAGGGGCCCGGAAGTTCGTCTGAATTGAAACAGGTTCTAAACATACAGGACGGTGCCATGTATGGAAGAGTTCTCCTTTACACCAGCCCTTTCAACTGAAAATACTCTTCCGTGGGAGGCAGCGAGATATCCTGACATTATCTTATCGCTCTGAATCACAGTTGGGGCTCCTCGTCATGGCAGAGGGAGCGTCACCCAGCTAGCGCAACGAGGGCTCACGTCACGCTCCACATGGCTAAGGACGCGGGGCAGCCAGCCCTGACAGAACAGACGGCAACACGAGGGATGCCAAAGGGTGTGAGGAGCTTACGCTGCCAAACAGCCAGTGACCTCACCCTGCTGCTCTGTGCTGCACACGCTGCATTTACGGCGGGTGCAGTGTGGGTGTGCGTGTGTGGTGGTGGTGGTAATCGGCAGGCATGTTGGATGGTCAAGTCTGTTCGGTTTTGCGTCAGTCGCAAGCCGAAAATAACATTCCACTCAATGGCGTCAGTCCAAAAAGACTACAATCACTATAAACGGTCAAGATTAGAATTTTGTTCTCCGGGAAGGCAGGGAAAGGAGCAGTAAAAGCCGGCAAAGCTTTACAGCAATATTTCACTCCACATTCAAACCTTCATATACAAAATCAGTAACCTTTGATTAATCATGCCACATGTACAATTTCAATCACAATCAGACCCAACCTGACTTGTATTTCCTATGCAGCTTGGTAATGGGCCCCAAATGGTTCCCTCTTATGTCTTTTGTTCTCTTTCTCTCTTTCCTTCTCTTGTTCTCTCTTTCTCTCTCATTCTCTCTCATATGAAGGAGCTGAGTGTGGTTGGAGTGGCTCACTGAATCACTCTTCTTCTCCAGGCTCAATGAGGAGGTTGATTTACGCTCTCCCCTGGGATGCCCTCCTCATCCGCCTCTTGAATGCTAAGCAGGAACTGAGTTTTTTTTCCTGATTTAATGGATTTATGTTCTGTTCCTTTCACATGGCATCATGTTGTTTTACGGAAGAGGGCAAAATGGGCTCAAAAGATAAAAGTGTATTTGGCTTCAAGCTGAGTTACAGTGTGACACAAGACCAGTTTCATTTAGTGATGGTGGCTCCTGGGGTCATGTAGCATTAGTTCATAACCTTAGGTGAAAGACCACGAGAGATTTCGGTATAACAAGATTCAGTCTTGAGTTAATGTATCCTTCATCTCTATTAAAATCCACAACTGGTACTGACATAAAACCTTGCAGGTAAAGCGCTAGTCAGCAAATGCAGGCCAATTTTTGGAGGCTGTCAGGCCTCCAAACAAGTAAACCCCTCATTTCGAGTTGTCTTCGGGCCTGACGTGAGGGACAACCATGAGAAATTTGGGGCTACATTGGTGGGAATGCAGTCTTATGAGGGTGGGACAAACTGAGATGGAAATTTTAAAACATTCTAGATGGAGCTCAAAATGGGGTGGTGATGGTGCGCTCCTCAACACTGTCTGATGAATAACAAACCTGTGAATGTAATGTAAGCATGCAGCATGCAGATGTCACATGTGCAGAGAACACATTACATGCGGTAAAAATAAACATTACCTTTTGCGGGGAAAAACAGTTCCCTTAGCTAAAGATAAAGATTTGTTAGCTGGATTGTGTGACTTACATTATTATTGTATTGCTGACATTACAAAAGGACTGACTTGAGAAATTTGGGGCAGGTTTTGGAGGGGACTTACTCTTGTTAGTAGTAGATTTCGCCACAATCCAGCACCAAAAGTTGAACAGGTTGTCCCTCAAGTTCCACCACGTCTCTGTAAAACTAAGGAGAGCCAGGGCTGGGTTTCCCAAAGGTATCTCAGCACGAAGATGATTCTTAAATGATAAACTAAGCTTCACACTGAATAGTCTCCTAATTAAGATGATCTTAACACTAAGATGCTTTTGGAAAACTGGTCTCTGATCAGTTCCATGCCTGATGAAGGATGTAAACTCTGTAAAGGTCTTCATTAGTTTTTTTGTGGTTGTTTGATTCACTAAGAAAATGACTGGCTTATATTTGAAATGTGCCCCCACCATTTCAGTGGCACCAGGTTGTACTGTAGCATGGGCGTCTTCATCCTTTGAAATCATTGTCCTTGCTGTTTCACAGTAAACATTTAAATCCAGTTTACACAGTGCAGAGAGTGTTATACTGGCTTCAAACAGAGCCCTTCTTTTGGTGTGGAGTAACTCCCTGACCTCAGATTTTGCCTTTTTCTTTCATTATTATTGCATTATCATCACATTCATACAAACATTCCCGATTTTTTTGTTTGTTTGTATGTTCCTTGAGACGCTGTACTAAAAACATAGTTTCTCTTCACTGAATTAAATGGTAAATGTCTGTGTTTTGTCTCTTTCAAGTTCTTCAAACCTCACTTTAGTCAGCAGACCAGCCACCCACTCACTCATCTATAATGCTCAAAGGTAGATTGTTTTGCACTACTAATGCTTAGCCTGAGCTGAGTTACACTATGAGTTTGTGATTGGCAGCCACGCTGGCCTTTTCCCTTTTAGTCAGTAAGGCAAATACAGTTATGCTACTGTACTAGTGTCAACAGATACATGGCTTGATACAAGATGAACTGAGTGTGAATGTTGGAACTTTGGTTATTCTTTCAAGATGGTGGATATTTTCAGATGATCAAATCACCCAAGAAAAACTAAGATTTAGGTTAGCTTTCAGCTGGCCATCATGCCTCTGTCCCACAAACTGTCAGGAACTGCAAGACTTTTAAAAGGCTTTTAAGACCTGGAATTGCTACAAGGAATCTCATCAACTTGACAGTGAAACTAAGGAGGACCAGATCAGTTCCACGTTCAGTTAAGGAAGTTAAACCTTCCCTTGTTATGTCTTTGTTGTAGTTTAATTCACTAAGATAATGACTTTTAAATGAGTCAGAATTTCCAAATATTCAAATAGTCACAACAGTTTTAAAAAAACTGAAATAGTAAATTACAACCCCATTTCCAAAAAAGTTGGGATGCTGAGCAGAATGTAAATAAAAATAGAATGCAATGATATGCAATCATGTGAACCATATTTTTAAAGGAAAATAATACAAAGACAACATATCAAATGTTGAAACTGAGAAATGTGATTGTTTTTTGAACAATATATGCCCATTTTAAATTTGATGGCAGCAACACGTTCCAAAAAAGTTGGGATGGGGGCAGGTTTACCACTGTGTTTCATCACCTCTTCTTTTAACAATTTCATAATGTGGCACATGTTTTCAATGGCTGACAGGTCTGGACTGCAGGCAGGTCAGTTTAGCGCCCAGACTCTTTTAATACAGAGCCATGCCGTTGAAATACATGCAAAAAGTGGTTTGACATTGTCTTGCTGAAATAAACAAATCCGTGAAAAAGACATCATCTGGATGGCAGCATATGTTGTCAAAACATGTATATATTGTTCAGCATTAATGGTGCCTTCACAGATGTGCAAGTCACCCATGCTATGTGCACTAATGCACCCCTATACCATCATGAATACTGGCTTTTGAACTGTGCACTGATAACAAGCTGAGTGGTCTTTAGCCCGGAGAACACACTGTCCATGATTTCCAAAAAGAAATTCAAATGTTGATTTGTTGGACCACAGGACACTTTTCCACTTCGCCTCAGTCCATTTTAAATGAGCTTGGGCCCAGAGAAGGTGGCAGCGTTTCTGGATCCTGTTTATATTTGGTTTCTTCTTCGCATTTTAGAGTTTTAATTAGCATTTGTGGATGCAGCGACAAACTGTTTTCACAGACAGTGGTTTTCAAAAGTGTCCCTGAACCCACGCAGTGATTTCCACTACAGAATCATGCCTGGTTTTAATGCAGTGCCGTCTGAGGGCCCAAAGATCACGGCCAGCAAATACTGGTTTTTGGACTTACATACAGAATTTTTTCCAGATTCTCTGATTTTTTTAATGTTATTATGTACTGTAGATGATAAAAACAAATGTTCTTTACTGTTTTACGTTGAGAAATGTTATTCTTGAATTGTTGCACTATTTGCCCGTGCAGTCTTTCACAGAGTGGTGAACCCCTCCTTGTCTTTACTTCTGAAAGGCTCAGCCTCTCTGGTATGCTTTTTTTATAGCCAATCATGTTACTGACATGTTGCCAATTAACCCCCAGCTGTTTTTTTTTTTTAGCATTACACAACTATACCAGTCTTTTGTAGCCCCCATCCCAACTTTTTGGAACGTGTTGTTGGCATGAAATTCAAAATGGGCATAAATTTTTCAAAAAACAAAAACAATTCTCTGGTTCAACATTTGATATGTTGTCCTTGTACTATTTTCAATGAAATATAGGGTTTACATGATTTGCACATCATTGTGTTTTGTTTTTAATTATATTTTGCACAGTGTCCCAACTTTTTTGGAAATTGGGTTATAGAATTTCTCATATGCCAATGAGCTTCTATCCACCAGACAGCAGTGAAGAGGTCATGTCTAATGTTTTGGTCAGGGCTTCCATAGAAGGATGCATAGAAAGACTCCTGCTGCTGGCTAAAGGCTACCACAAGTCAGGAGAGAAGCTCCACACCACCAGAACATTTCTTGCGCCTTTATAGCACATAGGAACGGATAACAGAAAAGACAATAAGCTCAAGTTCTTTTTGCAGGCCACTCATATAGATTAAATAAAATATCATCCGTCTGTTTTTGTTAAGGATTTTATACTGACACCTTTCTTGCTGTAAATTTCAAGCCACATGCCTTCTATTATGGACTAGTTGTCTGAGTTTAATACAGTACAAAAAATAGAGAAATGATTCCTGGCACTGTGTCTGGAGGTGTCTGGTGGTGGAGGGTGGTATTACTTGAACAAGAAGCTAGATTTCTACTTGTCAAAGCAAAATAGATGCTTGAAAGTCCTTGAAAGCCATTATCCTCACTTTTTTCTATTAAAACTGAATTTACCCCAGGATTAGCATGACAAGAGCCCCAAAAAAGACAAGTCACATAAAGATTGTACCTTTTTTGTATGTGGTGTTTTAGGCTTACTCATAGATCCGTAATTGAAACACTTGAAACTAATTGATGAATAATTAAAGAGTTTTAAATATAGCGCCAGCAGCAAAGCATCTTGCATTGTCACCTCTCCGTTGGACTCCTCTGAGTAATAGCTCAACGGTTTAGCTCAGTCACACCTATATGAAGAACGAGAGTGTCATTGTAATTCAAATGAAGATGCCAGAAAAAATAAATCAGATTTTCAAAAATGTCAAAATGAGAAAGATGGTAGGCCACATCACCCACTTTTTCGCCCGACAAATCCTTTAATGATGCATTGCATTGAACATAGCGTTGCAACCCATGTACAGTGCAGTGTGACGTGACAAGTGATATTTAATATTCATAACTCGTGAAGTGGATATTGTCCTAAAACCTGGAGAAATTGCTACCTCATGTAGGGATGCATAAAGAGGAAATTGAATAGCACAGATCAAACGAAATGTAAAATAATACATGGGATATTCAAGTCATTTCATGAAATGCTTATTTGTGCTGTGAACCAGGTACAGTCATAAAATCACCCACGAGTGGTGTCATTACATAGCAATGTTTAATGAAGAAATCTTGCAATGGTCACAAACTCCATGCAGTGTTCTCTTTTTCTTTTCCAGCTCCTCCCAGACTCTGCTCACTCATTTAAAATACCTGTGGCTTATTTTATTGACTTATTAGCTCCCTATTATATACTCGTCGGTTTGTGGCACTCTTGTGACATCTCTGTTCGGTTGTGTTTTGTTGTTCAGTTCTTTGTTAATGTTGCAGTTTATCTATTTCGAGTGTGTATTTTCTTTTCTATGTTCATGTACATGCCTACTTGTCTCCTGAGCTGGGATTACTATGCTGAGGCTGACCCTCCGATTCCCCATAGTAAAACTCTTACGACTCAACTCACGCACAGTAATGTGCATTAAAGTAGCCTTTCATTGTCTAATCAGCTGCTAGCATAATGCTAAATTCTTCTGGCATCCCTGTGGGAATTTGTAGTGTGGATGGCGTCAACCTAGTGGTACAATCATGTTTGAAGCAAATGCTAGTTTAAATAACGCCATGTGAAACTTGACTTGAAGTAATCATGACTCCATCTGGAAAGGTCTGGGAGTTGCCTCGCAATTTTATAGGCAAGGATTTAAGCAATATGGTTTTCCACAGTGTGAAACAGTGTGGTACTGGAGGAATATCTTGAGTGGTGCTACTGAACTAGACAGAACAATAGTGTGCAGTGTGATGTTAATTAAGAAGAACATGCTTTATAGCAGAAGCAATCAAAAGCAGACATTTGTGCATTCATGTAGTAAAGGTGTAATAAGTGATGTAAAAGCATTCATGACTTTTTTTGCCATCTTGTTTGGCATTATTTCAAGATAAAAAAAATCAAAAGAGTAGTTCTCTTATATGGTCATCAAATAAGTGAATGCAGTGCACAATTTTCAAGGTATCATTTACAAAATGTCAAACCCTCACTCTAATTGATGAATGTTAAACAGTGCTGCTTACTAGGAGAGATAAACTGGCTAGCATTAGCTTAGTTAGCATGATAACAGTTCTGCTCACCCCAGAACGTTTAATTCTGAATAATTAAGACTAACTGGCTAACTTGTTTGGTATGGTGACAAACAAGAAGAAGACAGGTCGGCTGTGTTCAATCAACTGGAACTTTGTGGAACATCACAAGATCAGAATCTCCAAAAGCATCTCAAATGGGGCTCAAACTGGGCTACAAACATCCAGGTTATATGTGGAACAACTCAAAGTTTCAGCTGCTGAATGATGCAATAAAGCTCTCTGTGCTACTTTTACTTTTCCAATATGGAAAGTATTCTGACCAGTTTCACCATTTCCTTGTTCTGAGCAGAGCAAAGGTTTCTTATTTGCACTTAAAGACATTCGGCCTGTTTGTTTTTTACTTTGTCTCGAGTGGAGCTGCATCTCCAAAAGCAGCTCAAACTAAGTGTGTAGCTGTGTGCAAAATTCAGGCCCGGATCATCCAGCGGGTTTATGGGCACATGCCCAGGGGCCCGACCCACTAGGGGCCCTCACAAGCAATAATGAGAAATACTAAACTGTAAATATGTTTTTGACGGACACCCCATTTCTTTTTTGAATTTGGGAGTAAAATGTAACTCGTTACAAACTCTATTAAATACATGCTGGTGGTTTGAACAGGACTACTATTACTGAAGGAAGTCCTGGTTTGACGAAAAATTGATTTGCTCTGGAATTATTACTTACCAGATTTTGGACATGGCAAATTCACATTGATTTAAAATCACAGTTATCATCGGTAATGCTGGATGAAAGAACCAGGCACTCATGAATGTAAAATAAACCATAAGGTTTATTAAAAATAGGACAACCCAGAAGAGCAGAGTTACACCAGACCAGATCAAAAACCAAAAGAGCAAAACACGGTACATGGTATCAGACAAAAAAACAAAACGCAAACAAACCAGTAACCTTAGCCAAAGGGGAAAATCTGAAAAACAACAACAATCGGCAAAGCTGGGTCGCAACAGGAGAACAAACAAATGAGAAAGGCTCAGTGCGCACTGGCAAAACAGAGGCAATACTTTGCCATGAATGAAACAAACAGACAGGTATATATACAAGAGGTAACAGGTGACAATGAATAGAAATCCAGTGACTGAGATTTGATGGCTGATGGATGATGGGTGAAACTAATCCAGCCCACATATGACTTAAGAGTTGTAATTATAGCACTGACAAAATAATGAGTAGAACATTATGTCATACATTTTAATATTGTGACAGGTTCCGCTAAGGCAAACAAGACAAGACAAGAGGCCCATGCATAAATTTTCAGGTGGCCACAGAATTCCTACTCGTACCTGTGATATGTGTTAATAAAAAATTGGAAATGAAGGTGAAAATAATGCAACATTTTTATGGAAGGTCAAAACTTTAAGAAAAGTTTTGATGGACTGCCCATAAATTTTCCAGTTAGCAACCCTGCTAGAAAAAACCAGCATGGCTGGTCACCAGCAAAACCACATGTTGTGTTTTGGATGTCGGCATAGCCATGCTGTGTGACGAGCCATACCGGCACTAGACCAGCAGAAACCAGCTTAGACCAACATGGAATGCATGCAGGTCTGTGCACCATCAAAACAATCTTGGGATTGTGGAATTGTGGAGAAAACCACAGCATCAGGCCGTTCAAACGGCCATTAAGCAAGCGAGACGTTTCTGCACAGAGCAGTGTATGTGTACGTGTGTGTGTGTGTGTGTGTGTGCGTGTGTGCGTGTGTGTGTGTGTGTGTGGAGAGCGGAGCAGTCGTAGTCTTTAGTCTCTTTGGTCGGCCCGTGTGATCAGGAGGCGCCAGCTGTGCTCTCAGTTTCACTGCTCTAAACAAACTTTAGACGGGCAGAATCCCCAGAGAGGGAACAAACTATTTACAGCCCATCTTTAAAGACACAAAGAGTGAAAAAAGAGCCACGATTCCCCTGACAGCCAATTGTAAATAAAAAAGAGTAGCGTTCCGCGGCTCGGACGAGCTTCAAACGCACAAAAAATGAGCAAGATTTCTCAGGTGGCAGATGGTGCTTTCAAAAAGCAAGCGCTCGAAATTCAAGATTAAAGTCGCCGCTCTAAAAATAAACGATCTGTGTTGCAAATCCGTGCTTGTCAAGACCATGATGTTGATAATAAAAGACTAAAGAAACGAGTAATTAGTTGTTGAGGAAGCAAAGTGGGTCCAATGAGAGATGATGTTTGGGGGAGTGTGGAGGGGTAAAGCATTAAAGCACTGTCAATCTGCTTCAAGCTCAAGGAAAACACACTCGGATGATGCTGATGCTTTGGAACCAGATTGGTGAAAATATTCACCGATAGCCGTGCCGGTTGTGATTCTGCTCCTTAATATTGAGTTACGCATGACTGATGTCATCGAGAAGAGTTCTTTTTTGCACCACTTGAAAATGCTATGGACACTTGTGGACACCTTCACTCATTAGATGTGGTGTTTCAACTGGAGGCATCATCACACAAAATTGGTGTCATTGACCCCAGATGCTTGAATACAGTTTAAAAAGCTTTAGAGAGAATTGATCATGCTGTGATGCTCTACAATACTGTGATGCTCTACAATGACAAATAGGATACTCCACTGTATGGGATGAGTGCACAACAATTGTTCTGTGAGAAAAACGTAATTTTCTGTGCTTTCATAGCCCTTGTCTAGCAAGAGATCTTGTTGTCAAATCATAGCTATGCTAATGTGGGCTGGAAGATTGAAATGAGAAATCATCTTCCTACACACTTAAAAAATTATGGTTCTCAAAGATTGAATGATTAAAGTCTTCTTTGCATTGTGAAAGCATTCTTCAGATTGACTGAAAATGTGCTGTAGATGGTTCTATATAGAACCTTTTTAAAAAGGGCTCTATATAACACCAAAAATGTTTTTCTATTGTTACGATATCAAGCTTGTAATAATAGAAGAACCCTTTTTGGTGCTATATGATGATTGTAATGTGATGCTAGATGATTGTAAACAATCATTCTAGTGTAACCAAGAGATTCACAAAAGGGCAAATTTCATTCATGTTGCTAAAATTTGGTATGGATATGCTTTAATAGTCTTAAGCACTATTCAAGCTGGGTTATTTTTTCCCAAAAGGAGATTTAGTAATGTAATATCTCAGTGATTTCACTCCCTGATTCATGCGGGATAAAATATCTCTGAAATTACCTCAGATAGCCTGAAATATCACAGCCTGGATATAAACATCAACGTTGCAACTCAATAAGCACTTAATAACAATAACAACATGGTGCAGGGCGTTTTCTATTTCTATTAGCAGATTTTATTATTAATCTGCAAATTTTAATATTAATCATTATTTATCGTATGTTTCTAGGGATCTCTATTTTCTTATCAAAATTTACCAGGAAACTTGTTACCATGGCTCAAGCTGGCCATATATTTGATATAGTTACAAGAGTACATATTCTAATATTATATGTAAATTAGTTAATTGAATTTTGGACATGGTGCTTCCATAGATTCCTGTATTAAATTGCACTTTGGTTATAAATTTCACTGAGCAAGAAAGAATAGGCTGGATTGATATGTTTTTACTTATGGTTTTATTTGAACTTAACAACACTGCAAAACACCAGTGTACTAACAATGGAATCATTTTCAGGAGCATTTATTTTCAATTTTAATACTGATTTTAACTTGCCCTCACTATTTCCCATTCCATCTTAGGAACAATTTTAAAGATTTTTAGTTTAAAACATTTCAAATTAAGCTACAATTATTACCAGAATGTGAAGAAACAGTTTTGACATTACATCAAAGATGTATATGTATTGTTTTGCAGAGATACTCTACATGGACAAAAGTATTGAGACATGTACATTTACACCGACGCGGTACACCATTCTGAATCCATATGCATTAATATAGAGTTGGTCCCCCTTTGCATTCATAACAGCTTCCACTCTTCTGCAAAGGCTTTCTACAAAATTTTGGAGTGTGTCTGTGGAAATTTTGGAAATTTTAATAACAAAATGGCTGTTGCATCAAATAGCGATGATTTATGAGCAAGTTTTGCTCAGGAGCTAACAAGGAGTCACTTGAGCTAAAACAGTAATGGAATGGCCCTTAAAGAATCAATATGTAAGATAATGCAACCTGTCAAAGTCATACTCCACCCAGTCCCTCCTCTTCTCTCTTCACAACTCCCCATTTCCTTACCAGTCTAGAAGAAACATTGCAAGTTCAACTCTCAGTTGATCATGGAATATCTAGGAGGGAAGACGTTTCGCAAACTGACTTGTTGCAATGGTGGCATCTTATTACAGTATCACGTTCAATTCTGTGAGCTCTTTCAAATGACTCATTCTTTCTGAAATGTTTGGAAAGGCAGACTGCATGGCTAGGTGCTTGATTTTATTCACTTGTGGCAATGGAACTGACTGATGGAACGGCCTTTCCTGTCTCGTAATACCATGTTGTACCTCAAGAGGTGATAGAGAATCACTGTAGTGTTTAGTCTGCCATCAATCCAATCTGAATTATTGTGGAGAAAACATTTTCTACCAGAAAGACTCCAGAGACGAACATGAAAAAAGAAAAAAAAAATCTTTGACGGAGGGACCTTTTCCCGTCCAGCTGGACGAAGATGACTAGGGCAAAACGGGATTCTTGCAAAAGCTACAAAAATGTAAAAACTTATAATGACAATAAGAGCAGTATTCATTATATTTATAGAACAAAAAGTTTCCATTAAAACTAACAAAGGGGCAGCCAAGCTTATCACTTACAATTTCAGCACCATGGACAGCGGGCACAGCTGCAGGAGCATAGGTTCTAGGACAGAGGGCAGAGGAGTGACTATGAGAACTCCAAACAGCACAAGCCAGCACCGCCAAAGTGGTGAACCAGCAATACAGTGTCCATGACAGACCAGTCCAATCTGGAGTTGAAGAGGGAAATGTACGAGGCTGCCTTAGCTGAAAAAGCCTTGTGATACTCATAAAAAAGCATACCGCCTAGTGCTGGCTAAAGTCCACCATCATGGACAAATACAGGTTCAGCTTCTCCCCACGTTCAGGATAGACTCAGCACAAAATGTCCCTATAGACGCCAAATGCAACAACAAACTCCCCAAAAGAGAGGTTGCGCTGAAGCCGAGGATCGGACGTTTTATTGGAAACATTACCACAATCAAACATTTACCGATTTATAGCTGGAAAGAGGAGAAGCAGAAAAACCAAATTAATGTCCTTACCCTGAAGGATATCAGACCACATGTGAAACTAAACAGTGACCACCGCAGGGGGAAGGAAAGGCCAACCCAAGGCCTGCACAGGCACAGCGGTGGAGAGACTGAAGGAAGGCAGGGTCGAGACAGCAGAGGCATGAGGAAGCAACGCAGCAGGAGCCACAGAAGGAGCAGAAGCCAGGGCAGACGCAGCAAAGGAGGCAGAGGGGCCAGGGAGGGTCAAAGAGATCCTGATTGACTTGAATCAGTTGGAGATCCAGGGCAGTCGGAACCTGAGAGACCAGCGGCAGGGAGCGTGGAAGGGTGGGGAGACCTGAAGGACCTCTGTGCCTGGTGAGGAGAGGAGGACTTTGCAATGCTTCCTTCCAGCTTTTGTGGGCTGTGTAGGTACCATGGAAACAGCAAGAGCAACCCTGTCAATAGAAACGAGAGGGCAGCCCAAAGTATTAACAGCCAGGAGGAGGATCATTCCTCGACATTCCTCACTGCTAACTGGAATACCGTGATCACCCAGAAGCTCCTAAATCCTCACGAACGGCCAAGGAGACCAGGGTGATTCCCGGACGTGAATACGAGCACTCCTGAGTGTAGATGTTGGCGGAGACAGAGAAGAGTCATATAAAGGGCAGAGGTAATATAGAGCCCTGGGAACATAGTTATACAATGTGAGGAGCAGAGGTTCAGTGAATTAGAGAAGGTAATTCAGTCTAGAATTTTTACTGTCAGACTACGGGTTTCATAGTCATACTGCCTTCTAATCTCCATGGGCAATTTGCTCTAAGTAAAAGTACACAGCCGCCTAAGGCCCCCATGAGCCAAGGGCCCCATGAAAATGCAAATTAGATATACTGTATGTGTTGATGTTAACTAACCTACTCTGAAACATGTATACATTTCACAAATAGCTTTTATTTGTGATCATTTTCTGTAATTTCAGTGTAAGCCTGGGTCCTGTTCATAATAGACTACTCCATGTTTTTACACAATGACACAACTGCGTAAAGACAGACTGATAAGAACAAGGCCATTAGGCAGTAATCTACATAATGGAGAGGAGGTTCTTCAGTGTGATTTTCTGGGTGTTAAAGAGAGAATTAAATAAAGTGTAATATTCAAGTTCAGCAGAGAAACAAAAACAAAGCACAATTTTGTTGCTATACACTCCCAAAACTAACATATAATGCTATTACCTGTTGCAAGTTACTAATTTCTTCTTTCAAAATATAATGATAATGTTACTTGTTACTTCCTGAATAACCTCATAATTCATTATTTCTATGTTTGTCTTTACCAAATTATCTCTCTGTACTGGCAGATAATTTTCCTTGTTTCAAGCATTATTTCTTAAAACAATTAAATTATGTGGCAGTATAGTGAGATCCTTTCATTTAATAAAATGTGTCAATTAAACACTGTCTAGAAAAAAGTTATATAATCTTAATCTCAGAATGAGAAATTTTAGACATACTGACTAGATTTAAGATGTGGATGTATATAGATATCATTGTTCGCAGCGTAGATGCTGGTACCACTCAGGAGCCCAGTTTCTTAGCTAATTTAAAAATGTGTAACCAGAGGGTCCCATTTCTGTTGTTTGCCCAGAGGCCCACAATAACTAAATCTGCCCCTGATAATCACAGATCTCATTGGTAACCAATTAAATTACAGAGCCTCCCCAAGTGAAACTAATCCAGCTCAAGCAGGGCTTTAGATTTTGTAATTAGCAGAATAAAAGTGTTCAATTTAAAAGGATGTTGTTCTTTTTATGCTCTTTTCTATGTGGCTAATTGAAGCTTACACTCCTAAAAGAGATGGCTCGTCAAGGGTTCTTGAGTAAAGATAATGGTTCCATGAAGAACCACGAACACTTAAAGGACCATTCACATGATTTAAGTGTTCTTTGCATGGTGGAATGGTTCTTCAGATTAATAGACAGTGTTGTATATGGTTCTACATAAAACTTTTTTGAAATGGTTCTATATAGCACACAGGGTTCTGCTATTGTTATGATGTCAAGCTTGTAACAATAGAAGAACTCTTTTTGGTGCTGTATTAAACCATTTCCAATAATGTGCTATATAAAACCATACACAACACATTCTTCATCGATCTGAAGGACCATTTCACCATGCAAAGAAGCTTTTAAGTATGAAGTGATTCTATGTAAAACTCATGGTTCTAAATAAAACTTTTTCCTTTACGAAAGAACCCTTGAAGAACCATCTTTTTTTAAGAGTATGTGGAAAGTAACTTACGTGCCACATCTTACTTTTGAGGTTTGACAATTTTTTTTTTCCAGTGGCTAATTCTGATCTAACCTGCCACCTTTCAAAGGAATTTGCTGTTCATTTATGATTTGAAATACATCCCCCCCGAAACAAGCCTGACAAAACAAACAAAAAATTTTTCAGACTGACCATTCAGAATCAGAAACACTCTGCTGGACACTGTAAAGTGAACTCATTGCGGGCTATTAAAGGAACAGCCTTTCATTAAAGGGCAACACGTTTATTTAAAACTAAATACACCGCTTACGCACACATACGAGCGTTGTGTGTGCGCGTGTGCGCGTGTGTTTCTCGCTTTTCTCCTACTCGCACCTACCCACACTCGGGTCTCTCTCCTCCTCTGTCAGCATTACGCATTCGGTGAGATGTTCAGCGTTAGTGTTTTTCCCACCCGTATTCCGACGGGCCCCGCCTCCCTGCGCTCAGGATTGGCTGGTTCGTTTTCGCCTCTCGCGCTGGCATTGCGGGTTGTTTGTGAGGATGGACTGCTAGCCAATCCTCTCGCGCTGGGGGCGGGGCTGGTCTGAATGCGGGTGGGAAACAATAACGCGCCACAGAGCGCTCGAGCGCACAACGAGCGAGTGCCGCCGAGCGAAGGGATGCAGGCGTGTGGAGTTCAGCTTCACCTGTAACTCAAGCGAAGCCGTTTTTCACGAGTGGAGAGCGACACAAAGACGGCGCGCTGTCTCGTCGGAGAGCCGAATATTTGATATCCGAACGTTCGACAGTCGAAGTGTTAACCAAACATGCCAACAGTGGCGCATGGCGCTGGTCCACTCGTGGCGAGCGAGCCTCGCTCCACTTCATGAGCACCGTTCCAGTCCAACGTTGAAGGCGCGCGAAGAGGACGCGGAGGTGAGGAGAGGATGAAAAGCGCGGGGCTGCTGCTCGGCTACTTTCTGATGAAAGTTCTGGTGTGCGACGCGGGCGGAGAGCCTGGCAAGAGTCCGGACGGTCCGCTTATGGCTTCGGGCTCCAACGAGTCCAGGGACGGGGGGAACGGATCGCCCGACGAGCCGCACATTGAGGACAGGTGCCGCGGCTATTACGACGTGATGGGTCAGTGGGACCCGCCGTTCGTGTGCCGCACGGGCAGCTACGTGTACTGCTGCGGCACCTGTGGCTTCCGCTTCTGCTGCGAGTTCAAAACCTCGCGGCTCGACCAGACCACCTGCAAGAACTACGACACCCCGCCGTGGTCCATGACGGGCAGACCGCCGCCCAAAAAGAACGACCCCACGCACGACCCCACCAAGGATAAAACCAACATGATCGTCTATGTCATATGTGGAGTAGTCGCTATCATGGCCCTGGTTGGAATTTTCACCAAACTCGGGCTGGAGAAGGCGCATCGACCTCACAGGGAAAACATGTCCAGGTACGTGTGACCTAAAAACAGCGCACTCTGTCTTATGCTTTACCTCAGGCTGTAGTGGAACAAGAAAGAAAGGACACAGTGCTTGGCTACCTGCAGGTGTCCAAGAGTGTTGAAAAAGGTGGGGGGCTTGGTTGGGTCAGAATTGGTCCACCATCCTTGGAATTCTTTTCACTGATGGAATACACTTGCACTGCACGAGCCACTACAGTAAAAGACAGCACGTCAGTCATTTCTGCTCTGAGGTTGTGTATATCGGTGTCAAATCGAGTAACCTAGATCTTAATTGGCACATGAAGTTGCCCTGAGCCTCAGCATATGTGTGTCAGCATCTGAACTTTTTCCCCAATTACACAAATAGGTCATTGCTTGAGATGTAAACAGAGATGGCGAGGATACACACACACACACACACACACACACACATGCACATACACACACACACACACATGCACACACACTGTGGCGAATGCAGCATAGCCACTGGCCTGTCAACATCTGCAGCTAAATCAAACATTAAATTTGTTCCGATAGCAGATGGGTTCAAATCTAATTTTCAGGAAAGTTTGGCATGAAAACCTGCTTGAGATTAGGGATGCACCGATATGGGAATTGTAGGCTGATGCTGATATTTTTCATTTTGATTTTGAAAAGTCTATGTCCCCCATTTTGAAAAATGTGTATTGACAGTCACCCAAGTATATTTTGTCCCATTTTGAAAAATTCCAGTGGTGTTCCATGTAATAAAGTCCACATTTTTTTGTTATATGTAAACAAGGGCACACTTTGTGTAATGAGATGCAATACCAGCTTCTTGTGTTTCAGTTCTAAACCATAAATGCCTAATTTGAATATGCAATTAAATAAAAAGAATACCGAGATGAGTTTGGAAATCTGTGTATACTATTATACCTCCTCAAACCACCCAAACTCTCCCCCACCGATGCTCCCCCAAGATTCATTTCAGCCCTGTGTAGAAATTGGGACTATAATCACCTTGACTGGCCCAAGAGAAATGTAACATTAATTTCTGTAACAAATGCAGTAAAGTGACAGCAGACATTTTAGCGCAGTAAGCCAGTGTTGCCTGAACATTCCGCTTATATAGAGTAGAATAAATACATTAAATACATAATCAAATAATGGTTTCAAATACTGGTCAAATCTAAACGTCTGTCTAATTTCAGTATTTTCGTTTTAAACAAAGATCTGCTGATACGATATGATACCTCTATCATTGTACATCCCTTGTTGAGAGTCCATACCAAACAGTAGAAAGAGGTGGAAAAGTCTTCAGTTCCACAATGACGACAGCTGGATCTCAAGGTCATTTAGTCTGAGTTTTAATGTCTGCTTTTACTTTAGCCAGTCTTCCCAGGTATGAGCTTGTCATCATATACAATCTGCAGTACCCTCTCCCTCAACTAAGGTACCTATTTCTTAGCAGTTTTTAGCCTTTTAAATCAGAACTGCACTTTTAATGGTTCACCTATTCTAGATTTTATCATTTTAATTATTTTCCGACACTCTGAGGTTTCTCACGTCCCCTTGTGAGCATGTGCTATGATTAATACACACTGTGTCATGCATGGCTTGTCATTTCAGAGGCACTGCTGTGCTTATGAGAGTGCAGCACCCTACTGTTCAGCAGACATCTATCACGCTCATGAAAGGAGACTTCAAAATCTGACAGGGCTTTACAACAGTGCCATTAAAAACACATTGGGAAAGCAGTGCAATGACTGATCTCCAATGCGTCGAACCCCAAAGCCATCAAAGCAGCAGATTTACAGCTCAGTGCAATGAAAGTTGTGCGTGTCTCCACAGAGCACTGGCGCAGGTGATGCGGCAGACGGCTCCGGGAGAGCTCCTAGAGCGCGAGGAGAGTCTGGCTGTGCATGGACAGCCCTACGAGAGCATGCAGGCCAGGACCACGGCAAACAACCTGCGTGAGTACCAGCACTGTCTCTTTCTTTGCGCTTTTGATCCATAGTTCTGCGGAAAAACATGTACTCAGTTTCTTTCCCGTAGCTTAAATGTAGTTGATCAGCCATGTTTGATGTGTGAAGTTTGCTTCTTTAGATTTGTGCTGGAGCTACGAGGCTAATGTAACTGACAAGGAATGGAAGCTTATATCACGCCAAAATTGGCACTGTGCAAACTGGATGCGTAAACCATTATAGCTTTGCCTCAAACCAGCTTGAGTTTTAAGTAATCTCAAATAGCTTCTACTGTCTTCGGCTATGCTGATGGCAGCATTTCATACAATTTAATAAACCACTCCCCCTTGTCTGCACAGTGCTTACTAATGAGTTATAAGCTTCCATTAATAGTTAGCTACATTAGCCTCATACCTCCAGAGTAAAACTAAAGAAGGGAACTTTGGTCATCAAACACGTCTTGGCTGATTGACTACATATAGGAGAAAGTTGTGTACACTTGAATTTCCACCGAACTGTCGCCTTCTGAGCCGTTCTCCATCCATGCTGCTTGGAGGACACTCGCCACTTTGAGTAACCAATAGAAGCAGCTGGAGCTTATTCACAGCGGAGAGGCAGCTGCGAGGTCCCATGGCTATTCAGGAGGTGCGCAGATCCTAGGCTGCTTGACTTGGCCCTCGCTCAGGGGGAAGTTGTTACAGCGGGCCATTTTTGGCATGTCCGGTGGGCTGCGGCACCACTTACATCTACAGTGATCATTTAACACGCTGGGGTGGTAATTACCACGGGCTCAGCGGCTGACTAATACACACAGCGATGCTCTCTCGGTCTCGCTTTCTCCCTCTCTCTCTCTTTCACAAACACACTCAGAAGCATGCTGGCAAATGCATGCGTAAGCTGGACTCTAATCACCGTGATAACAAGCTGCTTGTGGTGCTGATGCTTCCACTGTACACACCTCCCGAGTGTTCCCCATCAACCCAGCCAGAAAGGTTTAAACGCTGCAGGCAGGTTATGCGTGGTGGTTTATATGGATAAATATTAGGCCTCAGTGGTTAAAAGTGCTGTTCTGTAAACTTCAGTCCTTCTGTACGAACACAGTCTTGTGGCATGTGTCTGTGTTACCATGGCGCTAGCGGATTTCCCTCAGCTGAGTTTTCTCATTGCATACAGGATGGGCAAATCAGTACGCTTGACTGACTATGCCTAAATGTAATATTCTAATGATTACCAGCTGCCTCTGTCACTGCTGCCTTCCTTGAGTGCCTTGTAAAGAAGCTGTGTTGGTCTTGAGCTGGAATGACTGCAGTAGATATCATATGCCTTTGTGTTTGTTCATGCCTGCTCTGGCTAGGTGTGACCGGAGTATTGGAAATGGAATGATCATTGGAGATGTCTTGATGAAGAGGCTTGGACGTTGACATTATTGAACTGCAGCATGTCCAATGTGTCAGTCTTTGGCTAAGTGAAACACACTGTCCATAAGTTTGTAGACCACTGCTCATCCAATCTTTCTTTACTCTTCTGTGTAGGCTTTACGCCAGATGTTGGAACATTGCTGTCAGGATCTGATTGCATTCAGCCACAAGTACATTAATGAGATCAGGTACTGATGGTGGATGATTAGCTCTGGATCACAAAAGCCATTCAGACTGATCCCCAAGGTATTCAGTGGTGCTCCATCACTCCAGAGAACGCCATTGCTAAGGAGCTTTATACTTCTCAGGCTGATGTTTAGCATTGGGCTTGGTTACCTTAAGCTCAAGTGCGGCTGCTCCAGAGCATTTCATTTTGTTGGTTGTCTTTCTAGTAAGCGGCCAAATAAACATAATTAGTAGTTGGGGGGGGGCTCACTGGTGGGTGGTGCCAGGAAATACCTCAGAAAAACTCATGGAAGCGGCTCAGCAACAACTAACAGCTATACCCACCACATTTGATTTTCACTGTCACTCCAACACCAGTCACTCAACTTTGCTCTTGGATGTGAGTCTTTATCCTCTAAGTGAGTGTTATTTTAGCATCCGTTAGCTGGAACTGAGCCTGTGCTGTGGTGTGTGGCACTTTGGCTTGCTAGCTAAGCTTTTGTTAGTTTGTCTACACTTGTGTCAGTGGAGCACCAGTTAGTTGAAATGAAACTTGTTCTGTGGTGTGTGGCACTGTTTGGATCTACAGACAGATTGCTAATCTGTTGTTAAGTTAGTTAGTTGCTGGACCTCACGGCCTCAGATTTGAGTCATCATCTAAAATTATATCAGTGGTGTGTTAGTTACAGCTAGAATCTAACCTATTTTGTGGTAAGCAAAGCTAAGCTGTGGTAAGTAAAGTTATCATACTAGGTCATGCTAACCAGCTCCTCCCTCCTAGTTAGCAGCACTGTTTAGTTTGTTGTTGGAAAGATGGTTTGACATTTATGGAATGATTCCGACAGAGTAAGTCAGCTGAACTTTTTTTATTTGACTGTTTCCGATTTTGAAAAGTAGGATGAGATGGCAGAGAAGCGCTGTCAGTGCTTTTATGTATGTTTATGCACCCTCACCCCAAACATCCCATTGGTATTACTGTGTACTGCAGTAATATTTGGTTTGAAGGTATGAAAAAAGTGGATACCACCCAACCCTATTATTGAAATTATGCAAGCTGTGTGTACGCAATCGAAGGCCTGTGTCAGCAATCAGTGCACCATAAAATTGCTGAATTCACCAATTATAAGGGGTGTCTGGATATATAGCATAGGTAATAATACTTCAAAGGATTTTAGGCTAGCAATATTCTTGGTAAATACCTGAATTGGCTGTCTGCTGTTCTAATCTAGATTTCTAGAGGACAACAGACATACCTCACTATGTCAGATTATTGTGTTCAAAATCAAACATGTCTTGAATGTCTTGGACATCTAACCGCCTTGGATCGTTGGTTTTGAGCAGATGAAATCTGATTGCATATGTTGACAAAACCAGAAAGCATTATGCTTTGTCATTCAACAGCAGTCACAAGACAGAAAGTGCATCTCTTTATTTTTCACCCTCTGAGACTGAATGAAAGATTTTTCTGTGAAAGAAAAACAAGTTGGTCACTTAACAATAGCTGTTATGGGCATATCCAGGGAGAAGCACTCAGGCAGTGCACACCCTTGGGTTTGCGCTTGAGTGTGTATGTGTGATATGTGTATGCACACATTGATGCCTGAGAGGTGAAGGGGGGGGGGTGAGTGTTAACGGGTGGAGTGTGTGAGTGCGCTCTATCTCTGGGGGGGTGTGTTTAGGCACGGCAGAGTGCTGGAACATGCTGACCGTTTCTCGTTTTGGTGGGGGGGTAGGGTGGGGGGGGTGGTAACACACTGTCTTCTGAGGGCTCTACAATCTCACAGCATGAGGAGGTTTTGAGGGGGGTTAATTGGGGCTTTCATTATCCATTATTTTAGTCATCTACTGATTCTGATGATTATTTAAGTAATCAGTAATCAAAAATGTTTAAGAAAAGGGCAAACAAAACACTAAACAGAACAACAAATGATTTCAAAATGGTTGAAAAAGATAAACAAGGAAGCCTTTAAAAATATGAAAACGATTTGTGGCCAAAAATGCATATAAATGGGCATGTTCAACAGGTCCTGTCCTTATTGCTATTTGGCTTTTCCCCTTGGTGTTTATACATGTGTGGTTTTATGTACCAAATTTTTTACATGACTGTTTTCCAGGCTCTCTTTATCCCTTAAAATAGTCCGGTCTCCAACTCTGATGTCCAGCATATTTTGGATTTTCTTGCTCAAAACATCTGATTCAGCTCATCTGCTAATTGCCAGGTTTAGTAGGTGTTTTTTAAACAGGACATTTTCAAAACTGTGTTGGACACTGGACCTTTAGGAGCAGAGTTGAATACACCTGCCTTAGATTTAAACAGACTGTTGTTTGTTATTAGACCTTTAGGACTGAGTTGCTCTGTTCTGATTGGCCATCCTGTATTATGTCTTGTTCTGAAAGCACCCTGAAATAGGCCTGAACAATATCTAAAAATAGTGATTACAATATTTTCTAGTTTACAAATAACGATTATCAATTATATTGCCCCACCCCCCCATTCCACAACCAATAACTGCCGTAGCTTACTTTCTTTTTCTAGTATATGTTTTTTAACATTAACTGTTTTATTGAAAATCTTTAATAAAACGTACATAATAATAAAAATAATATTGAGTACCCCAACATCTTTGGAAAACTACTTCACCTATCATTTTAATGGATGTTACTACCAGAATGTACATTCATATGCTTCTTCTGGTGCAGGTTCATGGTGACTTTCGAGCTAAGACTGCAAGTGATTTCCAAAGCCGTACCTATGTGCGTAACACTAAAAAACTAAGTGTTTTCTGTTCATAGCAGTGTCACTCTGGATTTCAGAGTGGGACACTTAGGCTGCACAGAAAATACTGCAAATTTTGGAATTTACCAGAGCCTAAGGGTTTTTAAGGCCTCACAATAACCTAATGTTTTTATTTTAAGTGAATAAAACATTATGTGTACATATTCTTTAATATTATTTGTTACCTTTTTCTGATCCTGTTTTTTGGCCGTAGATGGGGATCAGTGGAACTTTTTTCCTGACAGTTCCAGGTTAGAACTAACAACTCTAGAGTAATATATCCTCTCACTTTAGCTTGGTTGTTGTACTGCAGTGAGTCACAATGAAGCAAGCTGAGGTTCCCAAGCATGTTGGCATTTATTTTTGGTTCCATGTATTTAAGTTAAATTAACTAAATTAAAATAAGTAGAAGGTGAAGGATTGTAGGTAAAGCTAGCAATATAGTGTGTAGCAGAGAGAAAGCATTTTAACATATGTCTTTCTCTCTTTCTGTCTATCTCACACAAACTGAAAAAAAACTGACTACTGGGTAGGGGTGAAACGATTATTTGACTTGGTCGACTAAAATCGATGACCGAATTAGTTGGCAACTAATTTAATAGTCGATTAGTTGGTGATGTCATCATGCACACATGTTTCTTGTGCTCACTAGGAATGTTTTGACATTACCACTTACTGGAGACTTAACAAAAGCACGCTGGCAGCCTCAAGAACAAACTTCTCAGGAATGTTGGGGGCATTTCACGCTAAACTCAGAAAAAAAGCTTGTCGTCGTACTATTTGTAAAGCCGACCTTAGCTGGCATGGGAGCACATCCTCCATGATGGAGCATCTGAAGAGGAAACACGTCGGCTCACTGGATGAAGAAGATTTATCTAGGTAAGATAGTGCTAGCGTGCTAGTTAGCTAATGTTAATGTTCAAAGCCGCCCTACTTCATGTTATGAGCAGAGCTGTAAAATCTATTTCAAAATGCATGTTCTCTTGAATCGTTAATGGATTTGGAACAGAGAACCACGTAACTATTAAGTTGTCTTAACGTCGAGCGTTTGCAAACAGTTTTCTGTTTTTTGTGAACGTTTGCGAACACTTGCTCGCGGTTTCAGGAGGTAGAACATACAGGGCAACTGGATGAAGGGTTACCACTGAAATGAAATGTTTACACCAACTCGTTCAAATTTAACTGTTCATAGAGAAGTTTGCCACAAACGTTCGCCACTTTCCCATCTGCTCCATCAGCGCGCATCTTCTCTGCAGCGGGGAGTATCTGCTCTCAGACGAGAGGGAGCCTCTCACAGGAGCACGCAGAGATGATGACTTGTAGCATTTAGTTGCAACAAGTCATTTCAAAGTTTATTTATATGGGGCTTTTTAGAGCAGGCGTTGTGGCAAAGCAGCTTTACAGAAAAAAATCTGGGTCTGAGCCCCCATGAGCGCCGCCAGTGGCGACAGTGGCAGGAAAAAGCTCCCTAAAAGCAAGAGGAAGAAACCTTGAGAGGAACCAAGTCTCAAAAGGGGAACCCATCCTCCTCTGGTCGACACCAGATAGCAAACAATAACAAAAGAGCAGTATGAACAGAGAATAAGGTTTTAACGGTAGTATAAAATATTATATTAGATTAAAATATTAGATGCTGTCTGTCTACACAGGGCACAGAATGTACTGTTTAAATGTAAAATTTTAATTTAAATTGTTTTATTTTCTTGATTAAAGAAAAACTGATTTAGTTTTGTTAAATTTTATTGCTGATACTTTGCATGTCCTTGGTTTTAAATTTTGACAGGAAAATATATTATTTTATTTATGTTTTGTATTAGCAGTAAGTTCATTAAAACAGTGAATTTTTGAATAAGTTACTAGTCTTCGCTGTCTTCATTGTTAGTTAACAAACGCATAAAAACAACCTCAAACTAAATGTAAAAGCCGATAGCTACATAAGAGTTATTTGGTATTTGAATGATTCATAATCTGAATAATCGATTATTCGTTTCAAATATCGATGGATTATTCGACTATCAAATTAGTCGTTTGTTGCAGCCCTTCCGCTGGGGCACCTACACATTTCTTAAAGGAACATGAAACCCCAGTTGCTCTTACATAAAACATTTAGCAAGCTTTTTAATGGTAAATTTGTCCTCTCTAGTACTCCCAACACAGTGATTATTGCCTTTTATGCATCGCCATTGTTTTACTTGTTAATCATTGATGATATATTACATTGCCCTTTCGCCCAGACCTACTCTGAAACACCCCTTTTAACTTCAGTGCGAATGGACAGAGATAAATTGCAGTAGGCTAGATAGGCAGATACATGTAAATGAGCTGGTTTTTTTGACATAACCTAAACAACGAATTCAAAACTGTTTTTGCCGCATAGTTTTCTTATATGGACTGTATGGACTGCGTAGTGAGACCTTAACAGAGTTTCCGTATTACTTCACATTCTTTTTGTTCAACAAAGTAAGAAAAAGTCTGTTTTCCATGATGTAGGGCCTTACATTCAGTAGAAGAATGTAAAATATGCATTATCAACATGCAAATGCATCACCTTGATTCATTAAGAAGGTAAATGTTATAGAATTGTGGAGTCAAGCTCAAAAAGTGTGACAGCTATAGTTGCAAAGGGAAGCAGCACCTCACTGGCTTCACTCGCGCAAAGCCATTAAGGTGTTTACTGTGTAACTGCTGACTGCTAGCCCTCTGGGCCATTGAGAAAAGCTTGGCATTGTTTTAAAGCAGGGTTATACAAAGGGAGCGTGCCAGGCCAGGCCAAGGAAGTGGTTTATGTGTATTTCTATAAAACAGTGTGGAACCACAAAGAAACAAATATAATGCTCTTATATAATGCCATTTCAAAACACTGAGTTGATGTGGCTACCTTGGACCCCCTCCAGTGTTTTATTGAGTAAAAGTACATTCAGCCACTGCCTGGTCAGAAAAAAGAAAATGAACCTGGATAAACTATATAAACTGATCCTGGAAGTGAAATAATGAGTATTCAACAGAGTGGCTTGAGGTGTGCTGTCGGCCCCAAAAGCAATCCCATTACTATACAGAAAAGTGGGCCAACTGAGTCAATAGCTTTCCTCTCTTAAGCTGCAGTTTAAACATAATACCACACCGCACACGTTCCCCATCATCGACTGCGAATGTGGTCCGGGTGAGGAGTAGCTTAGCGAAGAGGCGACAGCAAACGACACTGTAATTAATTCAGCCGAGAGCCTCTGTTTGTCTATCTCCGTCCCTCTAGTGACAGCCGGCTCAAGGCTGCCAATCTATTGGGCTCTGTTAGATACTAGAGGCTCATTACCATGGAGTAAACTTTCAATCAACCCAATCATCTGCTGAGAGTGCTCCTAGTTAGTAGATTGAACAGAATTAAAACTGCGTCAAACAGCGACAGGCTATAATACTGTTCATCAAAAACATTGCCTGAGTTAGAAGCGGTGATGAAAGCAGGGTAATTATCATCAGCACTTTGTAGTAATTCTAATCTGTTTGAGCAAAAACTCTGTATGGTTTTACCAACCCTTGAAGGTGGAGTTCACCTTATTTCACATTTGAAGTACCTACTGACACCTCAGACAGTTTTATATTAATTGCTTACATAATTTAACTACAACTGTGGCATATAAATCCCACCCCAGCTCACATCTTCGTTCAATGGCAAAATACGTATTACACACTTTGTACACAGAAACCTTGGCCGAACCAGACAAGTAATGACTTTGTCGGCACTCTTTTTCAGAAAAGACATTCCAGGAGGCTAATAAAGCAGTTTTTTTATCTGTCATTGCATGCTTCAGTCGCACAAATGCATTCATCTGCTGTGCCGCAGTACTTCTCTGACATATGTTCCTGCGTGTATCACTACTCACTAAGTTGCTGTTGTGTGCCGAAGAGCATGAAGGCCAAATCTTTGCATAATGTTCCTTATGAACAAACTTATTTCCAAACACTGTAACTCCCGTTTTCAGACTATTCCCCTGGTAATTCTCTGCGTCTAAGCGATCACTACAGGCCCTCAATGAGTTTTTTGTACTGCCTCACTATCAGTATCAACACCATCTTGTAGCCATCATTTGCAAAAACCTCTGTCTCCTACTAGAATATAAGTGGAAATGAACAGTGATTTGTGCTTTTGATGAAGCATCTCTACAATCAACAATGCACCTCATATTGCTAATTTTACTGAGCGAACTAACCAGCTACTGTATCCAAAACAAAACCGGCTGCAGGTGTTTTCCACTGATGTAATTTAGTTTGACAACAGTCAGAAAGTGGAGCGGTTTGTCACATCTCCAGCCCCAAAATTACGAACCACAAGGAAGAGAACGAATCAAATCACCATGGGAATATGCTGGCCTTTGCGAGTAAAAGTAGGTCTTTGTTTTTTTAACATCTTATGTTCCTAAAAATTATGTTTTGAGGAAATTGATGCTGACAAAACATTTAGCTTACATAAAGGGAAAAATCTAATGATAATTTTTGCAAACCAGTCACTGCTGGATTAAAAACAGAAAGATCTTGAAACTGCAGGCATCGAAATCATCCAAAACACATCAATCAGGGTTCAGAGGTGATTCTGGGTGACCTCCTCTTTTAAAGAACATTAATATAGAACAGCAGTTTTACTTTACAGGAAATTACAGTGATGCTGCTGCATCTTAATAAGATAACTGTGTATATTTCCTTTATATCTCTATGGCAACAGTCGTACCAATGCTTTGAGCAGTCTCTAAGCAATTCACCATAACTCCATGAACACTGGCATCAGTGTAGCTACGGAGAACACAGAACACATTATACTATGAATCCATTTTCCTCCGTGACAAAGTCCTTGAGTTTGCTGGCACTCCAGTTACATGAACAGCTTCACCTGGTTAGCTGCGCTGCTGTTTCCATGGCAATACTACATGGTTTTTGCTGACCACTGTTTCACCTCAAAACAAGACTGATATCACAAAAAAGCTAGATAAGCCCAGAAGTGATTTCCCAGCTTACTGTATCAAATCACTTTCATTTGGATTTTTCACAAGCTTAATAGTAATCCAAAAATACTGTGCACTCTATTAGTAATTGGATACTGACAGTTTTTGTTGTTTTGACTCCAGCACATTGGAATTGAAATGAGACAAATGACTATGAGGTTAAAGTCCAGAATGTCAGCTTTAATTAAACATTAAGTGAATGTCCATGTAGGGATTACAGCCCTTTTTATACATGCTTATCCCATTCTAGATGTAGTACTTGTATCTGTAGTCATTTGCTGTTGTCTGTCAACATGACAAACAAAGAAGAACTGATGTCAGTAAAGCATGAAAAAATTAGAATAAATCAGTTAGACACAGAACAGAAAGAGCTGGTTAAAGTTTAATAAAGGAAACTTAAAAAGCCGTAGAGTTCTTTAACAAAGGCTGTTGGACAGATAAAGACAAAGATTGGCTTGTACCATTTTACTGGAAGATGAAAGTGTAAAAAAAAAGGAATTGATCAAGATCCAAAGCAAATTACCTCACCGTTGAAACACTGTGGCATGAGCATTCAGTGGAACTGGATCACTTGTCTTCATTGATGACAGCAGCAGCAGGATGAATTCTGAAGGGCACGGTAGCATCTTAACTGCCTCAAAACACAGTGGATGGTGCCTCAGCAGGATAATGACTCAAAACATACAGCTAAACGGTGGAGCCTTCAAGGTGAATATGTTTGACTGACACAGCTACTCACCCAATCTGAATTCCGCTCAGCATGCATTTCGCTAACTGCGAAGACAAGACTGAAGGCAAACCTCCTGAAACAAGCAGAAACTGCTAACCACTGCATAACAGGAGTGGTAGACCATCATCAGGGAAGACACCCAGCATTTGGTGGTGTGAGTAGGATTTCAGGCAGTGATTGCAAAGGACTTATGTTCCTCTGAAACGGGGCTATGAAATGGGTCTATAAATGAAAAGGCTGTGATTTGTATATGGTTTAGCTATTTTTTCAGACCCCTTTAACATATAGGTGCATTTTGTTGACTGTAGTCCATCTTTATCTCTGCATAATTTGTTGAATCCCCTTTACCCCATTCATCGATGGTCAGGACCACCAACAGAGCAGGTATATTTAGGAATTCTGCTTCGCGTCGTGCCTAAGAACACCCTTCCCTGTGATAAAATCACAGTAACGCACATCCTCTCATGGCTTATAGCATTAATTACTGTTTATTTATTTATTTTTTTTTTTTTTACAATAATTTTTTCCAAACAATTATGCACTAAAATTTGCTACAAAACATGTAATTTGACCAGGGTACATATGGACATGTAAACATATATGCACGTTATTGATCCCTGTGGGGAAATTTGGTTTGTACATATAGTAAATGCACATAAAAACACAACTGTCTAGTGATGACCTGTTCAGAGCAGTAGAGATGGTTAGAAATGTCGTGGGGTGACTTTTCACAAAACTGGCTCTTGTAAATAAAGAGTTGTGCGCCTGTCCAATATCGTGACATGCCTAGTTACACAGCCTCCATGATTCGCACCCTCTGCTGCTGTGAAAAGTGGTTACATCATGATGATTTTTTATAGATTCTTAGAAAACCTTTGTTTGGGTAGGCAGTGAGGGAGCACCGCGCTTCAGCTGATAGATAATTAAAAAGATGATGGTTGCTGTTGTGACCTTCTCCCACACTCATGCTGAACACCACACATTTTGTTACAGTATGAGCAATGTGTGGACTGCGCATCCCGCTTCACCGCACAGTACAGTATCCCATGTGTTTAAAAGCATTCGTCATTCTGTCCATCACCTACGTGGCCACAGAATTCCCTGAGGATGCTCAGGATAAAAGAGGTACGGACATTAGCTTCCGTCTTTGACTAAAATTACTGCTCTAAATGTTAATGAATTTAAGCGGAAAGAGAGAGGAGAGAGGGCTCTGGCAGGTAGATCATTCATCCCTCTTTAAACAGAGACCTCTCCTTTTCTTCCCTCCTGCCTCCTTCTGGAATAATTATCAGTTAATTTCCTGCCAGCAGAAATGCTGACAGGTAGGTGGCTGTGTACAACAGCAGCTCAGGTGGATGGCTGTGTCGATGGCTGGCAGTCAACATGGTGAACTCTATTTCACATATAGCACGCTGCCATAGCTGTAGATGCAGGATAGCACCTTATAATTAGAAAAAAAATGCACATACGTGAGATCAAAAAACAACCAAAACATATAAATAAGCATTAATTAGCATTATGACACATAAAGTCTGGTTTCAGAAAGGGAGAGCAGAGTGTGATTCTTTGCACTTCTGAAGCCACTGTTGAGACGAGCGCAGAAAAAGGATCAGCATGATGCGGGTGTGTGATGTGGCTCTATAAAGCGCTGTGGCCCAGCAGGGGGGAGTGGACTTAACTCAGTCCCCTTCAAAAAGCCCCATCAGTCAAACACTCCCACTGCTTGGTCTGCAAATGACTATGGGTGATTATAGGCATGCACTTCCCCATTCAGTGCAATATTAATGTTCTGTGAGCCTGACAAAGAACTGGAGGGAGATGGACTGAATTGTAGCCTTCTAATGAATACTGCAGATTCCCTGAAAAGGGATTGATGTTCACCTACAAGGGCAAAAACTATGCTGAGTTTAGTGAAAGTAAATCAGTGAAATTTAAAGGCTTGAGCCCTAGATTTGTGGGTTAAATCAAAGACACAGTCGTTGTACTTAACTCTTTTATGTCTAGAGTTATTACTGTTGGTTTATTGTACTGTTTAAATGTACAGTTGAAGGCAAAGGTTTGGGTGCCTCTGGTCAAATTACATGTTTTTGTTGATTTTTAAAGTAAAAATAGATGGCACATTTTGTATTATATGGTTTTTCCCCAATATGGTAAGTAAATAAATAGAAAGTGTGAGCTGAAATGTGCAGAAAAAATGGCATATTTAAGTTTGTTCCCTGCAGATAATATGTAAACTGCACTTAGAAAATCAACAAAACATGTCATTTGATGAGTATTCAAACTTTTGCATATGGCAGAAATTGCATAATTGTTACATACTTAATTACATGTTTAATTAATTATGATTTGTCGTCTGTAGTGATGGGTTTGAATGTGCATTAACAGATTTTTTTTTCTTATTTGTGTGGATTTCTGTTTGTTTCGCTGTCAAAAATGTACAAAAATATGTCAAAATGTTAGGGATGCATGTTTCTCCAGAATATGCTGTCTTCTGTTTGGATATTCAGGCTTCTTCATGATTTCGATACTGGGCTGCTGAGATGAAATGGCTGCATTTTATTCATTTTACTGCATCTGTAACCCTACAAAAATGAATGGTAAAGTTTGCTGTGGCTCAGTGTAGATGTTGTCCCATTTTCAGTTTCTTACTAATATGTGTGTATGGACATTCACACTATTAGAAACTTTGAAAAAGTGCAAAAATTTAAATGTTGTCATTTTGAATCTGTATACCATATTACATTGATTTGAACTGAAATTCGATATTAAAGTTTGTAAGACATTGGTACGCCTGAAATTCAGTTTCTAAATAGCATCAGTTTTACACTTGCGTCTGGTGTTAAAAACATTGCTTTACGCACCACTTTTTATTGCGTTTCACACCACATCTGTTATAAAACAAGCATTATTACCTGCCATTGAAGAGATTCAGTGATCGACTGCATTTACATACAAGACATCCAGATGTTATTTTGAACGTGAAACTGAAAATGTGAGTTAATAGGAAAACTGAATGCTTTTTAGAAATTGAATTTCAGACGTTCAGTTGTACATAATCAATCGTAAAGTTCAGTTTCAGATTTTATATTGCTTTCTTTCAAATTAAAATTAAAATTCAACTTCAGTTCAGAATTCGATTTCAGAAGTTATGATACAGATTCAAAGTAAAGATACTCAATGTCACATTTCTAATGGCATTAATCTAACTCTAAATGTATGTATTTGGAACAACAGATCTGAAAAATATTGGATATCAGCATTGGAACACAATTCCAGTGTTTTTCTGCAAAAGAAGACTTCACAATGTTAACTTTTCATCAGATATAAACCATAAAAATATCCTCTTCTATTTACAAGCACTACTGTGTTTATAATCTGCACCTCTGACAGAATTTCTCCACTTATTTCAGTGAGCTGCAGGAGAGAAATTGTTTTCGCCATGTCTTTGTTTTTGGTGGCGATTAGCACTACGTCTAACTACATTGGAATATATTAATATGTAGGTTATGTCATAGTTTGAGGTGAGTGATAGTGTTCTATCCTTCATTTCTGTGTTCTAGCAGGTGAGAGTATTGTCTGGACAAGATGAACCCTTGAACTGCAATCAGCCCCTCTGCTTTGGGAAGAGGGTAGCATGTGTAAAATATAGCAGTCATTTTCTTCTGGTAAATCAAACCAAGAGAAACGTGACTGTGTGGGATTCACTGTGAATCGTTTTTTATTAGATGCATTCCATCACACATGGTGAATGCATCTCATCAGACCTACATACATTCAATTTTACAGTGAAATTGTAACAGCTCCTGCTGTCAAAGAGCTAGTATGGCTGGAATCGAAACTCAGGAAAATCAAATCTCCAGAAGGTGACAAGATAGATCAGTGAGTTTCTGCTGTAGGCGATGTGCAAAGACATCTGTAATTTTTTTTAGTATTATATTTTTTAATATGGTGATCTACAGTAAGCTGGTGGAAGCATCCTACGAAGAACGAGCTTATAGAACAGTACATTATGTCTCACCAGGGGGGAATAATTATGCAGGCTGAATTTCTTAGGATTCCTTTCCTTTCACCTGTACTGCACTTATTTCAAGGTGAAATCTGCTAGAAATAGGGCACTAAAATATATGCACTGAATTTATGAAAACTACAGAAAGTGGTTCCACATTTGCATATATATGTTTGGAAAATTAGATTATTTCTCTTCCTGTCAGCATGACTGCTGCATAATTTATAGCATTTGTTCACATTACTGTACTCTATGACAAAATAATTTGTTGTTGGAGCTCTGCTCCTGAAATGGCAGCAGAAAAGAGCTGCTGTTTTGGTCTCAGTGCTGTAGAACCACTGTAAATGTAAGCTGCATATATCTCATCAGACATTCTCACAAAACTGCCTCAAAACATGAATATTTGAATGTCAGTCATCATGCAGAAGTAAATATATTCACGTAATCAGTTGGAGTGCTACATGGTACACTAAAAAATTATGTATTTTTCCATAATTTGTTTGCCCTTTTTTACCCTAATTCTGATTTCTGTGGTTATGTGGTTATATATAACAAAAGGTTATATGGTACGAGTAAAAAGAAGAAGCTCAATTGCTGTCAATGTGTTGCAGTAATGAGATAAAATTGCTAATTGCGAAATAATATATTTTGTAAACTAAATATGTTTTAATAATTAGCCTTAAATAACCTTGACACCTATGCTGACAACAGCATATAGATTCTGAGAAGAAAAGTTGTAATTATTTGCACATTTCGAATTTTACTATGTTCTGGTAATGAGAATATGATCACTGAAGTGTTTCTAAAAATCAAAAATAAATTGACCCTTGTGTGGTGTTCAGGTCTGTGGGACCCATTTTCAATGTTTACCAAAAGAAAAAATGATGCAATTTATTATTATTTTAACCCGAGATTCCTTACCTTTGATCATTTTCTGTGAAGAACATATAAAATAACACATTTTCAGTGACTTCACACTTTTACACCCCCTACACATTTATATTACACATGTGGTGTCGGGGTGAACCCGCAGGGAATAAAAGTGTGGAGGTGCTGTGTCCCTTCACTCTGTTCTCCTCCTATATGGCTGCTGTTTGTGTGTATGTGTGTCTGTGTGCGTTTATGTGTGCGTGTGTGTGAGGGTGGACAATATGGACAGGCTGCTGACTGGCTATGGCTGCTAAAGGAGAGCCCTACGCTGGCCACTTGTGATATTTTAAACATCTGATTTCAACAGAAATTGTTATGGCTGTATTGATTTAAAAAAAAAAACAAAACAAAAAAAAAACAATAATGCGGTGGGTCCACCAGACCACTGAATAACAAAAACATGAACACCACACAGGGGTTAAATAAATCACTCAGTGTTATTTCTAATCATTCAGACAACATTTTATATTAAAAAACAATATTAAGCTTTGTCCTTTTATTTTTCTCAAGTTGAATCCCAGCATTTGTCATGTTTGTTAGAATAACCCACTTATGAACAGACCATCAGAAGACTTCACTGGCAATATTATAAGCTGTGACATGCCTCTTAAACTGTCAGGTTAGCTTTACACAATTAAATTTTCATGTAACTGCTTTCATGGTGTGAGTTACCGGCAAGATCATTTATGTGCGGCTTAGCAGTTGCACAAATCAATTCAAAAACAAGGTTGCATGCAACACATTCAGTTACTCCACTGAAGCCAAAATAAATTTATGTGTTTTTTACATCTGTCATTCTCATCAAGGTCTCCTTTTCAACCACCCACTAAACTTCATTTTCCCATTTTTTCTCATCCACTGATCTGGTGAAAGCAACGGTTTGAGCAAATGCCGCTCGGCGTGATTGTGTGATGTGTTATTGCCATTTTGATCTGCTATTCTATGAAGCTTGCTCCACAAAGTTGAGACACTTGCAACTGTTGCGGCTCAGTTTCAAATGAGTTGCAGGACACTTTGCATTATGCAACTCAAGTGCAATTTAGTTTCATGTAGATTTTAAGCAACTAAAGTTGCATAAAAGTTTCACCTTGTAAAGTCAGCCTAAGGACTCATCAGCAGGTTAAGACCCATGTTGCTCACTTATGTAGCTTACATATTACTTTCACAGTAGTTACTGAGTAGTTCATAGTAATTTCTGGATTATGACCCTTACCAAATAACAGAATAATAGATTTTAGAAAACTAAGTTATGACTAATGTTGATATATGACTATCTATAAGAGTTCATGAATGGATATTTGGTTTATCAAATAGGAAAAACAAGAAAAACAACAGCAAAATACAAACAAACAAACAAAAAATGGACCTTGGCTGAAAATAACATAGGGCTGGCTTACCTTTTTAGGTAACCACACTGGTGTTGTACAAAAATATAGCAGCATTCAAAGGAATATAGTTTACAACATGTTTTATTATTCCAAAACAGCTGAGGGAAATCGGTAGGTTTTTGTATTGGATGAGTAACAGAGGTTGCCTCTTCAAGTAAGCCAGTGAGCTAATAGTTCCAACAAGTGTCATGTTGGATGCTGATAAGGACTTATTTTCTCCTCAGTGGACGTTGTGCCACCATGTTATTTGTCAGAGGAATATCTTTTCATTGTTTCTGGACCTAGCTAACATCACCTAAGGGAGTTATCCTAGATAGTCAGCCGCATCCCTAACAATGTGTCCTTGGCAACGTGCTCAGGTTCAGGCACTTGTGTTTCAGAGTAGCAAAGTGTAACATAATATACTTGCTCGCAAATATGAACAAAATGGTTGCGTGTCACTGATTTGTTGGAGTGTTGATTTTCTTAGTCTTCCTACTGTGAAGTGATTTGAAATGATTTCAGTATTTGAATACAGACAGTTACCCAAGTACTCAAGTACCCATGCACATTCCTCATTTAGCCAAAGGACACCACTGAAGAATGACAAATACTAACCATTATATATTAATCTTGTGTCTCCACTGTTTGGTTTTGCTTTTAGTTTTTTTACACTCTTTGAAAGCGACGACTGCCCTTTACATTGTGTGAACATTTCATGATGACTGAACCAGTAGAAATGGCCAGAATCTCATTGCATTGATGCACATTCAAGTAAAGATTTTTTTCTACTGTAAAATAACCATTTTGGAGGTACAAGGTTTTGTTATGACAGTGACATATTTTCCATTGTGCTGTGTAGTATAGTTTGTACATACGATATAGTTCGGATTGCTGGACTGTAAAGAAAAGTTCATCCTTTATCAGTGGTGATCCAGGGGGAACTTTGTGTAATCGATGCTGTGCGCTCAGATGGAGCCCCATGTTGGCCCGTTGACAGATGGCTCTGTGCTGGAAGTGTGCTGGCACTTGTGTGGAACGTCTCTTTGGCCCAGGCCTCCTCACGCAGCTGCAGCACTTGTGGCTTTGTGACCTCCTTTTACTACAGGTGGTCAACCAGGGAAGCATAACTGCTCTCTCACACACTCACCCACCAGATAGCGGCAGACAGGCATACATTTTTCTCTGCACTCATACAGGCCTAGTGGAGCCATGCACTGTAGAAGCTAGTTGGCCAAAGTGAAACTGGCAGTTCTTGTATTTATCATCTTTAAATCGATTTAAACAGAGTTTAGCTTCTCATCTTCTGCAGACCCTGTGTGTCAAGGACATCTTTAGTGTACTGCCAAACTTTCTGTACATGAATACAACAGAATTTCATTGCCAGCAGAGTTACTGAATGATTTATTAAGGCTCATTTTGGTGCTATATTTTGAGGTGCCTGATTCATGCAATATGCCAATGGCACACAACAGCTTATTTTCTTCACATAAATTCAGAGTTAGCCAAGACATACTGTTTTCATTACTTATATATTTATATATTGTTTTCAAAATGCAATTTAACCACTGTTTTACCAATTATATTACCAATATCTTGAAATGTGGAAAGTTCCTGTGCTAAGTGGACTCCATCCTTATTTCCACACAACAACATATTTTGTCTCTTTCTTGATTAATTCAACAGTTTTTAAGTGCAGAGCATAATTGTGAAAGGGCTTTGGAGCAGAAATGCCTCACCTTTAAGCTTCCAGCAGAAATAGAGCAGACTCAGTTTTCTTCCAAAGTGTGCTTGAAAAGAGCAGGGTGTCTGCAGGCATCCTGAAGTTAAATATAATATGTGTAAGATTTTAAAGCCGCTCAAAATTTGATTACTAAAATCACTATTTAGATATCATGGAAAGTCAAGGAGAAAGCATATAAGCCAACAATTTGGTAAAAAACAGTTTTAATGGGACTTTGAAATACTATAGTTTTGCTTGTATTTATGATTAAGCTAATATGTTATAATTGCATCTGCACACAAATACATCTATAGTCACTAAATTCAGTATGGAAAAGTCAGAGACAACTTTTTCATTTATTTAATTTCCTGTCAAAATAGCTATTAGGTTATTAACAATTAACATTTCAAATGTTTTTCCATAAAAATGCAGAAAACACATTTACCAGAAAATGACACAGAAGCCTCAGCAAATAAATAACTAAATATAATATAAACTTTTTTTAGTATCTAGTACTTTCACTCTTTATTACAGTTTCCGTGCTTCCTGTCATGTTTTAAAAGAAATCTGCAAGGATATGTTTCCACAACACCAAAGTTCAGTCTTCGAAATTGGTTGATTTTTTTTTTTTGCTTCTCACGATCCAATTGTTTTGAAAACACCAGCAGCTTCTTTGTTTTATGAAAATGTCTTGATCTTCTCAGCATGGTGCTTGTGGTCATTATCATGCTGTATAATTTCTTCCTAATCAAATGTTTTCTACTGCATGTTTTGTTAAAGTTCAACAAACAAATCATCAACTCTAGATGTTGTTATACATCCCCAAACTTGTACTGAGTCTTTCACTGCTTTGGCGATGTATATACTGCCAACGGTTATTTCCCAAGATGTCTCGTATGTCTTCTTTTTTTGTCTATTCCCTTTTCTCAGTAATGGCTTTCTATCAGTTACATATGCTTTCAGATCCATAGCATTGAGTTTTCTCACAGTGAAATAATGGCCTGAAACACCTGTGGTTTTTTTCAGTTCTCAAGCACGAGTGGATCTTGATTTACTTCTATCTCTCAAAGATTAAAACTTCAAGTACTGTTTGTCTGACAGTGACAGTTTTGGTGGTCTACCAGGTCCTGCACAGTTGTTTAGAGTCACATTTTTAGATATCTTTTAACAAGTTTTTGAACTCCTGTTTTGGGAACATTTTTTTTACTTATTTTCTTTCACTTATTTATAGTTTTTTGACTTTCCTGATGTAAGAGGACTATCTTATCTGATCTCAGAAATATCAAGCCATTTTACACACACATGAGAAAGAAGCTGAGGCTGCTGAGGTGTGTTTGGGTAGTTGCTTGTGTGAATGTTAGTGTCTCTTTGAGGATGAACATAATGTTAATGGGAATAGCTTTTGTTGGCGACACAGCTGTAACTGGCTGGTTTTAAGATTGGAAGGAAAAAGTTAAAATGGCAGTAGCGTGCACAAAAGTAAAGAGCGGACAAATTAAATACTGATAGATTTGATATTAAACTTATTGTGGGGGGGCTTTTGAGCAATTTTCTGTGAAACATATCCTTGTTGCTTTTCTGATACTGAAAAATGAATATATTGTATGTAATGGCCTTTTTGACTGGAAACTTAATGAACATGGTAGTCTCTGAATTTGCACAGTCCTGCTTTTTTTAATGGCATAGGTATTTGAACATGTGTGATTCTGCACATAAATATGTAATGTTTTACATTATGTATTATTTTATTCTTTAAAGTAAAAGTCATTCCTTGAATGCAAAAATCACCGTAAATTCAAGGACACGTTGTTAAGGATGTGACTGAAAAGGCAGAGGCAAGGCAGCTGAATTGCTAACCAGTCTAAAATGCTCTAGCTGGCGTAAGCCAAAAACAACAACAAAAAATACATGAGACGATATTTACCTTGACAAACTAACATGTTGGCACATCATCCACTGTAGAGAAAAAAACGTGTGTCTGTTGACACCGTTGCACCAATTGACCCTGCTTGTGAGGAAGAACTATGATGCATTAACATCAGTCTAGTGTGTTTTTTTTCCTTCTTCCCAGTTAACTAAACATCCATTCACTCTCACTGATACTCAGATATCAAAATTAATCACAATGCACATACCTAGATGATATACCAAATTAATGTTGACAAATATTTTCTTTAAAAAATCAGCCTATAATCTTAGACCGTGTAGTTTTAAATGTAAGGCAGTTTCATGCTTATTATGGCCATAAACTGATAAAATCGAAAAGGCTAATGCCTGACCCACACTACAGGATTTTAAAAATCTTAATGGATGTTGAAAACGTGAGAGACCCCACACATAATGACACCTTTCACTGATTTTCCTGTCCTTGATCGTTGTAAGACATTAAAATCCCCACACTACACGGTCTGCCCTGAGTAAAACACCACATACTTTCAGATTATGCACATGAACGAGAGTCCCAACCAATGGTTCAGATTCTCAAAACCTCACAGGAGAACTAACGTGACTTTAGCTCTAAACAAACACTGTGGATGACAGTGAAGCTATCGCTGCTTTCTGCACAGAAAAAGCCAAGAAAGATGTGGATAAAGCGATGGCAGAAAAGAAGGGGTCAACAGGGCTCATACATACTGCAACACAAGCTTGATGTGAATACATACATACATATATATACACATGAGGTATCTAGTTCTCGATTTAGCTGCCATGCTTACAACTTCTTTCGTACACACTGACAATTTCAGTTCAGCTCGGCTTTCATAGGTTGACGGCCTTTCAGGCATGACATTAACACCGCATTTCACACCAGAGAATTGGTGTCCACTCCACACCACAGGATATGGAGTCATAAATATTAAACATGTTTAATATTTACGATTCACAATCGGGGTGGCCCTGACTGGACTGGGAATAAAGACTGGATTATAGACACCCCACACCACAGAATAATCTGGGAGGATCATCGGTTACGATCACCCTGACATCGGGAGATCTTTTGCGATTGTGGGAAGGAGCAAATTGGCCTCAAAATCAGCCCAATTATCCTGTAATGTGTGCCAGGCATAAGTGGCCATAGCAGTCGTTTTCATTAAGCCATTCCATCTGTCCTCTCTTTATGTATTGCAGTGCACTTTCCATCATATGTACAATGACTATATATACTTCTACATAGAGAAAGAGAAAAGGATAATATCAGTCCAGTTTTTTACATGTATGCCACATACCTAGAAAGCATATGCAGCACTGAGGTTAATCTCATGCAACCTTTTTGTGAATTAGAGTGAGGGGAATACTCCTCCTGGCTGAATTAATAAGGATAATAACAGGGTTTGTTTATGTGGGTTGGGAATCATGGCTGATTTTCAGTCTCAAGAAAAGTCTGTTGTTAGCTGTGGAGTGTTTTGCTTTTCAGACAGAATGAAGGCTCTTCCAAAAAAACTGGTGAATTTCTTTTGAGAATTAAGGCACAAACATTGGAGTGTACAAAACATTACCTCTAAGACAATGACTCCCAAAGGTACAGCAAATAAAATAGCATTAATACAGTCATGCTTCCAGCAGTTTCTGGAAATATTGCTCTACAATCTGGGATTTCTTAGTGACCATGATGTAACATTGCAGCACACTTGACTTTTGGGCTCTTGTTTCTCAAACTTGCCAAAACATTGTGAGGAAGGTCGGATATCAAAACCATGTTCTCGTTAAGGATTTCCTTTTTTCACATCAGACTGTTTTAATGCATTTCTAGGCTGTCCAGGTACAGTGTAAACCATTTACATCAAAGAGTCTGACAGTGCTATTGAGTAATAGCTTTGGGAATATTTGAAGGTGGGGTTATGGGTATTGCTGTGTGGATCTTTGTCCATTAATATTTATAACATTTCAGACTGAGGCAGTGTATTGAATATTTATAATAACCGCATGAGGCTGTATCATGCCGATGATGACTGGGACTTTTTTGGAAGAATTCCATAGGAAATCAGAGGAAAAAAAGACAGCTTAAAGCCACAATCAGAGATGGATAAGCGTTGTTATGTTTATATCAAATGTTTGGCTCATCTCCATCAATTCCCTTTACCTTTTAGATGTCTCATTTTCTAAATATAACCCTTCTCCCGTCGTCAGCCAAAATAGCGGAGATTTTGATGCCACTGTTTACGGACTCTGCAAATACAAACAAACCCATTTAGAGCTTTTAAATCTGCTTCCTTATGTCAGTGACTGTTGGTTCTTGCATTCAAAGCACATGTTTTCACAGGCTGTGAATTTTAAAAACGCAGCAGGACCCCAGTACCTTCTTTCAGTGTTGTAACATGATGAAAACTGCAAACCTATTGTAAAAACATATTTAGGCCAGTGAGAATTCCCTTCTCTAAAAAATGCATCAAACACCAATCCTCTTGCTTCAGATTCAAACATATTTCATTGTTCATCCAAACATCAGAACAAAACATAATTTATTTACATTCCCAATCCTGCTGTGGTGTGATTTCATCTCTGGTCACCTCCCTCAGAAAGAGGCTGAACATTGGAAATGCTGCAGTATCAGCTATGATGACTGCATCATTGACCATGAGGAGAAAAAAGAGTCAACTGCCAATTTGAGGCAGTGCTGTAGCCAAAAGAAACAAATGCATGCCATTAAAAAAACATGCATGTACTAAATCCTGTTTGAACATCCTAGGGCAGAAATCACTAGATGGATGTAAATTAAAGATAGATTTGGATTTGTGTAATGAATTGTATAACAACAAATCATTTTCACAGCAGAATAAGTGTTTTAGATATTGGTTGTTGAGTCATATGCTTGGCAAGGTTTTCAGATTGAATATGCAAGACAACAAAGAACAGCATAACTTTGCCTTTCACACTGAATGCGTTTGGACCTTTTTGCTCAGAAGCGTGTCTTCACCTCCTGTTGGCAGGCAAAGAAAGTCTCAATTTTGATCTGATCTAGGTAGAGAAAGGAAGAAAGTGCCTTTATCAACAGATGGTTGCCAGTTCCTGGGTTCACCTTTTAAAGACACTCCATTTCCGGGCCTTTTTGTGCATGTTTGGTGATTAGGCAAGCACAGACACTGTGCTTATGTTAAATTAACATTCTTTCGAGCCCCTCAAGAGGGGCATCAATTTCATAAGACAGTGCGTGAGCTTGGCAAAGCTTGTTACGTAGGTTTAAAGCCACAAATGGGGATTTGTAAAGCTGATTTTGTTTACAGAAAATTAACATCGTCTACCCATTGATGCCTTAAGATAACACCTATTAGATGCTTCGTCTGCCAAGTACATTTCTCATGCCTTATTGACAGCCAGGATAAGGTTTTTGACTATGGTGTTTACCAGCAAACAAAAATGTAAACAAAGTACTTAGAGCCTGAAATGTTTTTTAAGCCATTGGCTGCTGATTCTTGCATTCAAACACTTCCTTTTTTGTGAGGCAAAAATCAGTGCTAAGGTTACTGAAATCCCTGATTGTGGCTATGAAGTGTGCAACTGTGTTAAGTCTGACTGTTGACATTTGCATGTGTGAGTGCAAGACTAAAGTCAAGTCAAGTCAAAGTTTATTCATATAGTGCTTTTTACAAAAGGTGTTGTCACAAAGCAGCTTTACAGAAAGTTCTTTGATCAGAAAATAAGTCCGAGGAAAAAGTTTAACTGGCAGAGGTCACCCTTTTATTTATTTAATTTCCAGGACAGGCTGTTATTCAGGAAAAAAGCAGAAAACATATTTACCAGAATATTACACAGAAGCCTCAATGAACAGATACAATATGACGTTTTCAGTATTTATTGTGTCCTTTGCCTTTATTACAGCGTCCATTATTTTGGGGAGACTTGCTTTCAGTTTTTAAAAGTAACCTACAGTAATATTTTTCTGCACCATCAAAGTACAATTTTAGAAGATTATTTAATTTTCTGCTTCTCAAGATCCAGAACACCAGCAGATTCTATGTTTGCAGCTTGATGTTCTCAGCAGATTACTTGTGGTTTATCTTACTGTAGATTTTCTTCCCAATCAAAAATTTTTAGAGGGTATTACATGACATACTTAAATTTGTTTGTGGTTATCAGCATTCATGATGCCTTCAATCAAAAACAAATCATCAACTGTTATACATGTCTAAACTTGCGCTGATCCTCCACAATGTTTAACTCATGATTGTAGACATAGATCAGAGTCTTTCCTTGCTTCATGGTGTACATACTGCATTTTTTTTATGTCCAGAGATCTAAAATTTACTTATCATGGACTCATCAGTTCATAAAACCTTACTTCTGTCCAGTCCAGGTTTCCTGTTTTGTCATTCTAGTGCAACTCTTCTTCTTTTTTTGTCTATTTCCTTTTTTCATCTCCTTGACAGCTACACATCATTTCTGACTCATAGCGTTGAGTTGTGGCAGGATGGACAGAAACATCTGTGGATTTTTCAGAGCAAGAGAGGAGCTTGATTTTCTCCTCTCTCTCAAAGATGAAAGCTTTAGGTACTGTTTATATGATGGTGACAGTTTTGGTGAATCTATCAGGTCTTGCACAGTTGTTAGGAGTCTAATTTTCTCTGTATTTTCTGATCATTTTTCCGAACTCCAGTTTTGTAAACTCCTGTTTTTTTCAGTTGTTTTTTAAGTATGTTGACTTGCTTATGCTCTATGTTGACTTGCTTATGCTTATGTTCTCCTTCAGCTATGTTTCTGTGTAGAAAAAGACATTTTTAAGGCAGCTGAGTTGTGTTTGGTTATCAGCTTGTGTGAAAGTGACTCTTTAAAGGGGAGGACATTGTAACTTGCTGTAACTCAGTGGCAGAAAAGTGCACAAATGTAGGAAGTGGATAAATTAGATACGGATAGATTTGATATTACACTTGGAGTTGGAGGCTGTTGATGGATGTTAAATATGTTTTCTGCCTTTTTTCTGATGCTGAAAAAAAAACTTGTACTTAATGGCCATTTGGAAATTAAGAGAACAAAAAGGGGTGTTCTGATTTTTGCACAAAAATGTATATAATTTTAAGAATGTTTAATCCAGTAATGGGACCCATTCCCAAAAAATAAAAAAAAGAATTATAGAAAAACTCTTGGGGCAAATAGTTCCTCCAGAAATGGGGTCAAATGCCTCTTTTAGCACTTTTAGCATGTGGCCCAAAAATTATTACTTAGATAGATTTCATCGCAAAGATGTAAGGACATAGATTTGTTCACTGAAGTTTTACTGCTTAGCTATCATTACTATTAAACACTCCTCGAGTGATCATTAGCATCGCTAATTAGCAAAGAGTTTTTGAACTTTGCAGGTGTGTTTGAGATGATGTAAGATTTCCCTAGGGGGCTTCTCACCCCAGGTAGGGGCAAGATGCCCCTTTGTAAGATTTTTATTGTTGTGCTATGCTCGTGTCCAAATATGGTTTAATTTTATAGCCATTGGCCCAGATTGCCTGTATGCAAATTTTATACCCTGATTTAATGACAATTTAATGACAATAAATAGTGAGTTTTATTAATAGTCTTACAGGGTAAATTAAGATTGGACTAGACTGGTGCTTATGTGTGAAAATGGCACTGCCCTTCTAATAGTACAACTGCATGGGTATTGAGCTCCCAAAATACTGCTTTGCATTTTTAATGAGATCTTGGAGAGTGTCTGTATCTCTAGTTTCAACTCACTTTGACCCAGTGTCTGTTGCTTGAGACAACCTTTGTGTCCTTATCTACAGTCAAGGTTTTTCTTTGAAAACAGATTCCTTTTTGAGCAGTTTGAACTGCCATATGATGTTCCTCATAGATTGTATAAGCGGCTGTGTTTCTGGTGGATGTGATTTAGACATTACTTTCTTAGATGTTATAATAGCCTGTAACTACTTTATTAAAGCTCTAAAATGAAATAAGGTTACATTGGTCAGTTCATGTAAGGTGAGCATGTGGTGAGCAATATGGCAAAAGTAAAATGTCAAGATACTTCACAACATTTTCATGATACATAATATGCTTCCAGTTATTTCGTTTTTCTGAGATTTGATGCGTTGAAACAGACAAAAAAGATCCATTAGTGCAACAAAAAGCCATCAAAAACTGTGAATGCAGTGATTTTTATTCAATGATTCACACAATGCACTGAACTAAACCGATCTAAACAGGCCTAATTACTGACAGTATCTGCAATACTCTCAGAAAAGAGCATATGACATCTATGGATGATTCCACTGAAGTTGTTCAAAGTCAGAGTTGAAAACACATTTTAGGCTTGAAACACATTTCATGTTATAACATTTACCAAAGGTTTCAGTGGTGACTGTTTCGGTAGTGACTATTTTAGTTCATGTTGAGGATAGCAAACAGTTGTACATGCATAAAATCATAATATTTTCATTAAAACACAAAAAGGCTCACTTAATTGCAGAAAATACATGTTTCTGTAGTGACAGTTCTTAATGTTACATTCTGACTTTCAGTCTTTGGGGCACATTTTCTTCAAAACAATGGGATCTAACTGCTCACCATGTGGCCATGAGGGGCAGGGATGCAGTCTCGCTTCCTGCTCTAAAATGCAGGGTGCGGCCAAAATAAGGCTCAGCCTATGTACTGAAACTCCTTGTGTTTTGGTAGTGGGATGAAAACATGCAACAATTTAAAAATCTCATGATAAATATAAATCTTTCAACTTCACTTAAATAACAATAAAAATAAAAGTGAAATCAAAAAGATCTTTTTTAAAAACAATGCAAAAAATATAAGCAGTATTTTCACAAATTGAGGTTATGGTTTGGGACAGCCACCTCCCAATAGCAAGTACCCTATAAATGATGATTTTGTATATATTTAGCTTATTACTGTCTCCGTTAATGCTTTGAGTTTAAAGATTATAACACATTTGTTGTAAATAGCTAAAGTCTGAATACGTAATTGTTTTTTTTAAATAGTATGTTTACTGTGGGACCACAGTTTGAACTAATTCGGTATATATATACTTTTTGAAACAAGTACACACAATTTATACTGCTTAGTATAATGTAGTGCATGACTCTAGTGTATAGTACTTTTAGCAAAATGCAAGACACCATTAGGTAGTACCAAATTTGAGAACTCAGAAGACATGCTCTTGTTTTTGCAAAATATACTGGAAAATGAGCCTGTATGGCAGTCACAAAACTGCCAAAAAATAGGCTACTCTATGAAATCATTAAATAGCTGAGCTACGGAGGAGACATTTCCGATGGGTTTTTCCTAGGCCTCACACATTTAATCAGACACAACAGATCATTTCAAGCTCCTCTTCAAAAGTAATTAGCTCAGAACTTATATCTCTTTTGACCAGTGGGAAATTAGGCCCTAATTAGCCTAATTTATCTATTAATTTCTTTTTTATCATTGAGATGTTGCATTAAGGGATTGAGAACTCCCAAAAAACTGTTGGAGCCTTTTACCACCCCCTAACCCTCCTGTGACTGACCTCAAAGAGCTTCTGCCCTCCACTTGCTTGACTGATGATCTCCTTGTGGAATAACTGTATGTTCATGTATGAATAAACAGTAAGAAAGCTTCTGTTCTTCTTCAGAAACCATGTATTGCTCTTTTTTACAGGTTAAATGTGCTGTATGTGGGTTTTGGCTTTCTCCTGCTCTGCTTGTTCTCAGACTCGCTCAAAAGTTTCAGTGGTCATTATTAATTCATGGACCCTTCTGTCAGGCTTCATTCTCCCCTCTGGAGAGCTGCTAACTCCCCTGTTGTTCACTCCAGCTTTTCTTCAGGTAACACTCCGAGGGAGCACTGCATCTCCCTAGCAGAAAACTTCATATCTCACAGGAATTTTAAATCTTCCCACAAAAACTTGCCTTAAAAACAAAAGTACTGCAGTGTGAATCTTTGCTAAGAATGGCAGGAAACCAGAAAATATTCTTAACTATAGGGAGAAGAAACCTAGACTGGTTAGGTGCATTGAAGTTGTGAGCTCACTTTATAGCCCAAGTTTTTGTAGAATGAATTACTAAGAAAAATGTGCTGGCTGAAATGATGCTGTTAAGAAACAATATCTGTTTATTAGACATAGCAAGAGCAGTGGGCATAAAATCGGTGTGTCTGTAGTGGGCATCAGGGGCTCACTGGCAGAGCTAGCATGAACGTCAGCAGTTAATATCTTATTTTCTATGCTGGATAATCTTTTTCAAGTTTAGAAAATCATCGCCAACCATCAGGCAGATGTATTGGCAGTGTTTTACTTGGTGCTGAGAAGGTGCGGTCTCGACCTTTGTGTTTCCCACACAAGTCTGAGGGCTGTGTTTGAGTAGCTCAGTAGAATCAAACTTCCAACGCCTAGAGCCTGAAACAGTTGAATTTTATTAGAATTTATAATAGAACCTCTAACAATACCAGTAAGATGTTATGCAACTGAATTCTAAAAGACTAGTCAAAAGCTACTAGCAGTTGCACAAGTCAAAGCCATTTCTTTTCAGCAATAGATATTGATGATGGACACATAGACTAACAAATAGAATATGCCTCAGTGCATCTCACGGAACACAGAAACACATGGATCAATAAGGCTGTGGGTGGAAAGACTGAGATGAGCAGCTCTACCTCTAGCAGTATTTTCTGTCAAGACTTTTGACCAGTGTTGGCCTGTTTATGAAGCCAGATAAATGACTTTTAATACTGACTGTTAATGATTTCAAAATGAATGTTCTTACTGGCAACAAAACAACTGTACAATGGAAATAATTTAAACAAACCTTAAATTGTGCATATAGCTCAGAATTAAACATGACAATTTTGACACCAGCTTAATCCTAGTGCCAGAGATAAACTGTTTAATAATGGTAGTAACTATTTGCTGCGACTGACAGTTACATTGTCTATTAGATGCACTACCCAAAAGTATCCAGGCACCTTTCTATTTAGTGAATTCAACTACTTTACTGACACATCTCCATAGAAATGCATTGCCAATAGAATGGGCCACTCTGGAGCAGTTGCACATGAGCCTAAGGCCATCATGACCAGTGCCAGTGGTCAGCTAGAGGGCTACACTGGGCTGTGGAGCAGTGGAACTGTTATTTTCTGGAATGACAGCACACCATCTAATATTTTTGGGATGCCATTTGTGATAAAGAACTTTTTATCCAAAATCAGTACCTCACCTCACTCTTGCTCTTTGCTGCTTGAGTGTAAAGCTTTCCCAGAAGAGTAGAAGCTATTATTGAAGCAAAGGTGGGCAAACTCCCTATTAATACCTTTGATTTCAGGAGAAACTTTGCAGGTGTCTATAAACTTTTAGACATTCTGTTTTCTAGCATAATTCGACATGCTTTCTTTATTCCAACAAATCTTTCAAGAGTTAGCAACGTGCTTTAGTGCGCTCAGTAATCACCCCGTATCTTGTCTGTGAGATACTGACTAGAAGTCCTGACTCCTGGCTTTGACAGCAAACTGTAATCGTGTTTAGCAGCTGCATGAGGTGCACTGTCTGCGGGGTGCAGAGCCACAGGCCAAGAAACATGTGTAACTAAAGCTGGCATATTCATTAAGTTGCTGTCTGCCGAAATGGCCTAAAATCCAATCAAAGAGTGTGTCAAGGGAGAATGATGGGAAGCGAAGCCGGGGTGACATTTCGGCGATAGCCGACATCTCCTCCCCCCAGACAAACGGCTATTCTGTTCTAGAGCCGGTCACAAATTACAGCAATTTCTGTCAGTGCGCCACTTGGTTTTGTCGCTTGAGAAATAATTTTGACCCAAATCCGAACAGCTTTTTCGGCCATTCGCCCCGTGACTAACCATTTGTTCTTCATCATAAAGACGCCACATCAACAGCAAACAGCGAAGTGATGATTTACAAACAGATGATGTGCAAACAGAGCAGTCTGGCCTCACCCCAGATCCAACTGTGTCCAATCAGGGGAATTAAGGGCAAGGACAATGAAACAATGCCATTCTTGCTGTAAAACCTGTATTCTGTGCTTGAGTGAAGGTTGCATGGCAACAGTGTATTGGAGGACATCCCAAACAAAACTGAAAATAAAACTGGGTGAGAGAGGGAGGGAGAGAGAGGGAGAGAGAGAGAGAGAAAGAGAGAGAAAGAGAGAGAGAGAGAAAGAGAGAGAAAGAGAGAGAGAGAGAGAGAGAGAGAGAATCCAATTATGTGAAATCCAGGGCTGTACTGTATGTGTGGTAGAAGTATGGGTAGTATATTTTATCCACCTCTTCACCTTTTTCCACAAGTTACTGAAGTGTATAAGCACATTTTTGGCAGATAAAGCTCCGCATGGAGGACATCTGCTGCCTGTTTACTTAGCAAATACATGGTGCATATTGGACAAATAAACCCATAATCAATGCTTGACATTATGAATGGCCTTGCATAAACAAATAAGAACCTAAAGAATGTTTGCGCATGGATTTCAGGACATCTGTCTCAACATTAATGGTAATAACGTGGATCAATGCGAGCATTGTAGAGCCAAGACTGTCTTTCAGCTTCAATTCTAATAATCCAGGGTTGTATCATTCATTTACTTGAGTAATGATCGTGTCAAAGAGATGATATGTCACTGTCAGCGGATATGAAAAACCATTATCTGCCACTGTGCCTACAGCAGACATAGCTCGACCACCAGCCGTAGCGGGTCTTCATGGCTGGGTTAAAGAACTTCAAAGATCACTTCACTATTAAAAATCTGAACACTGCAAATAATGAATGAAAGCCAGTCAGGGTCAGCTTTATGCATCTGAGATCAGGCCAATATCTTGCATGTATTGCTAGCATTTGTGGGTGAGGTATTCTATTAAAGAAAAAGATTGAGATTTGAGTGTCTTGGTTCTTAAAAATGTTGTTTTGTTTTTGTTCTTCAAGGTCAGTGTTTGAAGGATGATTACTGAAGGGGCTGATTTCCATATTCTAGTAGGTTTCTCATTTTTCTAGCCTTCTTCCTTCCTCTCCTTCAGACAGCAAAGACCTGCACTTATTACAGTCTCATTGCCTCAGAAACAGGATGTTTTTGTCATCCCTTCTGATTACACAACGGCAATGAATATTACTTTTCAAGCACTTAGGACTTCAGCACAGTTTAATTACTTTTCTCCGATTTGATTCATTTGATGCATTCCACACCTGGTATATCAAGTCCATTATCAGACTGCGACCATGAATGTGATAATTAGGGAAAATGTTCTTGTGTGGATAAAATACTGACTAGGATGATGTGATTTACATAGCCATTCCTTTCATTCAGGCTAAATCTACATGCAGAGCACCCTTAAGCATGCTTGAAGGTTGTGTGTCTTTATGGGAAAAGAAATACCGGGAAAAAACAGGTCACAAAAAATGAAAACAACCTTCATCTTAAAATAAATCTACAGTATAAGGCAAAAAAAGAGTCCAAATAATTTCTTTTCAATGTAGATACTAATCTTTCTACTGGAGGGGAAAACTCCCCTTTAGACCAACAGTATGTACTGGATTATTTCAGGTTTCATCTTCTATGCTGCACAGACTGTGGAACTCGTAGTGCTAATCACAAGACATGGGGAAAGAATAGGCTAATGTTTCCAAGACAACACCCAGTAGAGTTCAATAGGTACACCTATTTCTGAAGAATGGGTGCACAATAGTGCATGTTCCACATTATGTAAGCCATAAAACTCCCTCCTGTGTACCTGTGCCGCCTAAGGGTGTGTTCACACTTGGTAGGTTTGTTTACATCAAGACAAACCCTGACGTGATTGCTCTGCTAGTGCAGTTCATCAGAACAAGTGAGAATGCTGCTATTCGAACACTGTTGTGCACTAAATAATCGGACCGAGATGTTAGTCTCTGTCCACTTCCAAACAAACTCTGGGCAGTTTGTTTGATGTATGAAGGAAAAACGAACCAAAGATGTCTTCACTAGACCAAACACAAAATGAGACACATGCGCATGTGTTTTATCAACTCTTAATGAGCTTCAAATCAGTAATTATAAAATGGGTAGTTTTGCATGGCGTTTAAGCCAAAGTACAGCATGAATCAGAAAGTTTTTTAATCCCAGTTTTTTCAACAAATGTACTTCATGAAATCAGTGAAATCAGTTGAAATGAATATGACTTTTGCTTTGAACTTTTGGTTCAGTGTCAAATATATCAGTATGAACACTAAGTGAACAAGAAATAAAATAAACAATGTATCATTTTCTGCTTTGATCCTGACCAAGGGAACCGAATGACAAATGTAGATACAGCCTAATTCCCAATACTATGAAGCAGTGTGTTCGAATAATTTAAATACAGTTCTGGGGGAAAAAAGTATTTAATTTATTCTATTTTTCCATATATCTTCAAAAAATTACATAAGACTGTGGGAATCTGAGTACATGAAACACAGTTTTAAATGATAATTTATTTGGATTTAAAAAGTTATCCAAACCCACTGTTCCTTTATGAAAAAGTAACTGCTGCTTTAGTTGCTCAGTCAACTAGTAATTGGGATCAATTAAAGTAGACAAACCCAGGCTTGAATAATGCCAGCTCTGTTGAATTTAAACTGTCATTGAAGTTATGAAAATATATTAGTCTGGAAATGGTTACAGTGCCATTTCTAAGGGACTCCAGCAAGTGAGTGGCATTATCTCCAGATGGAGCAAACTTGGAACAGTGTTGAATCTTCCCTGAAGTGGCCAGCCCACAAACATTCCTCCAAGAGTACAGTGGCGACCAATCCAGGAACCCAGACAAACATCTAAAGCCTTTCTCGCCACAGATAAGGTCAGCGTTTATGATTCCATCATTAAAAAAAGACCGGGAAAAATGGTATCCATTGAAAGTTGTAATTCAAAAACCCCTGCTAATAAGGAGGAACAAAAAATGAATAAGGAACAATATTTTGTGGACTGATGAGTCAAAGGTGGATTTTTTTGGAAGACAGGGGTCCCACTTCTTCTGGGGTCAAGCTAACACAGCATTCCACAATAAGAACATCATATTAACAGTTAAACATGGTGGTGGTAGTGTGATGGTGTGAGGATACTTTGTTGCTTCAGAGTTGGGGAGATTTGCCATATTAACAGAACCATGAATTCTTCTCCAGAAATACCTACAGGATAATGTCAGTCATCAGTACATGATCTGAAGCTCAAGCCAGTTGGGTTATGCAGCAAAACAGTGTTCTAAAGCACAAGAGCAAGTCTATCTCTGAATGGCACAAAAGAACCTCATTGTGAGACTGTAGTAGGACCTAAAATGGACAGTTTGTGCTTGACAACCCTCTAAAATGGCAGAATTAAAGCAATGTTTCAATGATAAGTGGACCAGAATTCCACAGTAATGCGAAAGACTGATCTTCTGATGTAGGAAGCATTTAATTGCAGTTGTTACTGTAAGCTACCATTCATTACGTTTAGGAGGCAAAAACAATTTCACATTGGATGATATAAGTGTTGCAAAACTTTTTCCCTTCTAGAAATGAAATGATCATTTTAAAACTGCCCTCTACACGGTGATTTACTGTTCCAAAAATCTTCATCAGAGTTTGAGGAATCTCTCCCAGACTCCTTTGGCTCATCAGGGCAGTGAGAAATAATGGCCACAACATCTGTCTTGTGTCCTGTGCCAGTATGCAGAGGGCCAGGCAATTTGCCATGCTACCCTACATCCTTCAATTGACCATCTGTCTGCTTCTGGACCAGTATGGTCTCCTGAATAGTTTCCTGAGTTAAACCAGCTGTGTCTCTTGAGATGACATGCTTTGGCAGCTTCAGGTCAGAGTAATGTAGTACCAAATGAGGAGAAAAATTCAATTCAGTGTCCTTATTAAGTATATTGAGTAATATCTCAGCAAGAGTGTGCCATCGCTTTTGCATTAACATGTTTTGACATTAGCAGTTCAAAAGGATTCGATCGGAGGGGGATTAGCACAGGAGAGCCTGGCTGAAGGTCCAAAAATCCATGGCTAATGATCAGCTTCCTGGGGATGGCTTGCGGAGAAGCATTGAAGAGAGAATTCCGAAGTTGTGTTGCTGGGTCGATGAGACAGACCCCACACAGGCCATTATATTGTAAGCCGTAACTCAAAGAGCATTGATGGAAAACATCCCTAATGTGTCCTGAAAATAAATGAAGATCCACTAAGAAAATGTTGTTGAGACACGTAAAATTGTTAAACTGGGATCTGAAAAAGGCAGCGAGCGTTTAAAAAAAAAATTCTGTATTTTTCTCTGGTAAAAGATTCCTTTAATGTCTTGTAGAACCTTGAAGCACCATTGAATCCATTCGCTGTGGCTCCAGACAGCCTTGCATTTTTATACATTTAAAAAGTTCTATTTTCAGACAAGGAAGTATGAGTGAGCTGTGTCAAATCCTGTTCCTGATCCCTTTGGATTTTCTCTCTTTCTTCTCTTCAGAGGGCACCCAGATGAACAATGTTGGCCCAGGATCAGCCCTGATGCAGGCTATGACACAGTACCCCCAACTGGGACAGGTGTCCCACGCCTATGAGCAGCCACAGCCTGGCAAGGAGCTCAACAAGTATGCCTCATTGAAAGCTGTGGGTAAGACTGCCTGCATTCTTCATTAGTGATGTAGGTTTAACCATAACTGCATGGCTGTTTCCACCACCCTATTATACAGACCTTGGGTTTGTTAGTAATCTAGCATTTATATCTGACATAGATATATCTACAAACTGCTGTAGTGGAAAAAAGCAAAACAATGTATTGACAACGTAAAAACTTTTTTTTGTTTTAAATTTTCATATTTTGTTTGTCATATATCTGTCAAATATCTGAAAAATATAAAAGGTGAAGATATGCAAGGTGAAGGGGGGGAAATGAAGTCATGGGTTACTAGCGACCTGAGGTATGCATTTAAGGGTTGATCAGGCCTCATGCACTATGTTTATGATCTTTTGTGGAAACTGTAAGGAATGATCTACCTTTGAGCACCATGTTTTATCATGTTTAGTTGAATAATAACTTAAAGGCTGATTCAAAAACTTGGCTATTTATTTCATTTTAATCTACTTTCCTCAGTTAATGATGTGAACTTCTGTTTTTTGCATTTGTTCATAGATTCATAGAAAATTCACAGATTAATGGATTTTTATTTATTTTAATTTTCAGCTAAATTCATGATTTTGAATGATGAATATGCCATTTACATGAATCATGTAGATTCCTGGGGCGCTCTACTGCCAGCAAATTAATCCTTCCTGTCCCCTAAACACAGCAGCAGTTCACGAGTTCAGTAGTCCGCAGATATAGCATTTCATTTTTATGGGCCAATCAAAAATGAGATAAAGTTATCAAAACAAGAAAGGAACATTTTCGCATATTTATTTATTTTTGGTAGCTAGCAAACAATGCAGTTTTTGGACCTGTAGTTGTTGAAATCAATGAGTGCGTTTTCATGTGCCTAATAATCCAATAACTGTAGAAAATTAGATTTTGTCAGTAATTTGTTTGCATGCACTTGAGAAATCAGATAATGGTAAGACTCTGGGTCTATGTGAGTTAGGCAGTAATTGGATTTCTGCTTCACAAACAGGGTAATAAACTCACAGAAGAAGACATGACATAAACGTGAGGTAAAACTCAAATGTTATGTTTTTTTTTTAACATTGAGTCACTTTAGCTGACAATACGAACATACATCATCTAGAAGATTAAGAAAATTCAAATTCTTAATTTTATCAAGCATGTAGTTGGTTTCAGCATCTCTCCAAAAGTGTTTTGTTGCCGTCTCACCGGTGCTGTGTTAAATGCTGTTTCCGGGAGAGTGGTCTATTTTTGCACATGCACAGACTGAGAAACCGAAAGAAATCAGAGTGAGGGTAAACATGCTAAAAATCCCGATTCAGAGTGCACCAGAATTTTATGTTAAACTCATTACAACTTTCTCTCCAGGAGCAATGCCGCCAGACCCTGCTACAGGAGGTTGATTTCTGAACTTGTCACCTTTTCACTGCTCATGAGTCTTCATGTCTATTAGTCTCACAAACTGTTTTTTTCTTAATAAGCAAGCACATAATTAGGAACAAAAGACACACATCAGTTACATCTAACTGTTATTCTGATAAAACCAGACAATAATAAGTCTTTACTGATCCAAACTGCACTCTGAATGAGCTTGCATATCTGATCTGGTAAAATTACAGCACCTTCAGCAATAAAGGAAGCCTGATGTATTTTTAATACATGGTAGCACACATATTCTACACGGTGATACATTTCACTGTGGCCAAGGTGGACATGCAAGCACCGTAACTCTTTGGCAGCAGATTTTAATAAGTTAAGAGGGCCATTACCAAATTCTCAGAATGAATCATTAACGACACACTCAGTTTGAGGGTTAGCGATGCTTTATAGAGAAATATCTTGATTAATCATGACATATAAAGAGAGATAAATGCACAAGTTTCTTTGCAATGGATATTCAAAGAATACCTCACCAGCCCACCAATGGCCTTTGATTAGTCTTGCAATACTGTGTGTGTCCATGCTTGTTGTAGAGGCATGGCTCCAAATTCTGAAATTCATAGCCCCTTATTGACTTTTGTAAAAGGAGGGCAAAAATGCATTGTGTAAGGTCATATCATTTGATTTTGTCCAGACCTTGGCAAGCCCAAATGGGCTTTTGAGGAGAAAATTATTACTTCAGTCTGAATGTTTTTTTATTTATTTTTGGGTCTGTTGCATTACTCTTCTGATAAATACATTACATGAATTCTGCTGCCAGGCTAAGTAGCAAATATGAGCTGAGAGGCACTGCCAGCACTGCCGGTATGGTGCTTTCCATCTGAATTGCAATTGACATATCTCAATTATAGTGGCTGCTTGCTTATTTTAGACAGAAGGGACAGAATAGTCCTATGCTTTGAGTGCTATACTGCTTCCTCTGAATTTTCTGATGTAAATGAAGCGGTGTGCTAGCATGTACAAAGCAAACCATGTATCTTATTTGTTTTGAAAGGCTAAATTTGATGGAGATTTCTGAACATAGGCAGAAAAGGGCTTTTTTCAAGGCTACTTTTCACATTTATTCAGTTGCAAAAATTGGTCTGATAGTGTGTTTGTATCACAGAGCATAAAGGGACCAGTGTCAGACATTTCAATAGGAATAAACTCCCCTATAGTGAGTTTTCCGATAACATTTCATTTGGACTGAAACTTGGACTACTCTGCATGAGCTCAGCCAAAATCAATTAATCTGTATCAAAGCTCAGCCTATCAGAAACCTTCAGTTGTCTGACTGCTGTCTGAGCATGAAGAAACGGTATGCATAATGGTGGACTTCTCAACGTGACGTTCATCCACAGCTGAAACTTTCCCGCTGGTAATCCACTGAAGTACTGCCTGAGCAGCCGGATCATTAAGGAAACAAAGAGGAGAAGCTTTTCAAAGGGAAGCAGGCTCGGGAGACGAGTTAGAGAGACGGCAGCAGCAGCCACAGAGCTAAACTGTTCGGGCTGCTGCTGCCGGAGACTGGGTGGTCACCCTCTCTGATGTATGTTAATCTTGGGGTATCGACGTGTATGAAAGGGCCTTGTTCTCCCTGTGCAATCAGTCTAGTCTCTCCGCTGCCTCACTTGTTTGGTGGGGCCGCTCTCCCTGTAGCAAGGTGTTAGATCCATGCTAGGGACTCAAGAGGCTGTCAGGGCGGCTAGAAAGGTCACCTGAAGGATATTTAATTAAGAAGTCTAAAATGTCATGGAGAACCGATGAAGACTTCAAGCGTGCGGAGGTTGTCCCAATTAGGGCTTTACACAGTTTCAAGGTGAAGCTCCGTGGGCACTGGTGTGTGAACGGTAGGAAAATTACATCTCAACCCTGAATGGCTGGGGACAGGCTAAGAAAACACAGAAAGAACAAGATTTAAACCCTAATGACAGATGATCAAGGAAGCACAAAACGCCTGACACAGCTGCACCAAAAAATTTAGACAAACAAATTCATGTGGATTTGACAATTTCACAAGAGATCTAAAACCCGAAGACATTGACGACTGATCTACCATTGCCAGAGGGCTTCATGTTTTCAAATAACGTTCCAAATATTAATTATTTAGCGAATGCACATTAATAATGGAAAAAAAGAAAAGAAAAATCTAGGGCAAAATGAATTATTCAAAAGATATTTCACACCTTCAGACCATTTAAGTACCTTGATGTAGGGCCTATTAAGACTTAACATAAAACACTTGCCATATCAACATTTTTTTTCCCCCAACTACTCCTTCCCCTTGTAGCTATGTAAATGAAAACCTTTCCTTAAGCATCCAGATAAGAATACATGTCTATGGGGGACTGAGTTTGATGTGTGCAATGTTGGCTCCAAGGAAGTTCTCATTGGAGGAAAGCTGGATGTTTGCATAAAATGTGCTTTTTAAACTGTTTATCATAAGGGTGGAAAAAACAATTTTTAAGTCTAAGACAGTCCTTCATATTTTATGGCATCACTGTTCTCTTTTGTTGAATGTCAGTTTGATTGTTTACTTTCACTATCCTGATACTTGATGTCTATTTTTTCCTTTAGACATGTGCCAGTATTAAGTAACTTGGTGTAGCGCAATACTAAACACATGCAGTAACGTTATTGTGCACAATTTGCACAGTATGTGTGTAGGCTGTGTAGTACCGAACCCAATGTGGGAAAACTCTGCAACCTTTAGCTTGACGCTAACATAGAATGATAAATCTCATTCTTACTAGCAGAAATTAGCTTTTGGAGCAGCTTCACAGCTATTGTTAAAGGTCTCCTTGTTCTTTTGCAAGGTTCTCAACTAAAATCCTAACTGCAAATAGCCTTGCATGATGGATACAGAATGAGCATCATTATGTGGACAGTTTATTTTTATTTTTTATTATTTTATTGTAAACATTACACACATATTTGATTCAGATGCTCTTATCCAGAGCGACTTGCAGTGTTACAAGGTACAGATGTAGGTGAATGTAGTATTAGGTGTCTTGCCCAAGGACTCTTATTGGCGTAGCACGGTGAGAGTGTAGCTTACCCAGATGGAATTGAAACCTAGCGCTGTGCAGACAGTACTACCCACTACACTATGCCCCAGTACACTGCAGCACACTGCAACTCTAGTGCAACATACATCACATCTTACTTTCTTGGAAGGAAAGATAGGTCCCACCAAGATTTATTTTGCAAGCAACATCTTCTTAAAGCAACCTTGAGGCACTATGTAAAAATCGAACATATTACTATAATCATTATTTAACACTAGCCTGTTTTATTCATTTACATTCCCAGCAGAGAAAGCGAATGAGAACTTCTACGCAAACCGGAGGCACATGGCAGAGCTGACGGCCAAAGGCACGCTTCCTCTGCAGCCGGTGCGGTTGGAGCCAGAGCCAACCAACCCGTACAGCCCTGAGATGCCGTGCCAAAAGCAGAACGGACACAGAGCCAAGAGCACCAAGGTGCACAGCTCACACCCGCTGCCCTACAGCTCCAACACCATCGCCACGACAGGCATGCTAAAGGGCTGGGAGGCAACAGAGACACTGGGCCGCCGCCACACGTATGGCCCCAAGAGGCACAGTGCATTGGTGGAGCAAGTCAACGAATTAGCCTCCGCCCAGAGCCAGCACTACCTGCCCCCACACCCCTACTATGTCACCAACAGCAAGACAGAGGTGACCGTGTGAGGGGCCGTGATGGAGCCAGCTGACCCCTAGCCAGAGTAGAGGATTTGGAAGAGAGGGAGAGGGATTTGAGTGCAAAGAGGAGCAAAAAAGAAGAGGCGTGTCAAAGCCCTGCATTGGCAGAGGTGCATCCAGCCATCTGCATGGCGCCGTGCGTGTAGGGTGTCTGTGTGCTTTTTTTCCCTTTCGTCCAGGAATGGTTGTGCACGGAAGAGGATGGCACTGGACTCCTGCCTCATTCAGGGGGGGAACAACCATTATTTTGTTTAACCGGTACTCTCTCTGTGTCCATTACTTTAATCTCTGCATTATAATGCAATTTAACAATATGACCTATAGTAATGAGCTTATGACACAAAAATGAGCATAGTAGAGGCTCTCCAGCAGAGAGCAAGTGTTCCAAATGCCAGATATTCAATGCAATTAGATTCATCAGCAGCGTGAGATGTTACAAGTGGTACTCTGTGCAGCAAGTCTATGAATGCTGTAATTCGTACTACGCTATTGTGGGGCACGTGGCCAAGAAGCCCATAGTGAAATGTGAAAACAGGTTCGAGAACACCAACCGGATGATTCTGGACATGTATGAAGCCGGTTTTCACATAGCTTAGTTAATGTCGATATAGGTAGTCTCCAGACAAAGTGCATCAAAACCTCTCTGTAGCGAAGCAGCACACTCTAATCCGATAAAACTCTGGGCCTGTGCCTTTCCATGAAACCTGGCATCTAAGAGCTTTGTGCTTTTTAAAAAAGCGCATACGGTGTTTCCTAAAGAACAAAGATGAAAATATACGCTCACCTGTTGTTTACCGCTGTCACATTTCAATAGAAAATGTTGATGCCTAGTGCTCTGAAACACATTTGTTACTTTTTGCTCTTCATTACTGTAACTCACTAGCTTCTGATGTGATTGTCATCTATTTTTGTACCTGCAAGCGCAAAGAAAATAGACTGTAGGACTCCCAGAAAATAAATTAAACATGCTGTATGTTTTTTTGTTCCTTTTTTAAATTATGGGAAAGTTTATTGTTGGAATTTTTAAGAGTACTGTGGTAATGGCGTTACAGTCAGTGAAGATTGTAGCAAACCCCAGATTTGAGAAGCCCAAACGAACAATGGAGACTTCATTATTTCCTACCATTTGGTGTTTTAGAGCCCCATAATCTCAAAATGTATTTCATTCAGATATACCCTGACAACAAACCACCATTATGTACTATATTGGAATTGTTATGTACTGTAAGTAAAGTCACTGAACATCTTAGACCACTAAATCCATCTAAGATTCCTGTTTCTTTACATAATTCTTCCAGCAGCACAATGTCTGTTTTAGGCTACTTGTGAACCTCTTATTTGTAATGAAGGAGTGCTCAGTGGTATTGAATAGGGTTCATACACTCATCTGGTGACACTTATTACAGGAGAACAAGTGCCAACCTGTGTTTATCTCTAAATTCCATCATATTTATTTAGGTCACACCAGTATTGTATGTGATCCTGTTAAGTCTTATAATCCACATTCTCTGTTCTTACTGCTCTATATAGGTAAGGCCTTTATAATGTTTATCAGAGCACCCAGCAAGGCTTTCTGAAATCATGTTTGTTTCTTGCTTTTGGCCGTTCTTAATAAAATAAATATATGAATAATACACTTGTGACCGACAGTATTGTGCAAAAGTCAGAAACACCCTCAATTTATTTAATTTCTAGTTAAAATAGCCATTAATTACAAATTATTCATTTTTAGCGTCTGGAAAAAAATGGAAAATATATATATTCAACAGAAACAGAACAGAAGCCTCTACAACTAAATATAATATCCAGTTAGTATTTAGTGTGTCCACTCTTTGCCTTTTTATAGATTCTTTCATTCTTTGGGAGAAAGAATGAAGAAATCTGCAGGGATATTTTTCACACCTTGAAAGTTCAGTCTTAGAAGTTGGTTGCATTTTATGTTTCTCACAATCTAAATAAGCCAAAACACATTATACAGTTATGTTGAGCTCTGCACGCTGAAGTGGTCAGTCCATTGTTCTGAGAACACCAGCAGCTTCTTTGTTTGATTTGCAAATGTTCTCTTTTTCTCAGTAATGGCTTCTTGACAGCTACACATCCTATCAGACTCATAGTGTTGAGTTGTCTTCTCACAGTGGAAGGATGGGCGGAAACACCTGTGGATATTTTCAGGTCTGAAGCAAGAGTGGAGCTTGATTTTCTCCTCTCTCTCAAAGATGAAGCTTTAGCTACTGTTTATCTGATGGAGACGGTTTTTGAGGTCTTCTAGGTCTTGTATGTTTTTTCTCCTTTCTTATGCAAGTGCATTATCTGATAATTAATCTCCTTTCAGAAATCTTCTGAAAAATGGCTCACTTGTACTTAATGGCTGTTTTGACTGGGAATTAAGTAAATGGAGTGCAATCTATAAGTTCTGCCCAGTTCTCTGAGTATATTTATATATCATTCAGAAATCATTGAAATTGTTGTTTATCCGAAGATAAACAAACATTAAGAACAAGTAATTAATGTCATTACTTCAACATGAATTTGTACTTATATGTACGAATGACTAACTGTCATTATTCCAAGAGTTGAACTACTGCATGAAATCAATGAATGAATGAACATGAGGTCATCAACATGCACACTTACGCATAGTTCTTCACATGGTGAGATTGCACACATCTCCAGAAACATGAAGGAGCTGTGGAAGTGTGAAAGAATCGTTGTATTTTTCCTCCAGGAAGTTACGCATTATGTAGTGTACCAGCTCCATGCGATGATGAACTCCACACACTAATGTTCTTTCCCATGCTATATAAAGCACCACTGATGCGATTTGCCATGTGTTGCGCTGAGCCCCCTGCCAAATGATGCAAGGCTTGCCGACACTTTAACTGCATGTCTTCATCATGCCACTCAAGCCCCAGCTCTGTGCGTCACCACCACACTCCTGCAACAAAGTAGCACTTAAAGCTGAAATAATGGCTGCTGGTTTGACATCCACTCAGTCCACTTAACGTTTATTAAGATGTCCCACCGTTGGTGACCTAATGACTCACAGCACACCTTAGAGTCATTCATGTATAGGAACATTTCTCTGAATGAAAAATTACTTCAGCTTCATGGCTTTTTTGTGTGGTTCTTATTCCCACGTTTAGAGGAACATAATGAAAAGGCTACTTCAACCCTATTTATACCGAGTTCAAACAGCTATTCTCAATAAATGCTGAAAACATTTTTTTCTAACAGGTTACGATCAGTTAGCTGAAAGTTAAGAGCCCCTTTAACAGTTTCACAGTGTTAAGCTGCTCATTGCTTACTTTTTCTTTTATTTTTGTTTTACTGTTTTGCCATTTATTAGCATTCGTCAAAACAATGACAACCAAGAAGAGCCAGTGCAAGTTGAATAACTTAAACTATGTTAAATAAGACACATTATTATATCATATCTTTTTACAGAGGATGACACCATGATTTTTCATAGAGTGGGCTACAACATTATCAATGCATTATGACATTTTGCAAAAGGGCTGATATTAATAGAGAAACACTAGAACTGTGACCCATTTCTTCAAGTAATTCAAGTGCAGTTAAAGCATGTTTGGAAGATGATGGACTCACACAGCAAATGGCTGTGTATGTCATGGTTACAGTCTTGGCAACTACGTTTTGTTACATTTTGTGGGTTGCCACTATCTTCTGTAAAATGCTCCGGCCCCTTAGTTTACTCAAGAAAAACAACGGCTCCAAAGCCTTTGGTATAACTGTTGGCTTGTTACATTCTTTTCATTGATTTTGAAATCTATGCCATTGTGATTTTGTTAACAAATTCACTTTGCAAAATGTGATACCTCAAGAATTAAATGTGGGAAACCTTTTTTTTTTTTTCATTCTGAATATGTGACCCATGGCATACAGTACTGATAACATATTTCCATATGGTATACTCTGAAAACAAAGCCGAAATAGTGATACAGTAACTAGATATTCCTTAAGTAGCTTAGTAGTTGCTGAACAGAGTAAGTTGTCGAGTTTAGTTGTCTGTTTTGTAATTGACATATCAAAAGTGAAATTCAATTATGCATTGAGAACAATCATAACAATAGGCATATTCGAACCAAGCGCTGGTACCAGCTATAACATGAGTGTTATCTAATGAAGGATTATTTTGTGGTCAGCGTCTTCTGCAGAAATGTATGTCCATTCGATATTCAATAAATCACATGCCTCTGTGGACCTAATGTGTTCTTGATAGAGACACTATAAAACTATGGGCAAACCAGAGAACCATGGGATTCCTTATCTCATCCTACTGCCTGTGGATAAAGATCTTCTGTACTGGATGACAGCCTTTTTTTAAGATAATGTATGTAACATTTCTATGTGCAAGTTGCAAAATGAAGCACTGTTGTATTGTTCATGTCACAATACTTCTTTACAATAAATGTCTTCTCAAACTTTTCTGAATTTTGCTTTGCTGTATATTATGAGAAAAACAGATTTTAAAAGGAGTGAAACATCAGAGTTTCTAAAATATGCTACACAGTTTATCTACAGTCGTATGTGTGTCCTAAGTCTGAAGGTCAAATTACATGTTTTGTTGATTTTCTAGGTGAAAATACACACTATGTCCAAACGTATGTGGACACCTCTGCAGGTGTTTCAGCCACACCCATTGCTAACAGGTGTATAAAATCAAGCACGTAGCCTTGCAGTCTTGATAGAGAAACACTGGCAGTAGAATGAGTTGTACTGAAAAGCTCAGTGACTTAAAATGTGGCACTGTCATAGAATTCCACCTTTGTCATAGGTCAGTTTGTGAAATTTCTGCTCTACAAGATCTGCCTTGGTCAACTGTAAGTGCTATTATTGTGAAATGGAAGTAACTAAGAACAACAACAGCTGAGCCTCGAAGCAGTAGACCATGCAAACTCACAGAGCGGGGTGCTGAGTACTGAAGCATGTAGCGTGTAAAAACTGCTTATCCTCTATTGCATCACTTACTACAGAGTTCCACACTGCCTCTGGAAACAGCATCAGCACAAGAACTGTGCATCAGGAGCTTTATGAAATGGGTTTCCATGGCCGAAAAGCTGCATACAAGCCTAAGATCACTAGACGCAATGCCAGGTATCGGCTGGAGTGGTGTAAGGCATCTGGAGCTGAGAGTGATGAGTCTGGCAGTTCAATGGAAAAATCTGGGTCTGTTGGATGCCAGGAGAAATGCTACCTAGTTTGAAGGAGGTGGAATAATGGTCAGGGGTGTTTTCAGGGTTTGGGCTCAGCACCTTAGTTGTAGTGAAGGGTAATGTTAATACAGTATACTGACACATTTTAGACAATTATTTGCTTCCAACAGTTTGGGGAAGGCCCAAACAAAGCGAGGAACGACGTGGTTTGACGAGTTTGATGTGGAAAAACTCCAGTTGTCTGCACAGAGCCCTGACCTCAACCCCACTTAACACCTTTGAGATGAATTGGAATGTTGATTGTGAGCCAAGACTTCTCATCCAACATCAGTGCCTGACCTTACAAATGCTCTTTTGTGCAGAACACTGGAGGCTGTTTCAGTTGCAAAGGCAGATCCAACTCTGTATTAATGCCCATAGTTTTAAAATGGAATGTCAAGCTCATATAGGTGTTGGTCAGTTGGTGTCCACATACTTTTGGCCATACAGTTAAGTTAACACATCCACAATCATATGAACTTAAATAGGTCATTTTCCTGTAAATTTTCACTTTTAACATATTGGGAAAAACAAAACATAAAATGTTCTACAACTTTTGAACAGGCCACTTTTTTGTTATGTTTTGTTTGCTTATGTGCAGAAATAAACAATAATTGTGCATTAAAATGTGTATCCTCCGTAGCTGGGTACTTAGAAAGTCAATGAAAACATGTAACTTGAACGAGGCGCGGAAACTTTTTGACACGACTATATAGCTTATTAAAAATTACGTTCATATTATCAGTCCTAGTCTTTGTATTCAGAAAGCAGTCCATACTAAGGCTCAGGGCTCCCACCATGAGTTCCCTAATCAGCTAATAAAAACACCCAGCTCACTCTCTTGCTCTCTTTAATGAGAGTTAATCTGCTTGTCTACTATAATCATTTAGCACCGAAGTCGGTTCATTCAGTAAAAGAAGAAGTGCCCTTTCTTTCCAAGTAGTCTCGGCCCTTAATTAAAGCCAAATTTATCCTGGCCGTTTTATGAAAAGACACTGCTGACCTTTAAAAGGAAATTGTTCTGGTCTCCTTTATCTTTAGCCATCAGTGTAAGGTTCTGTGAGCAGTCTTCTGTAAATGTTTGTCTGAACAAAATGGAACAGGCTCAAGCAGGACACTGAGTGTAAATAAACGAAACGGCTAGATGCACCACTATTTATTTCACTGGTCTCCTGAACAAAAGCTGAGATGTTCTACTATGATTCCTTAGACCGAAGGGCAAATTGACCTTTTTTAAACTCAGGCCCCATCCACACATATCTAGATATTTTTGAAAATGTTGCTTTTTCTCTGCATTTTGGCCTTTCACTGAATGCCATTTTCATTCACTCCTCAGGATAGAGATTTTTGAAAAGTCCATTTACAGTGTTTTCATGTGAGAGGGCAAAGCACAGCTTTTTGAAAACGCTAACATCATGCTGTTAACTTCCGCATGACTTTGGCTGTTTTCATTTATGAAGTATGCAGAAATCCTGTCTGAGATATGACTGATGAATGGGTTGTAAATTATATAATTATATAAGACATACTATAAGGCATTTTTTCTAAGTGGCTTCCATAAAAATCAGACTTTAAATGTGTGTGAAATATTGAATCACAGAGGTCTGACGGCCTGCAGGTCAAAGTCTACCACAGCACTATCACATTGTAAGAAGATTTCTGCACCAGCTTTGCAGAGCACTCTATATATTGCAGACTGCACGTGCTCAGAATGTTCTTCTTGAGATGTATGACATCAAATATATTGCTCCCTATTGACATGCTAATGCGAGCATTTTCGAGTCATTTTTACATTACATGTAGAGATTTTCAAAAAAACTGCTGGTGTGGACAAAGATGTTTTTTGAAAACTGAGGGAAAAGAAGTACATTTTAAAAATATTCAAATATGTGTGGATGAAGACTCTGTAGCATTGGAAAGCCTGTGAGAGAGGATGGAAGGTGGGGGGAGGTCATCCTATTGGCATGCTGACAGAGGTCTCAGTGCAAACAGATTTCTGTCATTACTGCGAAACCTCACAGGTCAATAACGGCTTATCTCCTTCCAAGGCCAAAATCAAAAGAGGCGTTAGCTGTTGCACTTCATACAAACTGCTACAGATGACTTCGGAAATGGAACAGCTGCGAAATACATTCCATTTTTTAAGACCAAAAAAAAGAGATTTTGTCCTGAAGCAGTGCTATTTTTTGCTTGAGACGCTAAAGTATTAACCTAGATACCAAGGTAAAATAGCATATCAACAGTGTGACTGCCTGTTGTAATTTTTAAAGTTCCCCTCTTTGGTGACAAGGATAGTCCTGCTTCTCCCATGATGCATTGTTTCAGCTGCCAAAAGTCTGTCTCACCTGCCTAGGGCATGGCCTCATTATGGTAGCTGATTATAGTCCTGCAATAATTAAGGCCAGTGCGAAGCTGTTTAGAAATTATGATAATTTACCTCCACCGTAGCAGACGAGACCTCCCAGAGTGTCATTTGTCACACGGCTGCGGACCTCGGAATAGAATTAGCAAATGTAATGGGCCACGAGTCCGCCGCATGCTTTAAGTGTTTGACCTTTTCGGTGGACAAAATATTAACACGTTATATAAAAAGAAAACTGCATCACAATGACATACTCAAGGTAGAACGCTAGGAAGAACGGAACAGAACAAGAAGAGGAAAGGATAGAAAAGAATAGAAATCCCAGTTGCAGATGTACTGACTCTGAAACACATCTGTGGTCTGTAAAAGTAGTTCTGAACTGTGCTGGTAAAAGCGAAACGTGTTTTTCTTTTGTCTTTCATGGCAGCCGCACAGACAAAAGCACGAGTTGAAAGTGGGGAGGGAATTTACATTCTCCATGACTGCCAGTAGCTTTAATGATCTCCCAGTCCTCAGGTGCATGGTGCCGTGGCAGTAATATCATGTCATGAGGAAAAGCGTCATTGTTATTTTTATGCCAGTCTCTGCACTCTAGTGCCTTTATAGCAAAGCAGAGGGATAAAGCCTGGACAGAACAGAAATGCAACTGAAATATCTATAGCACTCCATTAAAAGGCTGAAAAAAACCCATATGCGATCCATTTTTAAAAGATGAACATGTCAAAGTATAGGACATACATGCCCAGTGCCCTACATGATGTGTAACTGTACAGACAGAAATGTATTAGGATCTCATATCACTGGAAATGGGTCACTCTATTTTAGATAGACTAGCACAAATACAATGACCAAAGCTGACCGAGTTTGAAGAACAGTTCATTTAAATAGGACAATGTCACTGATGCTTGCTGTTGGCCATCCATTAATGCTAGAAATCCCCTTCAAATGCAGAAGTCTATGTAGTATTCTGCATTACAATCACAATTACTTGCTATTGATCAAAACTAATGCTCTGCACTTAATCTATTATCCATTAGTTTCATTGACTGGGGAAGAGTTGCACTGGTTGTTGGGTTAATCGTTATTTAAGCAATAAAACAATAGAAAGAGTATTCTACAGTATTCTACAGCTAAAAAACAGTAGCTTTAACAGTGTATTTATAGTTTTAATAGTTTTTATAGTGTATTTTATAGTATGTGTCTACCTGCATACATACAGACATTCATATCTGCATACGTACAGATACCCACACATATGACATGTACATCTCCTGACCTCCTTTCACACTGGCTGTTTTTTATTTTTTATTCTATATTCTATTTGTTGTATTTTATTTTACGTCATACATGTGTGCACTCACCAAGACAAATTCCTTGTCTGTGTAACATACTTGGCAAAATAAGGTGATTCTGATTCTGTGATTTGGTCACAAAATGTATACAAAAGGGAAATATGTAAAGGTAAGAAGCCCCAACTATTGTGTCATTTGTTCTTTAAGGTTGGGATCTGGTCTTTTGAGTCACACATAGACCCATGAAACCATCATAATAACAGGTTCATGCTTCATGAGGAAGAGTTGCATTGGTTACTGGTTTAATTGTTATTTAAGCAATAGAACAATAGAAGGACTATGCTAATGCCAATACCATCATGGCTGTGATTTGGTCACAAAATGTATACAACAAGGAAAAATGTAAAGCTAAGAAGCCCCAGCTATTGTGTCAAGTGTGCTTTAATGTTGGTATCTGGCCTTTTGAGTTATGGATAGACCCATGAAGCTGTCATAATATCAGGTTCAGCTCAGCTTTTTCAGTATTTAGCCGATTTACCTGAATGTCGATTTATTCCAGCCAGTCTGTAAAGCATTGCACGGCCCATTTTTTTTCAAATTGTATTCCAGTGTTTCCCACACATAGCCCTCCCAGTCTCCCCAAAGTATATTAATGACCACCCAAATATACTTTGTCCCAATTCCAAAGAGAAAATATTTTTTATTGTTATGAATAACAAGGTCACAGAGTATTTTCTTTTCTTTTCTGCTTAACCTCTAAAAATTAAAAACAAGGAAGATGTGAAATTCACTTATTTGACTGCTTATTAGAATATCTTAAGTGAACAAATGATATGAGTTCCCTACATTACTACATCAAAAGAACTTCCCCTACCCCCCATCAATGCTTGTTTAGTTGTACCACCATCATATGTTTTTATGTATGATTTAGCTTAGGATGTATGCTGGTTTGAGTATTTAAGGTTGCTGGAGTTTTCTTTGTCTGTGTTATGTACATCTCACCTTGTCATCTCAATTGGGGTGGATGTCGTGCTTGCCAGCAGTGGATGCAGTCTGCATAGGGAAGAGGTGAAATGGTTGTTGAGTTAATTGTGTGCATTATCTTGCTATTGTTTTGTCTCAACTGGAAAAAAAATATGCATTTGTAGTAATGACCTGTCCAACACCAGTAAGTATGCGGTCATCATGGTGCTGCACAGATCTCATGTCACCTGCTGTGATATCATAAAAAATCTCTGATCACCCAAAAAAGTAGCCAGGTAGGGGCCTGTCAAACATTTTTCCCAGGGGCCCATAAGTTCATGATCCAGGCCTTCCTTACTCTAGACCTTACTCTTCACCATCTTATGACCCTGGCATGTTCTGAGAGCTCAGGAACATTTCTGTGTAGAGGTGGTGATCAAGCCATTATTACGTGGTTCTCTTGAATACAAGCACTTTTGTTGAACAAATCATAAAAATTAGTTAGATTTTTTTGCATTTATGTACATAGAGCTAAAAGACCTTCACCCAAAGATGCAAGTTTGCTACACCACAAAGCCACTGCCATGATAACAAGTCCATACAGCAAAGTGAACATGTTCGTTTGCATTCAACTGTTGCTAAACTGTATGTGTTAATTCACCCTGTAGGTGTTAACTCCACACTGCATATTCTAATGGGTGGGAAGGATGATACAGTTCCTTTGCCCACATTGACACCCAGTGTGAACTAATTGAGGGCATCTATTAGGCCTGTGCACATAAATGATCAGTTAGTGTCTCTCCAACAAGACTGGTTAACCATCCGTGGGTGAAGGTTTGATGTGATGACTGGTTTCATGTTAGCATGAAATCTGTGTTAGCTCTTAATCTCCCAGGTTAGGAGACCTGGCATTGCTGGACAAACACTTTTGGTTAAAATTGAGGAAAAAAATCCAGTCCAGTTTCCTTATGAATCTTCTGCAAAAGATTTCATCTTATAAAATCTGCAACAATCCTGTCAGTGGATTACTGTAATAAAAACTGACACTAATAGTATGCTCTGGCAAAAAAAGACAGTCTATAGACTTAAATAGGCCACTTTCCTTTGAGGGATTAGAGTACTCTATGTGTTATTTATCTATTTTAATCTTCTCTCCTCAGTGGTTTTTTCAATTTAAACTGAATCTAGACCAGTAAAGTGAATGTGACAGCAAACCTCCAGTTTAATAAACATGGTGGAGAAGGTACAAGGGGAACTTCGGAGGGTTTTCTGTGGAGTGATTTCTATAGTTTCTGTATATAGCAGTTGTTCTCGTGGCAGGCTAGCCACAATGTCAGCAGAAGTGACAGAAGATTTCCCCCGAACCTGACATACTGAGAAAGCCTACTGTATGTTCTGTCACCAAAGCCTCAGTATCTACAGTAGATGCAACAGTATTGAGTATGATGCATTATGTTTTTTGGATTGAGGCAGATATGAGTTTAAATATTGTCCTCACTTATTCTCCTTTCTCTTGGTAGTTAATGGAACGTGACTGTCTACAACATATGACCATCTACAGACTACAAACATAATGTTCCTGGAAGAAAACAGCCTCTGTGTTTTTGTTTACCAGTAGATTTTTGGCACACTGACTGCATCGTGTTCTGTTGCAGCTTCATGCCCTTTTTTTAAAGCAACCAACCTCTAAAACCTTTTAACCTGGTTAACTTAACTGGCACATATGGTGAATGTACGCACAAAATTAAACATGCAGAACAACACCATCGGTGAATTTGTTTGGTGTCACTGTGTGGTTGTCTGTACAGTGTTTGCCACTGTACTGGTAGGCCGACCTGGACCTGCTGGCAGGCCTGAGCTTTGGGCCAGTGGCCAGCGAGCAGATGGGTGGGTGGGAGGACAAGCTGCTAGTTCTGTGTTAAATGAATTATAAATGCATTTGGAGGCCTTCGGTCATGTTTTGCTTGGTCTACGTTTATTTTGGAGACTTGTTGATGGAGCTTTTTATCCCCTGCACAACCAATATGGCTCTCTGAGACTGAAAATTTCCCCCAACTGCAGTATTACGGCATAGCACTGTTATGGCTGAGTGAAATCACAGCAAAGCGAAATAGAAATTCACTCAAAAGAATAAAAGGGGAAAATTATTCTGAAGCAGATGATGATAAGTCCCTGTCTATTAATCAGTGTTATCTTGCAGTGTCTGATGCTGACATGAAAAATGTGCAGCTGGAGGTGCAACAATGTAGAAGCTCCAGAAATTTTCAAAACTTTGAAGAAAGACCTTACTTTCTAATAACAATGTGGGTTCTGAATGCAGAAACACATAGCTTAACAATGATATATAATAACATTTTTACAATAATTCCACTGAATTGCTTTACAATTGGGTATTTTAGGTTTATTTTTAAAATTGAAATATGACACATCTAAAAGAAGTATTCTTAAATAATCACAAGGAATATAGTGTTAATTTAGTGTAATCATTACCTCTGTAAACTTCACAGACCTGTCAGCTGTCAGCAAGTCCAGACATCCTATCATGCAATAACTCCATCATTTTGCATTGTTAGATCCTCTTAGACCTGGTTTGTAACTCACTCACTCACTCACATGTAGCAGGCTGAAAATTCTCCACAAGGGGGCACTATTAACACTCAAAGAGTTCCTGATGCTTTATAAGAGTGGTGCTTCATATCAGTGTCCTCATTTTCCACATAGTTACTTCAAAATAAGAATTAGGTGCTCAAACCCCAAACCCTTTTGTCTTGGGGGGCATTGTGTAATGTTTATGGTGTGCCAAAAGCCAATATGACAAAATTATAAACAAATAAAGAAGGTAGGTAGATTTCAAATTGAATTTTTTTTTTAATGTATTTTAAAACAATGCACTATATTTTGTTACTTAAATACTTCAAAATACAAACTTAAAAAGGAAAATAAGAATTTGGTAAGTTATATAGAGGCAGATTTACTGACCTTGTGAGCCATCGCAATAGAAATCACTCCCATAGAAAGGACTGGTTTTACCAGCTGGAAGCATGCTACTGATAAGCCTAAAGAGTTTTGCATGCTAATATCAAGGGGCACCAGACCTGGGTGGCTATTTGGAAAGAACAACAACTGCAGGGAAAATCTAACAGTGGTAAATGCCAATCAGCTCACTCGAAGTTAACTTTATGTATCATCAATTATAGACATTATTGAATCCTTGTCTCCAATGAATTGCCATTGAGGGGCACCACTGACACACTTGATAGCTGAGGAGAGGGGGGCAGTGGACTTTTTCTTTCTCTGTTTAAATACACTTTGAGACAAAACTCTGAACTAGTGCAAGCTTTCAGTACAATCCCAAAAAATTCTACGTAAGCTTCACATGACATTCACAATAAACTTATTGAACTGATGAGTAATATCATGACAGAAGAAACAGTCAAAGACATTAGAGAGTCATGACTTACTATCAAAGTTGATGGAGGTAAGGATCCAGCAGGCTGCAAAAATATTAACATAACCCCTCATTTTGTAGACCAAAGCTACACGATATGAGAGAGGCTGCTGTCGTGCACTAAACATTGTGACACGCTGTCACTTCTGAAGTGCTTTCAAATGCTGGACTACACACATACAAAATACTGTTAATACTGCTAATGTTATGTGTGGGTGCGAAGGGGGCAAGCTCAAACTTGTACAAGATGAACTGAACAGAGAGGTGCCCTATATTCATTGCTTTAACTATCGATTATATCCAGTTGTTGTGCATGCAATTTCTTCAGAACGTGCCATGAAGATTTTTTTGATACATGCAATTCATTGTACAAATTTGTCAGAATGTCCACCATCAACGCATAGTATTCCAGAGAAAAACTGAAACAGCTACTGGCTCAAAGGTGGACTGGCCACCTTGACACTGTGGCTATGATACTAAAATCATTCGACACACTTGCTGAACTGTTGACCGAGCTTGAAACCAGCAGAACTAGTGCTGACAGGAAAATCGAAGCTGTTGGACTACAAAAGGCAATTACAGCCACAAACTTCGAATTTATTGCCAATATGATTTACAAAGTCTTGGGGCTGCTCAATGCCTTCCAACAAGTTGTGGCAGGTAAACGAACAGTTTTAATCACAGTTGTTCAACTCATTCAAACTGCATCTGATGTGTTCAGAGTTTGCGTTTTGATGCTGAATTTGAAAGACTGTGGACAAACTGAGGAGAAGCAGATCCAGCTTCCCCACATTCCCCAAAATGAAAAGGACTGGTGTGCACGATACAGCAGTACATGGTCAAGGGGACACTTGACCAACACAAAGATGACAATGAGCAAGAGTGCAAAAGGCTGCTCTTCAGCACTATAGACTCTCCTACTGGGGAAATGGCTGCGTGTTTCAACGAATGAAACAGCCAGCTCGTGGATGGCTTGAGTGCTTTGGATCTAGGCAGTCCAAACTTTTTGGACATTGAAAAAGTCAAACCATTACTCGATCTAATGAAGACAGATGTAGTGGTGGCTCAGTTTGTTGTTGCTCACCATTTTCTACCTCGACTAATAGGTTCCAACGGTGAAAAACTGACCCTGGAAAAACTCATTCAGAGTTATTCTAGCACTTTGGAGGCAAGGCCCTGTGTACTGACTGCATTCACACACACTGACATTTGGGGCCTCTACAGCAATGTGCAAGAACTCCTTAGCTGAAAACTCTGAACACAAGCACAGCATGAGGCACAAACGCAAAGCCCAGCTGATTCAGTTGGCCTTCGAAAGGGACTTGTTTTTAATTTGCATGTACACCAATCCACCTCCTTGTTTCTACGCTCATTGTCCATTTAATCAGCTCTGTTTACTATATAGGTGCACTCACTTTGTAGTTCTACAATTACAGACTGTAGTCCATCTGTTTCTCTGCATCCTTTGTTAGCCCCCTTTTACCCTGTTCTTCAGTAGTCAGGACCCCCATGGACCCTCACAGAGCAGGTACTATTTGGGTGGTGGATCATTCTCAGCACTGCAGTGACACTGACGTGGTGGTGGTGTGTTAGTGTGTGTTGTGCTGGTACAAGTGGATCAGACACAGCAGTGTCACTGCTGGACTGAGAATAGTCCACCAACTAAAAATATCCAGCCAACAGCGTCCTGTGAGCAGCATCCTGTGACCACTGATGAAGGACTAGAGGATGACCAACACAAATTGTGCAGCAGCAGATGAGCTATCGTCTCTGACATCTACAAGGTGGACTGACAAGGTAGGAGTGTCTAATAGAGTGGACAGTGAGTGGACACAGTGTTTAAAAACTCCAGCAGCAATTCTGTGTCTGATCCACTCATACCAGCAATTTTTTTTTTATTTTGTGGGTATTTTAAAATATTCTTCTAAAAATTTTGTAAAAATTAGTCACAGTTTGAACCTAAAACAGATAAAATGTTTTTTTTCTTCTACATGGCAGAAACATACAAAAACACATATATTGCCCTAGCAGCGCAAAGTGTCAGTAGACTGTCACTAATTTGTGCCTCTTTTGGTAAATCGGTTCCATAGAGTATACAAATAGATTTGCTAGCTCATTGGACAGGGGATGAGGTTAGGGTAACTTTATAGCAGGGCAAATCAAATGTCCTCTGGGCCAGTTTTGGCCCTTGGGCCACACTTTGAGCAGCCCCGTGTTTAAAGGATTTATAAATCCTATTTGCTATAGATGACAACCACTGAATGGTTATTACAGTTATTAATGGTTATTATGGTCCATTATTACCCCTTGAGTGTTCATAGAACTATTAAATCTGTATAACACATTGGCTCAAGAGTTGAAGGCCGTAAGCTGGCAGAAGTGTCATTATACAGGTCATAATCATTAATGGGGGACAAATTGCCCTCCATTTCCCTGTGAAAGTGCAGGAGAGCTGCATGGAGGACATGACTCTTAATGGCCTCAGTGAGACTTCCAAGTGTCGGGGACAATGAAAAACACTCCTCATGCAGGTTTTTCCCTCCTTACATCTCTCTTTCATCTCCTGCTCCTCAGAGCCACTCGGCAACAGTTTGTTCTGGCCGGCAGCAGCCCTGTCGAGCAGACCTGTGTTTCTATAACGCCACGTCTCCCAGGAGCAGCGATATAGTCATCAGTGTGAACATGGCTCATTTGTCAGGCCCACTGACTGCCCAGCCATGCAGAAAGAGCTCTTACGTACTACAGACCAACAAATGTACAAAGCTTTATGAATAGGAAAGGCCTGACACCACACAACCTCACCTCTTTCAGCGTCCATTTAAATCTCTGATGAGTGTCTTTTTCCTGTGTCTGCATGACACTCGGTCTTTAGCACAGATGCATGACACAGATTTTCAGTGAATGTAGGCCTATTTTGTGATGTTTCAGGTCATTTCATGGTCCGTAAACATTGTCTGACTGGCTGTCATTATGGTAGTTATGCACTCTATGAACCCACTGTGGTAGACTAACTCTGAATGAGAAAGCAACCTGTACTGCTGTCTACCACTGACAGCATTTAGCATATTTGTTAGGTTGGTTTTATGCACTTAGTCTGACTCTGAAAATAAGTAACAAATAAATAAACATGATTCCTTGCAGAATCAAGCAGCTGTAAAACATGGAAAATGAGGTTATACTAAAAGGAGCATCTAGAATGCATCATATTAGAAACATGGCAATCAAATCTCAGGCAGATAACTTATCAAGAAATTACTCTAAACAAATAATTACAGCATGTTATTGGCCATTCAATAACTTCTTGCTGTTATTAAAAAACTTGAAATGGTAACACCATGAAATACATTCTGATGTCTAGCTTAAAGAATTTCTGTCTAGAAGTTAAAATATAATACAAAGACAACAACTATTCAATTGGTAAGTGATTCCAAACTTTTGAACGCGTATAATGTTTACATACGCCAATGAGACAAAACATCATGATGGTCCACCATGTGCTGCCAAAACAGCTCTGACCTGTCTAGACACAGACTCTACGTGACCTCTGAAGACCTACAAGACCTGTGGTATCTGGCACCAAAACACTAGCAGCAGATTCTTTAAGTTCTGTAAGTTGCATGGCGGAACCACTTGTTGTTGCAGCACATCCCAGGTGCTTAGTTGGATTGAAATCTGGGCAATTTTGCAGCAATTCAGCACCACAAGTTTAATCTGTCCCCTGACATGTATTCTCATTATAAAATCATGTCTGGCCCCACAAGACTATGCTCACCATAGATGTCACTACTTGTCACTACTACCATATTCACTATTTGGTTAAAGATAGCCTGCAAATGAGCATTGTAGTAGAGTAAAGACTTTAACCCAGTAAATGTTCACAACTATTCCGAAGCTCCTATTCCTAAAGACATTGAGAAAGTGCAGAGCCAAATTATTAAACAAACATTAATTAAACAATACAATGTAGCTACAATGAACAGAAAGATATACCTGAAAAATATGAAAGTGATTTATGAGAATGGATTACTTACAATCTATTTTTAGCAAACGTTTTAGACACATTTGATCCCCTTTGAAAAGCAGCTTTAAGCACGATGTTAACTAATGAGGATAAGAAAATGGAATTTATTAACTGCTAATAAAAACTGGATAAAGATAAGAGGACACCTTTGCGGGAGACCACATTCAGGCTCACACATCACTGCTGTGCAGTAATATGTAACCTTCACTAAATGAACACAAAAGTCTCTAACTTACTCACTGTCAAAAAAGCAAAACAAGACCAAAGATACAAAAAATACACTTAAAATGCAAAATAAACATAAGGTTTATTGCACTGTGCTGGGAAATGGTCAGTGTTGCAGGTCGCGTGCCCCCAGCTGTGCACATCTGTGTTAAAGTATGACCGTTTGGTGACATCTGTGTGGGTTCAGAGTTAGAGGCAGTAATAAAACCAGTTCACAGCAGTTCCTACACATCATGATGACCGCTTTGACTCCTGTCCACTACAAGCTTAATGAAGTCAAAAATTAGATTAATATTTAATCGAAGAGAAAAACAAATATGGTCAGACAATAGTCTGAAAAATCAAATTTAAACTCATGGTAAATATTACACACTGAATAATGATGCAATTAAAATAGTACTAATAGGACTGAACAGTTTGGTTTTTTATTGAGGTACAGTATTAGTGTACTTTTGTTTACAGTAGTCTGAAGAGTAAAACAACAGATCAGAAACCTTCTAAAAGTTGTGAGCAAAAATGTGAACACTATGAACAAAAGAAATCTTAGTTGATTCATTTTGATTAAGGAGGGATGGAAATGGTTCTATACTTTTAAAGCAGTGGTTCTCAAACTGATCCTCAGGCTCTAACTCTGTGTGTTGCAAGTTAACTTAGACCAAAAATCTGGACCATCTGGTAATCCTACTGTCACTTTTAAGATAAAAATGTTTGCCAGTGTTCATTCCTCACTAATGAGCCTCCTCAGTTATCTCAGTGTAGCATGTAAATAATAAATAAGAGTAAGAAATGAGGAAGAATTTGGGGTTATCTGATCTGCATCATGTAACCCCAATCTGTAAACAAATCCCACTTTGGCCTTGTATGCCACCATTCATTTACAATATCCTTAATAATTAGAATATTTCATTACAACTTTTTAAAGATTAATAAAGATAATTTTTATTTGTATTCATAGAAGTATGTTTGAAATATCTCATAGTGGTGAAAAAATTAAAACCTTAATGGTCATAAGATTGGCTGCTAAAATGTAAAAATGTAAAAAAAAAATTTATTTGCAGAATAGTGCAAAAAGCATTCGTGTCTTCTTCCGCAACCTGAACTATGGTCCTATTTGAAGGAAAACACTCCAGTGGATATTAGAGCAAGACCTTGTGTAATCGACAGCGAAAGGTACTTAATGGGATCAGAGAGTGACACTGCCCGAATGGAGGGTTACAGTATTCTTGAAAGTCCTCTGACCGTACAGGTAGGGCAAAGTGACCCTTCAGTGAACCAGCACTGTGATGGACTAGCAGATTCAATATATGACATGGGCTTTCATTCAGGCCATTCAGCAGTGGATATGGCCAGAGGGAGCATAGTGCACACATTACACGAACACTAGTCTTAATAAGAAGTAATAAATAGCAGAGAGGGAAATGTGTTCTACTCCTTCATTCTTCATCAATCACTCAATAACATATCTAAGTGGATTGCCTAAAAGAGAGCAAGTTAAGGTCATATAACTTGATTTATTTGCTGTGGGATATACAGTACAGTTCAAATCTTTAGAATCACCATTCAAAGGTTTGGAATCAGTATTTTCAGTAATACAAAACTAATTTTGATGCAGATTTATGTATAAAATGATTCTAGTACAATGCTAATATTCTATACACTGTAAACCTGCACAAGTTAGCTGAGCCTAAAATAATAAGTTAACCAGTTTTCTTCTTATTTTTAAGATCAGAAAATTTAAAGTTAGGGCAAGTTGCACCAACAAGGCTTGCGTCTGGTCATAAGTTGGTCATAACTTTCTGGACTTTTGGTCTGAATTTAGCAGAAGTCCAGAAAACCAGGCATATCTTTTATGTATAGCTTGAAAGCAGGTATAAAGACAAAATCTAGACCACTTCTAGGCTATTATTGCCACTTTTACCCTTTACATAGCCATGGGCCCAGTAATTTGCTGTAATAATCTTAACACAGCAAATTGCTCTGAGGTTGGCTTTGAGCTGTACCACACAGTATTATGGGATATGGCAGTTAAAACATTTTAACCTTTTAATAAAAAACATTTAATGTGTTTAGGTTTAGACTTGATTTTTTTAACTTATAAGCTAAAATTTCACTACATTTTTGAGATAATGTGCATACAGTGCAAAACACTGTAAATATTTGGAAATAATTCAACAAATTTATCGGTCAGGGAAAAAAGTTTTTCATATGTAATGTTACAATAAATTACTGGCTATTGAGTTGCATTACTTTTACAGGTGTTATGTAACAAATACAGGAGTATACAGCTAGATTACAGTAATCTTTTGGTCCAGGTGACTGGGGAGTCAAAGTATAAAGTTGCTAGTTGTTATTTAGTGTTAATATCGTTCAGTAAATTACTAGTTTCATGAGCTTTAAAAAGAAGATACTGTTGAACTCTCTTGATAAGTTTAGTATTGGCCATGCTTTATGCTTTCTTTACTTAATCCAATTCAGCAATTCAGATTTTAGGTTAGGTTCAATTTGTAGAAAGGAACTAAAAATTAATAAAGAAACTGTAGATGATTCCATAATAATTGAGAAAACTGAATAGCATCGAGAACGGATGTACAGTAGAATCAATATCCAGAATGCCTCGTATTCAAAAAACGCTGACTGCATTTTGCAGATCAGATAATGTTCATGTTGATTTTATGTCAAAAAATGATTATTTAATAGAATTTGCTATTTCCCGTGCTTTTCCAATTCTGTTTCCAAAATACTTCAAATTGTGAATTAACAAGCATTTTACATTTTGGTGTCTAATTTAAAACTTTTAAATCTACACTGTATAAGTTATTATTGAATAACAATTATGATGACAATTGTTTTCAAACTTTGTAATGGTAGTACATGTGTTGGCAAATGTAGCAACTTTTTTTCAAAATTGATATTTTATGAATATAATCTAAGGTACACTATATGGTAATAATTTCTTCTAATTATTTAATTCAAATCCTTCTGCCACACCCATTGCTATCAGGTGTATAAAATCAAGCACATAGCCATGCAATCTCCATACACACTGGCAGTAGAACACGTTTGTATTGAAGAGCTCAGTGACTTTAAATGTGGCACTGCCATAGGATGTCATCTTTGCCACAAGTCAGTTTGTGTAATTTCTGCCCTGCTAGATCTGCCTCAGTCAGCTGTAAGTGCTTTTAAAGTGAAATGGAAGCATCTAACAGCAACAACAGTTCAGCCAAGAAGCAGCAGACCACACAAACTCACAGACTCAGGCTGCCGAGTGCTGAAGCACATAACATGTAAAATTCCCCTATCCTCTGTTGGGTCACTCACTATTCCATTCCAAACAGCCTCTGTAAGCAACATCAGCACAAAAACTGTGCATCAGGAGTTTCGTGAAGTAGGTTACCATGGCCAAACAACAGCACACAAGCCTAAGATCTTTATGTGTAGTGGCAAGCGGTAAAGCACACTGCATTTGGACTCTGAAGCAGTTGAAACATTCTCTGGAGTGATGAATCACACTTCACTATGTGGCAGTGTGATAAGTAAAACCAGATTTGGCAGACGTCAGCAGAATACTACCTACCGGAATGCATAGTGCCAACATAAAGTTTGGTGGAGGAAGTATAATGGTTGTAGGCTGTTTTTCAGGGTTTGTGCTTGGATCCTTAGTTGTAGTGAAGAGTATCGTTACAAGACAATTTAAACTTTTATATACTACCACCTTTATGGCAACAGTTCAGAGAAGGCTGTGCTAGCCCCTGTGCACAAAAGTGTGGAGGAATTCCAGTGGCCCGCATAGAGCCCTGACCTCAACCCCACAGGACCCCCACACAATTTTTGTCCAACATCAGTGCTTCATAAATGGGGCACATATGTGAATGATATGTCCAATGAGCGTGAATAGGTGTGATGGTCAGGTGTCCACATACTTTTGGCCATATAGTGTACATAGATAGCAGAGTGAGCAATTGAAGTGTGAACCCAAATAGATTTTAAAAACGGAATAAACGAGAAAGTGACGGCAAGGGAAATATCAAGGAGAGAAAAAGTTGTCCAGCTTACCTAAAGACTGCACATGCAGCACTTCACACTCATGACCTAAAAACACAGTAAACATCAGGATCATCAGCAACACCTCCCTCAAAAAGATCCTTTGAGTCCTCTAAGTTCATAAGCTCTCACCCTCAAAGAACAGAGAGAAAGTGAAAAGCCCAGAGTGCACACGCACGCACAGAGTCACACGTCATTAGACTGCCTGATAAATTTCACAGTAACAAACAAAATAAATGCCAGACTTGAATACAGCTGGGACCTGCAGACCAAATGTTCTGGCGAGCAGATGTCACAGAGAGAGAAAATACATTAGATTATTCACCCTGCTAAATCTGAACTGCAATCATTTTCGCCTCCAGAAATATCGAAGCCTTCTATTTTTTTTTCATTATTTGTATGAAAAGCTGGTTTTCTGTCAAACATTACGGAGATTCTTTTGACAAGGCATGTGGACATGCACACGCCTGTGTCTCGGTGGTGGAGCGAGGTGTTCTGAATGGGTCTCTGGTGACTCTCTCTAGCCTGTCCACGGCTCATCTCCCCTGCCGCCCACTGAGCAGTCAAGCAGGCCTGGTGCCTGATACAGCTTGAGATGAACGTTCTGCTCCATTTAACACATATGCTGAGGGGCCCAGCCCATGTAATTGGCATTCCTGAGTGGCATCTATCATTCCATTTTAGCTCCCTCACTTCCAGCCAACGCCAGGGAGGCAGTCTGAAAGGTGTGAGCGTGCCTGTGTATATATGTGTGCATGAGTGTTTGAGGGAGACCAGCTGGTTATCAGACTTCAGTCATAATCTTAAAAGTCTGCAAGGTGTTTTTAGAAACAAACAACAGCTTAGGGCGAAGTACTGCCTGGTAAAAGCTGGATTTCAACCGAACACTTACAGTGGTATAAATAAAGTAATGGAAGGAGTGTTTTACTCAACAACATAGCTTCTTTTCTGTGGGGCCTTCTAACTGATTTAATACCCATGTAGGCCATATGGGCCATTCTACCAAATAGGTTCTAATTGCAGTCCCACAAAAAAAAAAAACACTTTTTAAAAATAGTAACTGAGATAAGATAATAATAATGAGATATAAATCTAAATATCCCCTGTGATGGACTGGCAACCTGTCTGGTGTGTATCCTGCCTTCTGTCTAATGAGCACTGGGATAGGCTCCCAGTGACCCAGCAGGAAAAGCGGGTTAGATGATGAGTGAGTGAGTAATCTAAATATATACAACTAAGTGATGGACCATTTAAGGTGGAACAGAAAATTAGAATAAGAAGCCAATTTCAGCTTCATACACTGACCATCATTTTGCTGTCTGTTCTTTCTATTCTATTTTGTTCAGTGCGGTCGTTATGGCTTCTGTTATCATCCAAATTCAATTCAAACTAGCAGTCGTTTCTAATTAGCTGAGCTAGTTTAATGCTGAGCTAGTTTTTCATCTTGGAGGCATGTTCCCAATGCCTCCAAAATCATTAAAAATGATTATCTTCAACTATTACGCTTTTTTATTAAGTTATTAACTCTTATTTTCATTTGTAATTGCACTGCTCTTTGTGTATATCATTAAGTGTGTCATGGTTATCAGTGTATGATGATGATATATTTCCGATGTCACTATTTTTGGTGTACAGTGTTGAAAAGGCATTAAATTTGCCAAAAAATGCATACTGACTTAGACTCTGGACTCTAGAATCTCCGGACTTGAGACTTGACTGTGTAGACTTGGGACTCGAGTGTCAAGACTTGCGACTTACTTGTTACTTGCAAGTTAGTGACTCGTTCCTACCTCTAAACATCTGCATTTAGATCAATGGGGAAAACATCAGTGAAGAAGGTCAGAAACTGTGGTGGAAAGAACACATTCACTGATTGTGATGCTAATGTATCGGTCGGATACGGAAAAACAGAAGAGCAGCTGTTCCTCAGGTAACTGAGAATGTCAATGTAAGATGTGCCAGACTGTATCAGCAAGAACTATTTGTCCAAAACTATATAGAAAGGGATATTAAAGTAGGGTTGCAGTGCATAAACCCCTCAGTACAAAGACAAATGACAAACTGAGAGTTCAGGAAGATCACTTTGGAACTGGTCTACAGAGACATGAAAAAAGCTGATATAGTCAGATGAGTCTCTGTCACCATATTTTCCACAAGTGGGTGAGTGCATGTGTGACATACATCAAGAGAAGTATACAGGCCTGAATGCTTGATCCCTACACTGAGGGGGTCTTGTGGCTCTGTAATTGATACATCAATGATCAAATGATCAACTGAGGGAATATCTTGTAAGAATCCATCCCTCTAGAAGAGTTCCAGAGTCTTTGCCAAGAAGCATTGAAAGTGGCTTGAAGTTGCTTAATGTTGGTTTTTCCTTTAATTTGACACCCGTCTGTATGAGTTGACTATATATATATATATATATATATATATATATATATATATGTATATCAATTAATCAGTAGTATATCTATATACCTGTTACTATGTTAAAGTCTTTAGAATCCTCACTATCGCTGAATAATGTATCTTTTGTATCTCCAATTTTGTTGATTTTTATTTTTCTACATCAGTTTAACACAGCAGCTGTCCTTTACATTGTGTGAATTTTTATAACGAATGGACCAATAGAAATGCTCCAAAAACACTGACTAAAATCTCTTTACCTTAACTTACATTAAAATGTAAGCGGGTTTTTACCTTCTCCTGTAAAGGTTTGGAGATACCTGGTTTTCTTTGGACAGTGACGATATGCAAATGTGTGTGTGTGTGTGTGTGTGTGTGTGTGTATGTGTGTGTGAAAAAACATACTTTACTTTTAATGTAAGTCAGTGGAACCAGAGTCATTTTGGGCCATTTCTGTTGGCTCATTCATCATGAAATTTACACACAGTGTAAAGGGCAACAGAGCAACAGACATTTTCAAATTATGTCAAAAACGGAAAAACGACACAAATGGAGTTGCGACAGCAGCTCAGCTATATATATGTATATATAGCTGAGCTTATATATATATATATATATATATATATATATATATATATATATATATATATATATAGCTGAGCTTATATATATATATATATATATATATATATGCATTAATCAGGGATAGTGAGGATTCTATTGAGGAGTCTTTGATTCAGTGAGATGAGCAGTATTAGAGTACAGGCATGCTCAGATCACCTGATGGGAGGGTTCAGATACCTGCAACACTAATTGCAGTTGTAGCTCTGAAGCATTTAATGGGTATAATTATCCTGACAAGCCACAGGAATATTCACACGCACCACAGCTCCTCCGGAAAACTGAGCAGCCCTCTCAGAAAAGGAGTAATATTCTCTGCACAGCACCCCTCCACACATACTGTCATGGCTTTCCCTTAAAATTTATGTAAATTGTTTTATTTTTATTTTCTTGCTATCTATCGAAAGACAAAGGGGTCACCTGGATATGAGGCAAGAATGCTTCTGACACCTATCAAAGAAGGAGAAGAGCCTCTAACAATTACCTCCAGTGTCAAATCTCCAAGAGCACTGTACCAGGGCAAGACTGATGGCTTTCCAGTGTAAGTTGCAAAGAAGAGGGCAAACTAAGAGACACAGGCCAGGCTGAGACATGTAGGAGGAGAGTAATCTCAGGAGAGGACATGGCAACCACAGTCAGATAAATGTCTTGCCATCCCGCACTCGTACAATAAAGCGTCCTCGATGGGGTTACAGGGTCCTGGTTGTAAACATTTAAACACGAAAACCCTTTTTGCCTCAAGCTACATGAAGAAGGATGCCAGCAGAGCATTGATAACAGAAAAGTTAGGACTGGTCTCGCTGTGTTATCAAGTCGTGATGAAAGGACATGACATAAAAGCTACTACCTTCAGGTTAGAGTGCACATAACCATTTAGGATGAGGAAAAAGCATTTTTTGGTAGGTAGTTTAAAGCTACAACAGCAGGGTAGCACATCAAAACTATGAAACGAGAGTAACTTTGCACTTTTTACCTTGAGTTTTTTTTTTTTATATATAATCATCTTTGCTGCAATTTCCTCTCTCTTTCCATCCTCTCAGCATGCAAAATATGCAATGTGGCACCATGGAGGTTTCGCTTCACTTGTTAGCAAAACAAGTCGTTAACCATGTCACAGTACATGAGCAGCGCCAAAAGTCTTCTAGTAATATGAAACATGCTGGAAATGATCTGAGCCTCTGGGATAGCTTTAAGATTGGATCAGAAGAACTCTTCTCACACCATGAGTGCTGCTCCAATTACTCATGACGCAACACAACGTCTCTCGCAATGTTGAAAATTTGTTTGGGATGCCAAAATCAGGGCCGCTAGGCATAAGTATTAAAAAAGTCGCTGAAGATTAGACAGAGATGATATCCTAGTGCTGGTCTGTAAGACCCATAGAGCTTTTTTTTAACAGCTATGCTATATGCTAATATGCTATTTTCCATATGCTATATGGATGTTTCTACTGAATTGGTTCAAAGACAGAGTTTGAAACACTTATTGGACTTTTAACTGACTTGGAGTTTAAATTAAAATCATTTTGCATTGAGTGACCCTGAACTTTGATTGTGTTTATTTTATTAAATTGAACATTTTATTTTGTTAATTTCACTTCAAAAGAAATTGAAAAGGTCTAAGTATTGTTTTTCAAGTTTACTTTTAGGGGTTAGGGTTTGGGACAGCCATCTCCCAATAGAAAATTCCCTATAAATTATGTTTTTGTATATATTTAGCTTCAATTAATTCCTTAGGTTTAAATAGATCATAATATAATATTTGTAAATATCAAAGATCTGAATACTTATTTTTATTTATTTAATTATTTTACCAAGACAGCAGTTTGAACTAATTTGGTAGAGTGATCCATATATATTCACCTGCCACTTTATTAGAAACACCAGTTAGGCCTATCAGATAGGCTGTTGCATTCAAATGATGCTCCTTTGGTATTAGGGGGCCTGATGTGGGCCAAGAAGACATTATCCACACCATTACCCTCCCACCAGCAGCTTGAACTGTTGACACTAAGGCAGATTGAGTCTGTGGACTCATGCCGTTCACGCCAAAATCTGACCCTACCATCTGCATGTCTCAGCAGAAACGAAAGTCACCAGAGCAGGTGAAGTTTTTCCAGTCTTCAACTTTTTAGTTTAAGTGAATCTGTGCTTACTGTAGCCTCAGATTCCTGTTATTGGCTGACAGGAATGGAACTCAATGTAGTCTTTTGCCTTTGTAGCCCACCTGCCTCAAGGTTTGATGTGTTGTGCATTTAGAGATGCTTTTCTGATCACCACTGTTGTAAAAGGTGGTCGTTCAAGTTATTATTGCCTTCCTGTCAGCTCAAACAAGTCGGCCCATTCTCCTCTGACCTCTCACATCAATAAAATGTTTTTGTCCACATTGTAAAAAAAAAAGTTTTCTTAAAATGATAAAAATCTGTAAAATTACAATCATTTAATTACTCAGAAATGCTGCTTCTGCTGTAATTGAACAATTTCACTAGTTATTTTGATATACAGTATTTTGTCATAATAATAACAGTACCAATCGTTAAATTAAATGTAAATGTCTGTGAATTAAACTTGTCTGTGAAATAAAGATAATTTGTTTTTGTGAATGTACATTTTATTTCTGTAATTAAATGGCAATATTAAATTACAAATGCTTTATTTACATGCAAGTAAATACAAAAAATAGTACTGACTATTAACCATTAAATTATAGTACTTTTACAGTCTAAATATATTTTTTTCTTTTTTTTCACAGAACAGCCACTGGTAACCTTATGTGGCACCAACAACCTTTAAGAGGCAACCAGAACAGTCAAAGTCACTTAGATCACATTTTTACCACATTCTGAATATGAAGTCACATGATTTTATAAATAATTGGCTTTTTGGATAATTGCATGACTGAATAGGTGTGCAGATGTTCCTAATAAAGTGGTTGTAAGGTGTATATGATATGCTATAGGCACCTGTGAAATTTATTTTAAAACAACTATTTAATTTGGCAGTGAACATTTATTTCCTCAGAAAAAAAACATTAATACTAATACAAATACAAATGAATAAAAAATAAGTATTGATTTCATGTTTGTCAATGTATTTGTGCCATCATTTCCAAACCTCTCCTCATGGCAGCCCAGTATCAGCTGCCATCCAATACCTGGTTTAGTTATTCAATGCTTCATTAAATGAATTCAGGTCTGCTAGTGATGGAATTTGACAAATCAACGTGATGTCTGGGGGTATTGAGGGTACATCTGGCTCAGTACCCCTCTAGCTCACAAGATATCAACTAGTTTTTTGAGTATAGTGTGTATATATTGCCTAAGACTTTTGTGCAGAACTCTATGTATGCATAGTACTGTGCAAATGTCTCAACATAATGAAGGACTGATTAATCAGATCAAGCATTGGATGATAAATACAAATAATTCTGGGCTGAGGTTTAGAAATGGTTAAATGAAAACACTGAAGCACATAAAATCAGTAATATATGTATTATTTTTTTTGTGTTTATTGTAAAATTATTGTTCTTCTGAGCAAATAAATGCTTACTGTCCAAATAAGTAGAATATAATCTTCTCTTAAGAATTAACTATGACATTCATGATAATGCAAAGCATGGCTGCTTTGCTCAGCACTCAATGAATTTTCTTCTGGAAAGAAAAATACTTGGAATTTATCCCTGACATTTTAAATTTCTGTCAATAGTAATGTAAATGTAAAGACTCTTTACTGTGTCCTGGACTATTTAAGCTTCAGCAATAGTATCAAGAAGGATCAGTTTTACTAGCTATACTGACAATACAAATCATTACTAATGTGTACAGTTTGATCCGATGATGTCAACAGCTGAGTGTCTTGAGAATATCAGTATGTGGGCAGCACTCCACTTACTGCAACTGGACATGGACATGGCAGAGCTACTAGAAGGGAAATCCGGGGAGAAAACATCTACTAAAAAGGCTTCCAAAAACCTAGATATGTAAGGACTTTGTCTGCATGTTGCAGTGAACAATAAGGATGTCACAAAATCAGCCTTTTATCAGCTCAGCAAAACTTGCAAAATACCACTTTTCCTCCCGGCCAGACACAGAGAGACTAATGGATGCTTTTATTCGACATTATTACTGCAGTGTTCTCTTGTCTGCTCTACTCAAGAAAGTTTTTGGCAAAGTGCAGCTAATTCAGAATACAGGAGCACATGCAGTTACCAGGTCCAGGAAGTAAACTTATTTTATTGTTCCTGCTGTTAGATCAGGAGGCCATTTTGCCATTTGGAACACAAGCATAATTAGTTTTGGACTGAATGGTGCTTAGAGAAGGTTATACAGGGTTGATCTACATTAAAAAAATCAAATTCTTTACCTTTTTAAAACCTCATGAATGGAGAAATAATACTATTTCCATTGTACAATTGTACACAAACTCAGGTATGGCATGTATTAATGTCTATATATTCAAACAGATCAAACATGGACAAAGAATGATAGGATGGGCAATGTGGCAAAAACATTTGATATCATGATCGATTCATTGGTGGTTTTGGGTAGTAAATAAAATGACTATGTTTGTGTTGTAGCCATTGAGACCCTCTGGTACCACCACTGTAAAGAAATCCAAGTCAGTAAGTTTCTCAAGAATGAACTATTTCACATCAGACCACTCTGAATGACTGTTTACATTTCAGTGACTGAATTATACAGAGATTTTGATGTGCAATGTGTATCACAATATTTCGTTTTTCTGGGGTTTGATTAGTTGGAACAGACCAGTAGTGCTATTTTCAAAAATACTATCAAAAAATATGATAATGAATACAATCAAATGTACTCAAGGTTTCACATACTCTACTGGACTAAATCCAGCTAAACTGGCCTAATTATGCTCTCTTTGTATTGAGACATGTTGTTGTCCTTTAAGTGCTGACAATATTGACCATATGCTCAGAAAAGCATGTGATATGACACAATATTTTATGACAACAATGAATATCATCATATTGGCCACTCCTAATTTTGAGTATATGCATGACACATGTTAGACTTCATCAGTTCTGCAGTTCTCTAGCCGTTTATCAATGCTCAGTTTCTGGCAAGAAGATATTTACATATATTTATGGACAAACACGTACAACACCTTTCAAAAAAGTTGGGACGGGGCAACGAAAGGCTGGTAAAGTTGTGTAATGCTAAAAAAACACCTGAGGGTTAATTGGCATTAAAAACAGACTTCACTGCATTAAAACAGACATGATTCTGTAGTGGAAATCACTGCATGGGCTCAGAAACACTTCTGAAAACCACCGTCTGTGAAAACAGCTCGTCGCTGCATCCACAAACGCAAGTTAAAGCGCAAAGAAGAAACCATATATAATCAGGATCCAGAAACGCTGCCGGCTTCTCTGGGCCTGAGCTCATATAAAATGGACTGAGATGAAGTGGAAAAGTATCCTGTGGTCTGATGAATTAACATTTGAAATTCTTTTTGGAAATCATGGACACTGCGTCCTCCGAGCTAAAGACCTCTCAGCTTGTTATCAGTGCACAGCTCAAAAGCCAGTGTACATGATGGTATGGGGTGCATTAGTGCACATGGCATGGGTGACATGTACATCTGTGAAGGCACCATGAATGCTGAATGATATACACATGTTTGTGCAACATATGCTGCCATCCAGACAACGTCTTTTTCAGGGCAGGCCTTGCTTATTTCAGCAGGATAATGCTAAGCCACATTCTGCATGTATTTCAACAGCATTGCTCCATATTAAAAGAGTCCAGGTGCTAAACTGGCCTTCCTGCAGTCCAGACCTGCCAGCACTGAAAACATTTGGTGCATTATGAAATGAAAATATGACAAAGGAGACCCCGAACTGTTGAGCAGTTGAAATTCTATGGGAACCCTGTTATAGAGGAAGCTTGTGTTAAAGAATTAACAAGCACAACAAGAGGTCACAACACTCAGTGATGTTAACCACTGTAATAAACTCTTTTCAAGAAACCTCTTCTCAAAAAAAATGTTGGTTTCTGTGTGTGTCTGTCCTTATTATACATGGTTCATCCTACAATAATAGTATAGTTTATTTCCTAGTTTTATTATGTATTGTGGCCTTTATGTTATGTGCTGTTATTCTTGGCTTTATATCCCAGAAAGCACACTGCACCATTAATTTCCATTAACCCTCCATTGCACGATGTTGCCTCAGGGTAACAAATCCATTTTCCTTACTTGATGTGACCTCTATTTATTGGCAATCGAAGGGTTAATAATGAAGAGAAGCATTTGAACAACCCATTAACATGCTTGCACTTGGTCATTGCTGGTATTTTTAACCTCTCTTTGACATGGTGGAACTTGTGGATGACATGCTTCTGCACCAGACTGTTTCCTCTTGAAAAACATAATTTTTCATCCTTCCAAATGTATGTTTCACATCTGTTGGAGCATGAAGTTAATTTTGTAACATTCAATGTCATATAAGAGATTTTATGAGGAATTGCCTGAATGTTGCCTAGACACTGGAATAGATATTGCCAGTAGAAGGGTACTTATGTAGCCACTTGAGAGAACACTGCAGTTATTGCTTTGTTTTTCATTTAGAATTATTTGTGTTTTTGCTTATTTAGGAAGTCTAAATTATTTAGTAGTGCACATGTATGCAGCAATGATGGCTATTCTAGGCAAATCTGTCATGTAGCAGTCACTATACTGTCTGTTTACCATTGCCATCAGTTTTGCTTGCAAAATGAAAGCCAGGTCTGGTTATGTGGGAATTATTTGAATTCTTTTATGTTTTTGCATTGCATTAACAGTGTTTTTTAAACCACTAAAGATTGGTGCGCAAGAAAAAATTTCTTCACAATATGGCGTCACTGTAGGATAACATGAAACATAATTATGTTTTCCAAATGAATTCTATCCTTACTTTCTTTTTTTTTAATATTTAGATGAAAAAAATCTTGTTTTCTGAATGACACTTTGCATCACTTATGTCCTAAAGGTAACATACAGGTAATAATCAGGAAGAAAAGTGCAAGAAAAGGGAATCAAGTAATGTTTATTTTTAAACATTGCCTTCACAATGCATGCAATAGAGGTTTACATTTGACCAATATTTATATGTAGTATAAACATTTAACATCTTCAGTATTCGGTTTACTTGCTTCTGTTGCCAATAAGTGCTTCATCTTCAAGCTGCAGTTATAAGCTTGTACTGTTTTAATATCTTTTATTTATTTATTTTTTTAAACAAAATGATGCGAAGCAAAGAAGAAACATTTATAACAAGTAATCTGGGATTAAAATGATAGTCAGTAGCCTTAGGACTTCTCCTGATGTAAGCTATGTGTAGTTTACCACAATCACAGTGTTTTTTCTCGTTTCTCATAGCAGATGCAAGATAGTGATCTGATATCGACATCATCGCTACCAGGAATGGATTTTCTAATAGACACACTGTATATTAACTGCAGCTTTAAGCCTAAAAGAGAAAAACATCATGCACTGCTTTTCAGCGAGTTGTAGGCTGTATTTCACATCTCTCAGTGTGCTCTGTTCATCTGTTGATGGTCCTAAAATCTCTCAGGACCAGCTCTAATGCCCACAGAATGAGCACCAAGAGCAGGAGGAGCTAGTTATCCCCCAGAAGGCTGAAGTTCTGTCACAAAGAAACAATACCTTTGCCGAATCACTGCGTGTAACAAGGTTTATTTACACTCACATTCACATAGTCAACCTGTGCACAGAGCACAATGGATCTTACATATGTTGTAAAAGAAAAAAAAGCCATAAAAGCCATAAAAGAAATGCATGAAGCATCCAGCAAGTGCAAGTGCTAGAGAGAAACTATGAGTAGACGGAGTGGGAAAGAAAGAAAAAAAAAATCACACCGCTCTGCTAGGAAACTGTGCAGGGGAGTTTATAGATTTTAGGTTGCCGTGGCAACGCCAGCATCAGGACCATTCTTTGAAATAGCTTCAGAAGATGTTGAGGGTCTATTAAAAGCAGAGAGGGGGAACTATATGAAAAAAAGTAAATATGATTTTCTATGCCAGAGCCTCTGTAATATTTTTCACCTTAATTGGAAAACGTGCTAAAAGACAAGAGCACAAAGGGCTCTTTTGCCACCTTACTCGGTGTCTGTGATCGTGCCCGCTATTGTTCTCCATCAATGGAGCCTTTTAGTGCTTCATTATCAAGCGTCTGATAGCATCTTCCAGCAGCACCAAGACGCTTCAAAAGCTCTCAATAAAGTCTGCTTATTCCACCCAGGCTAGTTCGTTCTGTAAACAACCGTTTCATCCTTTCCATTCATTCTATCACACTTCACGCGTCAGCAAAAACAGCCCCTGCTGTATCCGTCACGCTAATGAAATGTGATACGCATATGCTCCCATGCTCTGAGGAGTGCGGCGGTGCGGCTGGGACACATCAAACGGGGAGGGGATCACAGGAACCAGCAGCAGTCAGTCAAGGGAACGGCTGTTCAAAGCAGACTACGGAAGAGAGGGCAGTCGGCATTATGTAAACAGACTCTGGCAGGGCTGAGAGTGGCCGCCAAGGCAGCCAATGTGACAAATCCCCAGCAGGAGGGCTGAGACACAGACCACTGGATGAAGGCGAACAACAGGGATAGCAGAAACCCCAGCTCTGTTCTCTATAAGAACCAGAAGGGATTACTACAGTGCAGAGGCAGTTCAATCAAACAATGCACACAAAAGCCCTCGTAATCAAAGAGGCCTCAAGCAAGAATAGCAGCGCGGCTCTGATGCTTGGAGTGACAGTGATGGTCCTTGTGAAGACACTTTGATTATCAAAGCCAAGTAATCAATACTGAGACTGTTGCATGAATCTGCGGGATATTTCAAACAGCACGGAATCCCAAAGACAGAGCTTGTTTGCTTAAAATGCACTCATTTTGCCTGCTGGGACAATTAGAACAGCTAACAGATGCACTATCCTTCATCCCCCCTGGCCAGGAGAAATCATGTTCCACTTATCCTTGAATCAAATTAGAAAATTCAACTAGTCATAAAACCTCTAATCTAAAACATCATGCCAAGGACATGTTACACATTAGCCAAAGATGTCAATGCCAGTGGGGCAGAGTGTTCTTCCAGCTCTCCAGAGAGGTCTGTCAAAATTGCCCTTCACTGATGGAAAATCTTATATTACACCTTCCATACTTGATAAGAACAGGAACTTTTGAGAATGAGGTATTAATTTATATATGTTGCCACCCTAGTGGCAACTGAGGCTTTCTGACATAGGTGGTGATAATTTAATGGCAAAAATTTTATATTCTGTTTATTCTGTGTATATTTTTATAGACCATGTCATCAGACCTTCATATGTATAGATATTCTTATCTGCATATGTGCAGATATTTATAGTGTTCTTTATCTCATCTATGGCTCTTAATTATTTATTATTCTTTAGTCTTTATTATTTATTTTTTTATTGTATTTTTATTTAAATTTTTGCTTACCTAAATACTTCTTAACAGTCTGTTTGCTTGTCTGGTCTGTTTAATACGTTACCTGTCGTACATGTGTGCACTCACCAAGACAAATTCCGTTCAAAAGCTTGGAATCACTTTGACACTACGTAACATTGGGAACCTCACTGGTAGAGATGTGTAATTGCATGCAACATGTGGAAGAACATTTTCTAATGTTGGTTGCGATTCAGACCCCTTCCCCAGGTGGATGAATCTGATGATTGTGAGTGCATTGAAAGACTTCAAAGAGACTTCAAGGAGAGTCAAAACTTGGTGAAGGACACGTCCTCGGAGGCTGTAAGTGAATGATCTACTGTTGTCTTCATATCTTCATCAGTATAATGTTGATTTTGCATTTGAGACCTAAACATTGAGTTGGACGTTCTTGTTGAGTCGTGTGGTGTTAATATGTAAAGATGACCTGGTCCAAAACATTCCCACAAAATCCTCTTGACACCTATTACTATTTTAGGCTTTACAGGGTAACTTGCAACAATGCACACACACCATTTTTTTTTCCTGACTCAGTAATGCTAATTTTTTTTTTCAATTTTAAAATCTTAAAAAAATCTTAAGTAATGCTTAATGATTAATGATATTATCATTTTATATTTAATAATACCTTAGAAAATGTAGATTTAAATATTATAAACTAGACACAGTTTTTAGATGTTTTACTCAGTTTCAAGTATTTTTGGGAAAGATAAGAATTACAAAATGAAACACTTTAGCTGCTAAATTACACTTTCACAAAGACTAATAAATGCTTCACTCTTAACAGTTAACTTAGCAAATGAAAGAAAAATCACAGGACTCAGAGCTCTATGTTTATAATGTACTGACTATAATTTCCAAATGGCAAAAAGAGTTTTATTGAGCCAACAATGCTAGTTTTTGGAAGACTGTCCTGCGGCACTGAGCACATATTCAACTGCAGACTAGTTTGAGACAATGTCAGTCACGCATATTACAATGTCTGTATTGGCGGTTTGTTAGAAGATCTCAACTCTTTCAGAGCTCTACCAATCCTCACATTCAGTAGCTGGACAAAAGTTTCATTGCAGTAAACAAGCTAGCTATATGGGTTGTGTGGAGGTGCAGCGTATTAAAACATGCACACAAAAAAAATATATAGGTGTTTACCCTGCTGCTTTAATAACTAGCAATAGCTGCCAAATTAGACACTCACAAAATCAACTAGTGCTTCACTGTTAACAGATAATATATGTGTTGAGAAACCTATTTTAGATCTGTCCGAAGGTTCAGGAGAGTTCAGGAGAGAATTAACAGTAGAGACAACAAATCACCAAATTCATGAAACCTGCTGATGTATCTTCCTACAATATACAGCACGTCTCTAAAATGCAGCCAGTACAGAATGAGGCATTGAAAACCTACTACGTTAATCAATGTAACCTTTTATGTCGCATGCATATGGCAAACAGTAGCAGCTTGCACAATGTTAAGTTTCACTTTGATTGTTTGTTGCTGCCAGGACCATATAGGCTTACTGGCATCACTAGTGTAGGCAGAAATAAATTATTGGGTAGACCTGTGAAAAAGTAGATACAATTTCCAAACATGCTAATGTTCCGCAATGTCATTACATAAGGCTGTAGCCTATTCCTGACAGCCGTGCAGTCATCGCCCTATCTCTTCCAACACTTCTGTCCTATGATGATACCGATCAACCAGAATGATGGATTCACATAAACACAACCAACACTGCAACACCCTTCACTATATAGCATGCATCTGCTCACCACAGGCACGTTTGCCTAATGAAGATGGCTGGATAACTGTCATAGATAAGACAGACAAGAACCTGAATTTTGACAGCAACACAGAGGCAATCAGAAAAAAAAAGTCAGAGAGTCAGTCGCTTTTTAAGGCGGCTCAATGTTTTTAAAGTCAACAAAAAGCTCATGACATTTTTAAAGAGCTATTTTTGACTCTTTTTAACATTCGGTCTCAGAATATGGTATAGGAACCTGAAACTGAAAAAAAAGAAATAGTTGGTCAAAGTTATCAATGTTGCCAGCAAGATCATTCTCCCATCCTCTCGATGATGAATTTCAGCTGATCTCATCAGGAACAAGGTATAGACTCCTTAGGGCCAGGTGTAACAGACTGAAACACTCCTGTATAGTATGTGCAATAAAAAACTCTCAAATGTAGAAATGATTTTTATTGTTTTTAACCATCCGGGGGGGGCCGTGAGCTTGCCTGCATATCAAATTCAATGTATCCATATATGTTTCTCTTCTCTATCTTTGTGATAATGCAGTGCAGAAATATGGTTCAAACTTTTCCTGAATCTGTAAAGTCACCCTTTCTATTCCATCTTATCGTGAAATTGTACATGACTCCGTCTACATCCTGTGTGAAACTGACCAAGAGATACTCAGGAAATCACTAAGCACTGACACATCATGTCGGAAACTCTTTATTCTTCATTCAGTTAACATAGGAGACACGTGAAATGGCATGCAAAAAGTTTGCAGCCACTGACGTTGCTGCAGCAGTTTTGAAAAGTAGCGACAAAGATAATAAAGCATTTTGATATGAAACATATGGGTATCATGTTATATGCAAGGTAATGTTATTTTTATCAGTGCTAGACTGCAAGACAAATGAAAGTAAAGCAATAACAAAGTTAAAGTCAGAACACTGAGATATACCAACCTTTGATGACTCGATGGACTGTTAGATGTTTGCGTTGACATTTTCACCAAGCCCAACAAGCCCATGTCAGCTTTCATAATTACGTCCTCTAACCTCAACTGGAGTTATTTACATTCAAACATTGGCATACTGAAAATGAACTGAAGGCAATGATGGACAGCAACAGTTGCTAAGTAATGACTGGAGGGCTGAGGGAAAGAAGGTGGAGCTTGGCAGAATTAACTGGTCATAAGACAATGACAGCACTCACAGAGAGCTTTCTTCATTTGATTTGGGGTAGGCCTCTGATGGCTGTGTCCCTGATTGACGTGCTTAAGTCACTTATTCCAGTTATATCACCGGAAGTCAATAAGGTGCTCTTTGGTAACAAGGTTAGATATCTCAATATTCACAGTTCACTTCAAACCCTGATCAAGGCAATGGCCAGTACACATGGGTATCTTTTCTTTTCTGCCCCAGCTTTTTTAACAGTTTTACACAGATTTGACCTGGAAATAAAAGCAACTTTTAATCTTTAATGATAACATGTAAGAGTGCCTTGGTGTGTAGTGAACTTTGAATATTGGCATATACAAAAATAGTGGATTTAGTAGGGCATGATAATTGGTTGATGGGGCAACGCCCCACTAAACGACCCTCTGACCCCAGGCCTGTGACCAAGCCTTCTAAAGTTCCTCTCCACCTGAATGCACTCCTCTAGTGGATTCAGGTGAGAGCTGAAATCAGAGATATCTTGAAAAGTGATGGAGGAGAAAGGAAACAGTGTCTTTTGAAAGCCTGCTTGAGTCTTGCCCTCCATGAGTCTTCAGTTACACCACAGAGAGACACGCAGGAACAAAGTATCACAGTTGCACCAGTGTGTGAGCACACAAACACTCACTCTCCCCTCTCTCTCCCCTTCCTTCTCTCTTGCTCTCTCTGCAAGAATCTGCAACTGTGCCAGGCGGCAAAAACACTCTTTTTGGGTCACTCTGCTGAGCGTGACAGCGCGCGGAAGGCTCACAGCAGCAGGTGTGGACTGCCCGTGAGAGCGCTTTGGCTTGCTATGGATGTTTCTGGCCTCTAAACGCAGTTAATCTGGATCAAGCAATTTTGGTGCCACTGCTCTGTGAGTGCCCTTGAAAGAATAGGAGCTTCTTCCTCACAGACCCTTCCTTTGCTTTCTTCTCTCCGAAATGAATCCGATTTTCTGATTCCACCCCCGAGGCCCAGCTTTCCAGGAGCTGGAGAAAACAGGTTGCTTACTTCAGAGCACCTAAGCACCATAGTGAAACGTGCTACAAAGAGACAGCTTCTAAGTAAGCACCCTATCCTTCTGCTTTCTGTCCCAAATGTCAGATAGCGCATCAAAGAAACGTACACATATCTGCCATACACTGGAGATTAAACTGTAGAACACAGATAAAGATGGTGTTGAATAGATTTTACTGTAACATCCTGTCCTGCCCTGTCCTTGTCTTTCTCTGTTTCAGCCTTGTTCTCTTGTTCCATGTGTGTTTGTTTATGTAGGCCATATGCTTTTGTTGTTGTTCTCGTCTTTGTCTCCTCCCCATTCCTGCCTTCTTGTCATCTGTTTCACCTGTCTATATTCTGTATCCCTGCCCTCTCATTAGTCCCAGGTTTTTCTGTTTGGTTCCATGTGTATTTATATCCCGGTTGTGTGCTTTGTGTTTGCTTGGCGTTTTGTTCTTGTCATCTCCCATTTGTTTTCTAGTACTCTATGTAATATTTTGTTAGTGAGTGTTCTTATTGTTTAGTTACTTTGTGGATTCTTTCATCGTGGCTTTCAATAAAAACAAGGACTTGCGCTTGGATCCTGCCTCTTTGTCTCTCCCAACGTTACATTAATGTGTCATTTCATTACATGAGGAGCCTTTTAATATTAATGCGACCACTGTGGGAGACATGGCTTGCGATGCTTCTTGCAAACAGCATCTAGGGCATCTGTTGATTGTGCCCATTTTCATTTCTTGCCTTCCTTTTTCCTGCAGGGCCTCATTTCCCCCCCATCAGCCCCGACTGCCTTTACGTGATTAAGTTTCCAATTACTGAGTGTCTGGCCACTTCCATTACCTCTGCTGAGCAGGTCTCAGTGATTCTGCTCTTCAGAGGCTCCGAGTGGCGTATGGGGACTCTAAAACGGGAGGCTGCTCTCTCTCTCTCTCTTTTTCTCTCTCTCTCTCCCACACACACACACACAGAAAGAGTGAGGGTGGGTGAGCTGAGACTCCTCGGGGCTCTGCCGGCATGCTACAAACTCAGGCCAGAATTCAGAATTCTTTGTTATGGGGAAAAGGAAGGAGACTGACTTTATTAGAAAACATCTAAACATGGGGCAAGAAGCAGACTAGCTAAACAAATACAAACCTTACATAGCATAACTAATATTATATTAGAAATATATTGACATGTATACACTAACTGGCCACTTTATCAGGCACTCTTTGTCCATTTTATCAGGTCCATTTACCATATACAGAGACCTCCCTGTTTATTTAACTACAATTTATTCATTTTCAGTGTCAGAAAAAAAGAACAGGAAAAATATATTTAGCAGAAAATTAACCAAAAAGATAATATCAAATCTATCAGTATTTAATTTGTCCACTGTTTAATTGTGCGCGCTCTACTGCTACTTTAACTCTTCCATCCTTCCAATCTTTTTTTTTTATTTAATTTTTACCCGATTTTTTCCCCAATTTAGTCGTCTCCAATTCCACCCGCTAGTTAGGACTCCCCCAATCACACCATACTATCAACGCTAGGAGGGTGAAGGCTAACACAGGCTTCCTCCGAGACCTGTGAAGCCAGCCACCTCTTCTTTTCGAACTGCCGCTCACGCAACGTCACTGGACAGCCGAATGCGCTCGGAGGAAAGCGCCAACCGCCAGATCTGTTACGTCAGCTAGCAGACGCCTGCGCTGAGTGATGGGGGGAGAAGGAGGGGCCATCCTACCCACCCACCCAGAGAGAGCGACTCCCGGCGACTCTTGGACTACCGGCTACGGACGGCTACGGACGGCTGTAGCATCACCAGGGATTGAACTCGCGATCTCCTGATGACAGGGCCAACGCTTAGACGGTTGCGCACTCGGGAGCCCATATCCTTCCAATCTTAAAATCTACAAATTACAATTACAAAGGCTCTTTCCAAAACAGTCACTGACATTATGTTCCCCTCAAAAACTCACTTTCACACAAGAAACTATCCAAACACACCTCAGCTGCCTCACAGATTTTTTACTCATGTGCATCTAAAATGACTAAAGAAGATATTCCTGAGAAAATTAGATATAAGATAATCCACCTGCATAAGGACAGAGAAAATCAATGATGATTTTAGATGATTAATAAACTTTTAACCAAATATCAGAAACACATCAACAACATATCAGTGAAGTAGCAGTAGTAGCATCTGAATACATCGAGGTAAACATATTGAAAACATACTGTTGATACATTAATTACATTTAGTAAATGTATTGTTGATATGCTACATGAAGTAGACTTAACATGTTACGCAAAATCTAACCTTACCCAACCTTCCCCGAAACCTAACCGTGGCCCTAAACTTAACCTTAACCTCAACCCAAAACCTAATGCTAACCCTTGTCCTGGCCCTAATCCTAACCCTAACCTTAATCTCAACCCAAATCCTCATCCTAATCCCCACCTTGGCCCTAAACCTAACACTAACTCTAACCACCACCTAATCTAGTTAAGCTCCAGTTACTGAATGGTGTCAGCAGTGTGTCTATAACAGCCCAATGAGGATGTTGAGATGGTCTGTATTAAACCTGTTACATGTTCAGTAACTTCTCAGGTCACGACAACATATACAGATATGAACTTGGACACCAAATAAAGTGAAAAACAACTGAATTCAGCAGACTATAGACAAATTTATTTACACAGTTAATTAAAAGTCTCTTGATAATCTACTGAATGTCTTCACTGCTGCTACATCATTGATATGTTGTTGATATGTTACTGAGAGTCTGCTGAGTGTTTATTTCATCTAAAGAGGATCACTGAAAAAAAAATTGTCACCCCAACTTCTAAGACTGAATTCCGGAGGTGTTTACAAGATGCATAAAACATATTCCTGTGTTTTTCTTCAAAAACTGAAAGCAAAATGTGTTGTGTACAAACTCTGGAGCCTAAATGCACAGTTTATGGGCTGTGTGCATGGTAAAATGCAAAATACGCTTCTCATCCACATGCATGTGCATTTGAAGGAGTGCTACCCAAAAGTGGGGGGATTGTGCAAAATGTGTATGCAAGTCACTACATATTTTACAAAAGTTTGAGCAAGTGGCGGTGGCTGGTTTTGAGTTGATTTTCCCAAGCCTTTTAAAAAAGAATAAATTTGCATTTCTGTCTGAAAAGACCTCCTTTTATGGCAGCAGACACAATGGTTTTATGGAAGCCCAAGCCTTGAACATGTGCGGAAAGAATATTTACATCAGAATAACAATGTTTAAACTCTCAAGATCAGATGAGAAATGCTGGAACTCTCTCTACACCAATGACTGTGCTTCTAACAGTGACTGACTGTTGAACTTTCTAAGCTTGCAGATGACAGTACCCTGGGCAGTCTCATCTCAAACAATGATGAGTCCACGTACCGGGAGGAAGTAATGCAGCTGGTGTCATGGGGTGGAGATAACAACCTGGAATTAAATGTACAAAAAACTGTGGAGATGACCATTGATTTCCGAAAGAAACCCACCTTATTTCCTCTGAAATACACACCTCCACAGTCAGCTAATTACAAATTTCTTTTCACCACCATTCAACAGGATCTCAGTGGGACAGATACAGCACTGCAGTAATGAAGAATGCCTAACAGTGCTTCAGCTCGAAAAACTTGGGCTGCCTTAGGCACTGCTGGTCCAGATCTACACTGCCATAATAGAGTCCACTGTCTGCATCTTCACGTCAAGTGTAAGCCAGAGAACAGTGCCATGTGCAGAGAAATCATCAGCTGTTGGCTCTCCACCCTTGCAGACCTCTAGGATGAGGAAGGAGGCAGGGAAAATCATGCCTGGCCCCTCACGCCCTGGTCACTCTCTCTTCCAGTGTTTTCTGTCTCAGTGGAAACCAAGAGTGAGAGCTAAAAACTCGGACCAACTGCCATCTCCACAGCTTCTTTGCCCAGGTCATCATCCTCCTTTAAACAGCTGCACATGCACTTTATTACATACACTGTAATGTACTTAACTACTGTATATACCATAACAGAATTCTTCTGAATTTCACTTTGCTCTCATCAGTGCACATATGCACTTGTAACTTATTGCAAATACATATTTTAAAAATATACTGCTGTATGTACTGTTTATTTATACTTCAGTACTTGATTGGACTCCCTTATATTACTTGCAGTTAGTTTGTGTACGGTTTATTTTGTGTATAATCATAGTAGAACCTTTTCTACATTCTTTTATTGCATTTTATTTTATGGTGACACCTGCACCAAAAGAAATTCCTTGTACATCTCGTACTTGAACAATAAATAGTCTTATTGTCACGCATTCAGCAAACTTTGACATGGAGACGGACTCCATTTCCCAGAATCCTCAGGGAAGTCACGTGACCGAGCAACTTCCTTCCGACTCGGATGCAGACATGGACTCCATTGCCCACAATTCTAGGGGAGATAACATGACTCCTGACTCTCGCCCGTGCTCCAATCAGCGCTCAAACTCCCCAGAGTACTAACTGAGAACACCTGTGAACTTGATCATATGACTAGTTAGTCTCCTTTATAAGCCCGGGCTTGAGTTAGGTTCACTGCGAAGTATTGTATCGTTACGACCTACTGAGCGTTTGTTTTCTTACTGCCTGTATTCTGTTTTGCTGACCTACATTTTGTTCTTCTTGACTTAGTCTTTTGCCTGATCCCTTTGTACTGTTGCCTGATTTGGACTGACCCGTGTTTTGAACCTTACTGCCTGTTTTTGACCCTGACTTCAGCTCTGCCCTTTTTGCTTTGTTTTCTCGATTATATTAAAACTTGTCGTTTTTACATCCGCGAGCGTCTGTATTCTGTTGCCACATCACACTTATTCTGAATATTAATTTCAGAAACTCTATTTTTCTTGCATCCCCTGTACAATGCTGTGGTGAAAAAAAAAACTTAATTTACTAACACAGCTGAACTTTCTCTTTTTGTTTTCCTTGGACCTTATTGATGGATCCACTCACACTGTGTTTTAAACCCCTGCGCCTCACAAGCGAGCGGTCAGTGGGTGGGATCACGCATAGTTTGCTTGATAAGCTGCAGTCTTAGTCTATATATATATATATATATATATATATATGAAATTTGTGTGCATTGTGGGTGCATATTGTGGTCGCATTAAGGAATATTTTGCATTGCACCTGTGCTCATATGTACATCTGGCCCATAATGTCAATTGACTGAGAATAGCCCACTAACCAAAAATATCCAGCCAACAATGCCCTTTGGTCCTTTGGCCAGACACTAATTACTGAAGAAAGACTAGAGAATAACTAATAAAAACTGAGCAACAGATGAGCTGTCGTCTCTGACTTTACATTTACAAAGTGGAAGTATCTAATAGAGTGGACAGTGAGTGGACACAGTGTTTAAAAACTCCAGCAGCAATGCTGTGTCTGCTCCACTCACACTAACACACCACCGCCATGTCACTGCAGTGTGTGATCCACCATCCAATACTACCTGCACTGTGGTGGTTCTTTGGGGGTCAAATTATACAGAGAAACCGATGCACTACAGTAATTGTAGACCAACAAAATGCACCTATATGGTAAGTGGAGCTGATAAAATGGTCAGTGACTGTAAATACAAGACAAGTTTAGCTAATAAAGTACATAGAAATCAAATTACCATGATTGCAATGGATCATATGAACAAATGTTAAAATAAACTCCTGTGGAGGGAGGTTCAGTCTTTAACAATTTCACAGAATCAATATTTGCAATTCAACTGTCTATAATGTCTTGAGCAAGAGCAACAGTGCCAGAGATCAGGTCAGTTAGCTCCGCTTCAAGTTTAAATAATGTAGAGCAGATGTTTGAGCCATACCCTGCAGACTGGAACAGCTTCCAGAAAGCTAATCAATAGGCAGAAGGCGCTGTGGTAAATGGCGCACAGCCAGCTTTGAGCACAAAGCCAGGGAGGGCAATGTCAGAGTATCAAAAGAGCACAATGGAAGAATGTTACGGTCATTATCGAAGCCGGACCCAGTGCTAATGATAGCTGGGACAACCAGTCATTATGACAATGAGGCTGATAGCTTTGTTCGCTTCATCGAATGTAAGAGGGTGCAGTTTAAGACTTTTTGGAAAGTCCTTCTCTAAATGTCCATGGGTAGGAAGTCAGAACACACAACTATTGTTTCCACATGTCCATCAGATAAAGAGGTGATGCAGTACATTTTAACATGTTACAATAATGTGATTATTTTTGAGTACAGTTCTAATTCCTGTACTCACATTACAGTTACCTAAGAGGAGTTGCGTTCTTTGCATTACGTATATCTCTAACAGAACAATATTAATTATATGTGATGCATTTAAAACATACATTTCCCCGACATAGATTGGCATGCATGTGCTATTCAGGCGGGAAGTGCCTTAAACTCTCACTATTCTATTGACAAAACAATATTTCGAAATGTACAGTCACATTAAAATGAAACTGATGGATAAAAATCCCTGTGCATGCATGCCAACACTGGATTCTGGAGCAGTGAAAACATATTTTCTGGAGTGATGAATCGCACTTCACCATCTTGCAGTCTGATAGATGAATCTAAGTTTGGTGGATGCCAGGTGAACTCTGCCTACCGAATGCATAGAACCAAGAGTAAAGTTTGGTGGAGGAGGGATAATGGTCTGGGTCTGTTTTTCATGGTTTGGTATTAGGCCCCTTAGTTCCAGTGAAGAATAATGTTCGTGCTACATAATGCAAACACATTTTAGACAATTACATGCTTTCAACTTTGTGGCAACAGTTTGGGAGCAGCCAAAGTGAGGTCCATAAAGTCATGGTTTGAAGAGTTTGGTTTGTAGGCACTCCAGTGACCTGCATAGAGTCACTCAAGTCCATAAAGAAGTAGTGCTGAAATCAATTCCAGAACAGGTTAGTCCTTCTTTTGTCATAACTGACTATAGCTAAACGAATCAACAATTTATTTTGAGGTTATTTAGGGTTTTAAACTGTATATTTAAACTGCTAACCTGTACAATAACTAATATCAGACAGCTCCTTTTCAACTCAGTATGTACTTTTTACCAAAATTAGCATCATCCAAAAAGTGTAAGGGACATGTCCGCCAGTCCTACCTTGAATTTGCACCAGTGCGTTCAGAAACAACTCAAGGTTTGTGTTTTATTAATATAGTTGCTATTTTGAGGCAGCTCTCTTTGAACTGTTTCTGCTGACTAGTTTCTTGGGTTTTTAATTGTATCAGATGATGTTTACTGTGATTGCATGATTGCCTGTTTCTTTCTAAATAAAATACTGAAATTACAATTGAATTTTTCCTTACAGTTGTTTATGGGTTTTAGAGAGTAACGTAGAAGTCAAATAATGAGTAAAAAATGAGTTTTTCCATAAAGTAATAAGTAATATAATTACAATGTGAGAGAAGTAATTAGTAATTTGTAATAGATTTTTTTTTACTCCCCCAACACTGTTGTCCAGATGAGTATACGTGTGTGTGTGAGTGTGTGAGCGTGTGTGTGTGTAAATTGATCAGACTATAATTACCCGTCTGTTGGCTGCCGTGTAAGGCAATTACAGTGACTTATGTTCAGCACGGCCCCCTTTTACTCGTCCTCACACCTGTCCCCTTCTCCAATTCAATCTGAATCTCCCGATTAGCGACTCTTCGAGGGCTATCGACCTGCTCGGAAAGACACAAGAAGGCATGAATCAACATGCCAGTTTGGACTATTATAGACACAGATGAGTGGAATAAACATGGATTACCGGAGTAATCCACGGCAGTGAAAAAATAGCAGCTGCTGAGTTTCTCTTGCCTTGATAGACCAATTGATTTACTTTGGCAGGAGAGCCACGAAACACTCCAGTACAACATTGATCGATTTCTTCTAATACTGTGCATATGCCTTTCTTAGTTAAACATCATATTCGTTAAAACATTCTGCAGAGAAATGGGAAATTGTTCCCTCCATACAAAACGTCATCTGTGATAAGGGATTTGGTGGGAACCGCAACGAGAGAGAGAAAAAGAGAAAAGGAAAAAACAGCCCCTTTTGAGATCCATTCTAAATTGGTCTCTCTAGCATACTGGGGATTTTCGTCAGAGAAACAAGATTATTTGTATCTGGACAGCAGCGTCTGCCACTCTATTCAGCAGCCGCTGCATTTTCTTTGCGCTGAGCACAAGATTTAGAGGCATTATCACTTCCGCCAACACATTTATCTTGGAGAAACAAGTTCTCACACGCTCACAAACGTAATCCCAGCCTTGCCAAAAAAGGCCTTGAGGGCCAATCAGAGACTTTTTCAACTGATGAACCAAAAACAGACTAATCAGGTTGCAATACAGAAGTAAAGTGTTTTACCAGGGCAGTAACAAACAAACAAGTCAATCAATAGAACATTTGCTTGTACAAACTAGACACGTTTGCAAGTTCTCAAGCATAGAGGTATCATTTGTTATGAGACGTCTAATACAGTCTGTGTTGAGCCGTGCCAGCAATACTGTCAGATTCTTCATCACCTTGAGTCCCAGGTCGGACTTGCTGCTCTATAAACGGCAGGCGCCATTCAACAATCATTGCACGGAACTGGGACACATATGCCCAGCATCAAAGTCATAGCAGACACTGGCCTATATAACACTTCAGCCCCTGACTCGTGTCTGGCCCACTAAAGGAGAGGCAAACTATTAATACTTGGAGTGTCTGAAGCCTGATAAAAGTGGAGGCCCAAAACCACATGCTTATTTTGACAGCTATTGTAGCACATTGCTGAAGATTAAATGGCAGTGATTGCTATTTTTTATATGCAACAACAACAACAACAAATGCCACGTCTGGATATTCGTCAACATGTCCATGTCGATTAAACGCTGATTAAAGCGTGACAATGACAGGCAGCTCTGCACCGTCTTGACCCAGAGCTATTCATAAACTTGAGAGTACGTCTTCCGTCTCAGGGAAAATTGTAGGTCAAGTTAAAATGCTTCCTCTAGCTGTTTGAAGCCTGCATGAATTTCATGGCTATGTTCAGGCCCACACGAGCTTATAGGGGGAAGACTTTGAAAAATTCCAAACTACTTTTTTTAAACACCTTAATAACCTACTTAACCTTGTGCAGTTGCTGGTGATATTAAATGCTTGATGTAATTTTGAATTAATTATTTCGGAATTGCTACCATATCTGTGATTGTAAGTAGAAGAGGATTTTAGTGAAAAGTTGCTGTTATGTTTTGAGGAAAAAAGCCATCATTTACATGTCTTTGTCTATTTAGCATTGAAACAAACATTAAAATGTCAGAAGTACAGACTTAAACCTGTTGATACAGAACGTAAGTTTCATGTTGACGTAATTTATTACATCACAATGTAATTAATTGTGTAATTATATTTTAATTGCAGGCTATGGCAAAACATGCACCAGCAATGACACTGACTGGCTTTATTAATGAGGCAGAGTAAATGATGGCAGTAGTACAAGCAGCTGTTCAAACATCTGTCATTTTAACATTAAATGATTAGCAAGCTAGCTAGTTAATCTACCTGATTACCAGCAAATATGTAAGCTTACTCAATAAGTTTGCAAAGGTCATGTTTATTTGTCTTAATGGTTCAGGTGACTGAGGCCATTTCTGAACATTTCAGAGCCCAAAGTGATATTCTATGTGGGGGGGTACCTTAAGTGACATATACTTTTGTATGCAAGAATAAAATGAGAATTAACATTTCTAGGCTCACTAAATGTTTTTTTTTTTTATATTTGAGTGATAAATAAAAAAATACAGTGATGTGCAAAAGTCAGATAAGCTTCATATGTTTAATGTCCAAAAAGTAAAAGTTATTCATTTTTCAGTGTCAAAAAAAGAAAAAGAAAAAAAAACCCCATATATTTAGCAGTATTACACAGAAGCCTCAACCACTAAATATAACATCAAATTGATCAGTATTTAACGTGTCCACATTTTGCCTTTATTACAGATTCCATTCTTTTCAGGAGACTTGCTTTTAGTTTTTAAGAAATCTGCTGGGTGTATTTCTGACACCTCCAAAGTTCAGTCTTAGAAGTTGGTTGCATTTTCTGCTTCTCATGATCTGAGTAATCCCAAATACACTTTCTGTTTCCTTTTCTCTGTAACAGCTTCTCAACAGCTACACATTCTTTCAGATCCATAGTGCTGAGTTGTCTTCTCACAGTGGAAGGATGGACAGAAACACCTGTGGATTTTTCATATATGAAGCAAGAGTGGAGCTTGAGTTTCTCCTCTCTCTCAAAGATGAAAGCTTATAGTGCTTTTTATCTGATGGTGACAGCTTTGGTGGTCTACCAAGTCATGCACAGTTGTTATGAGTCTCATTTTTTGAACTCCACTTTCGGGTACTTTTTTCACTTTTTTCTTTGCCGTTCCCCTGCATTATCTTGTTTATCATCAAAAAATATCCTGAAAATGAATAACTTACTTAATGGTCATTTTGCCTGGAAATTAAATAAATAAAGGGTGGTCTTTGATTTTTGCACAGTAAATACTCAGGGCGCATTCATGGATCAACAGCTTGCTTATACTGCCTACAGCAAAATTAACAACAACAAAAAATTCAGAAGCAACTCTTTCTCAATCATCTATTGTCCATTTTAATTTATTTTCCATGATTTTTTATTTGATATGAAATTCTAACATTTAATGTGATCACGTGGTGCATTATTGACATTTTGAATGGCTGTTTTATGAAACTTGTTTGCAATTACAACTATTTGCATTTGTCTAACTAATAAGACCTTTGTTGCATTTATTTTAGTTTTACTTCATGAAATTGTATATAAATGTGTATATGGATTATGATACTGTGATATTGATACTGTAAATGCTTGTGTATTGTACTCTGGATGTTCTGGACATTGTGACTGGATTTCTCCTGCAGTAACCTTGTGTCTCGCTGGAGCAGAATTCCCCTGCGACTCTACACTTTCCCACAGCTGTCCTCTCCACTTCACGTTCCCTCAGGGTAAAAGGAGTGACGACGCAAAGGAGGGTGCAGAGAATAACTAATTGGCTGATTTGCTACCTAATTGCTGTCAATAAGACGTATTTGCACTCTGTCATGTCCTGCTCATCTACAAGCGAGGGAGTCTCCTGTGTCATAATTATCCATAATGTGGCCGCGGGGAAGAGGAGGCCCGGCAGGGTGCTGTCATCCGCATCCACAGCCGACAGGATAATAAAGCCCACTCTTCAAAAGCAACCCCTCTCGCAAAGACAGAATGGCCACAAAGCTGCAGTAACATGCAGTAGTTACAATGCAAAAGTGAGACAACCTGTGAAAATGATACTTAAAGCTACACTGTACGTCCAAAAGTTTGTATACACCTGCTTATCCAGCATTTCTTCTGAAGTGAAGGGTATTAATAGGGAGTTTGCTACACTAACAGTCTCTACTCTTTTGGGAAGCTTTACACTAGATGCTGGAACATTACTGTGAGGATTTGATTTCATTCAGCCACAAGAGAATTAGTGAGGTCAGGTACTGATGTTTGATGATAGTTCTGGATCATAAACTGCACTCTAAATCATCCCAAGGTTATTGGATGGAGCTTCATCACTTTAAAGAAAGCGGTTACACTGCTCCACAGCCCAGTGCTGGGGGGCTTTCAGAGGTGGTAAGTAATGAAGTACAACTACTTCATTACTGTGCTTAAGTAATGTTTTTAGGTATCTGTACTTTACTTGAGTATTTCTGTCACTTAATATTTTTTTCTCTATTTTTTTAATCGGGCAATTCTACTCAGACACATAATGAAACACAAATCTGAATCTTACTGAATGTGAAATGGGGAGGTGGAGTGAACCTGTGGTTGGCTACTTTCACAGCTTACAGGCCCCAGCATTGACCACAAGGGAAAAGAAAGAAAAAGAAAAAAAGATGAGACAGTGGAATCCAAAGGAAGCGACAGTGTCAAGCCAGTGCTTAATGCCAGTGGTGCATCTGAAAACACCTGCATCCATTGCCTTACTTAAAGAATTATTTGATCTAGTGCTCAGCATTGACTGCTAAAATAAACATTGACAGTTATTTTCTTAGTCGCGATTCCAACAATGTCCATCTCAAATTCTTATAAAGGAATCAAACATGTAAATGTGTTTGGGTGCTCTAGACAAGTGTACTTTTGTGGATGATGCGTGCAGTTCTAGTATAAACCATAAAGGAGACTCTGTTTGATGGATGTGCACCTCTAACCCTCATGCTTTTACTTTCTTACTTAAGTACATTTAGGAGAACTTTTACTTGAGTTTTTTTTTTTTTACTAGATTACTAGTACTTTTACTTAAGTTAGGGACTTGCGTACTTCTGACACCTCTGGGGGCTTTAGACCCGTCTAACTGAAGCTTGTCATTGGGCTCATGTGCAGCTGCTCCAAAGTGTCCCATTTTCTTGGCATTTTTTTTCTTTGGAGGTCATTTAAGCTGTGTGTGCGCAAATTAACCTCTGTATCAGCAATGGGTGCAACTTAAAGGAGCTAATTAGAATTCACTAATTAGAGGAGATGTCTGGATACTTTAAGTCATAGTATATTTATTTGAGCACTGTGCATTTATTTGCTCAGAAAATCAAAATAAATACTCCTCAAAGCAGCCCAGGATTTGTAATGTCCATCCAATACCTGGTAAACTGTGAATTTCTTTGACTTTTTCCAGATTTCTACATTATTCACTTGTTCAAATGTAAAATAAGTAATTCTGAATGATCTGTTGTGTAATGTGCTATTCACAAGAAATGAGTCAGAATTGTTCACAGTGGTAGTGATAGGAACCAGATATCTGAAGCATTGAAGGCCTCTAAAAGTTTCCTCACATAAATGTATTACATGACATGGTTATGAATACACTGACTGATATCTTAGACTTTGGTTTACCATAGTTTTATAAAGTTTTGGTACAAGAGTCTGTAAAAGTATTTTAAAAAATCTATTCATATCTGTTGTAAGAAAAAATAATCCCCAAAGAACATTGTTTTTTGGATTTACCATTATTTCACCATTATAAACATCACATATAAAATCTCTGAACATGTAGGTTTCCTGTCATTTGAAAGGAAATAAAAAGTCTAACTTTGCACTGTAGATATTGTGACTCCTGGTTTCACCACTACTGTAAAAAAAATCAGAATTAAGTTTCTCTACAGTGAACCATTTCACATCAAACCACTCTGAATGACTTTGTTTACATTTCTTTTTCCACGGTGTGCAGAAATTGAAAATCAGTGGAATTTCTTTTTATTGTTTTGTATTTATTCTAAAGTTAAATAGTGTCTTTACAAGCAGAACCATTTCTTGGCCGCCTTAAGACGTTTGCACAGTACTGCATGCAAGGAGACACTTTCATGGGCTGTTTAAAATGCTTTTAACAATGCAGGTCTTGACTGAAAAAATAAAGGATTTTTAGAGCTGGCTCAGGAGAGTGGACTCACCAGACATGAGGAATGCGAACCAGACTGTGTCACTTATGATTCACAACATGAAGTCATTACAGAGCAAAGCCCAAGGAGCACGGCTTCAGACTGTGGAAAACAGTACTTAGTAGCCAATCTGGCTTTGCCTAGTCAGTCACTGAGCAAAAAGAACAAAGTATCCCAATGAACGCAGAAATAAGCCCTGTAGAACCAAACTGCAGAACAAATAACAGTTTTCTGTTTGAGAAAACGATTGCAGTCCAAATAATAAAGAACAAATAATCACAAACACATGCACAGAATACATTTTGGGGGGCTCACACCTACTACATGTCCAAAAGTCTGGACATCCCATGTAAGGGATGTTTTTGTTTCAGAACAAGTATACAGAGTTCTATCCATTTTTCTTCCTGTTTCAACTTCAAAACTGATGTTTTTCATCTGATCAGAGTTTGTGCTGCTGGTGAAAAATGGAAACTGGAGTATCACTGTGAAGCAAAACACTTCAAATTAACCTATTCACAAAATCCAGTTCTGCCAGAAAGACTCAGGAGGCAAGAGTGAAGGAGGATAATTTTATATATCCTCAATGGGATTTTACAAGTTGAAAATGAATATTTAAGTAGAAATTAAAGAGTCCTTGGCATAGGCCCCATCTCAGTCCAGGTCTTGGAGTGTCAAGACCCTCACTGATCCTGCCAGATAGAGATGGCAGGGAACGAGCCTACCTCTAGTCAGCCAGACAGGGACCCAACTGGTGGTGGTGGGGAGGAAGGAGGGGAAGATCAAAATGTAGGCACCTGAAAGCAGCATAATAGGTACATAAGTCAAGTAATTTTAAAGACAGGTGTAGGCCTGTGATTGGTCAGGAATAATGAATGAATGAATGAATGAATGAATGATGTAGCATTAGAGTCTTCCTGGCAGAACTTTTGCTAAAGCCTCCATTTCTGAAGACACAAAAAATAATCCCAAAGATCAACATGAAAGGTGGTCCATTTCCTGACAGCACAAGAGCATGAAATGCTCATTAAGCATGGCCTTTGTTATTTTTTTAATTATAATTCAATTCAATTATTATTTATGTAATTTATTTAAAGTTTATTTTTAAAGTTTGCAAAGACTTTTTTTCTTTCAAAAAGTAGCCAATGGCAATTCATTAAATTACATTAAAATAGTCTATGAAAATATATTTGATGTGTCATATTTTATTAGTTGTCTGTACTAATCATTAATGATTAAGCATTTAAAGGTAACTGTTGTGTGTGTGACTTGTGTCAGGCCTAGCATCAGGGGGTCAATTAGTGAGGCAATGCCACTGTCCAACCTTCATTCAAATCCCACTTTGTTTTATACATACTTCTATCGTGGCAGGTGGCAAAAAACAAGGTGAGACTAAACTATGTGACTCTGCTTGCCACATAAAGCTATCCATTAACACAGGAAGTCTTGCAGCAAACTGCAAATAACATATTAGATGCTAATTGAAGGCCAGAATTAGCTTTATTCGTTACAATCTGTAGGCACCTGCTCATCCAGTGTTTCCTCTGAAAACAAGGGTTTTAATGCAGAGTATGTGTTACAGCCTCTACTCTTCAGGGAAAGCTTCACACAAGATGTTGGAACACTGCTGTGTGTTTGGTTGAATGTTTTTATTAGTACTTGATGCACCTTAAATTAGCTGAATTCAGACTTTTAGACATACTGAATAAAGCTTAGGCCTAAAACTAGCATCTAATGTATTAGTTATTGTTATGCAACATTCTGTAGCACAGCACTGTATCGCTCAGCTTCAGCAATTTGACAGAATTAGCCACTGAACTAGGCTAATGAATACATCTGTGATGCTAGCTAGCATTAACTTCAACTAATCATCAAATGATTTTCTTTGTTAAAGGAACAATTCAGCCAGCAACTGAAAAAAAAATCTTAAATTGATTTGGGAATAAAAATAATACCACCTGCTAATCAGTTCTAAAGGAGCTTTGCATGCTGTTTTGTGGCTCAGTGCTATCAAATGCTAATGGGGAATGTTATGAAGCCTGGTAGTTTACAGGCCCTGCTCTAAAAAGTATCTTGTATTTGATTAGCTTTTTGAAAAGGTCTTTGGGTACCTGAGAAAGCAGTAAACTCAGAGCAGCTTGTTGCTCTTACAGCTGTTAGCTTTAGCCCGGCGTGTGTAAAGTCATTTCACAGTAGCAATCACTCCAGACCTCTCATTAAAGTCCCAGTGGGAAAACTGTGCGCTCTGACAGGCCTTTTTAAAGGGAGCGTCAGAAGCCAGTGGAGGAGATTCTTTCTCCCTGGCAGTACAGTTGGGCAGAGGCCTGCTGTTTGAAATGCAGAGAACTCCAGGCTCCTGCTGATGGGCCATGATGAGTCTCTCCTGAAGCTCCAACGCTGGCTGCCTGCTTAATAATTCATCCAGCTCTCTCTCCTGATGAGCGCGAGATGCTATCTGTAAGTGTTAGAATGTGCGAAGTGAAAAAGGAAATCATAACGCATGAGAACTGCATCTTCTACTGCAGGCACAGAGGCTTGTTTGTGACTGGCTAAGGTCCAAAAAGAACACAAGAAACTATTATCTGTGTAGTAAAGAGACGGCATTTATACTTGTCCGAAAATAAAAAAAGAGCCATTTTTAGTTTTAATAAGCGCTCTTCCTGTGTGCCGCAGTACAGTTCTCTCCTGCCTGAGGGACTTGTACATCCCTGCCTGCGCAAACTACTCATTCAAACCGCAGTGAGAATCCCCCCTCACACAGGCAGGATTGCTAAATACTTTTTTTTCAGATTTTCTCATGTTCAAAAGGCTCGACAGCAAACACCGAAATGCAATCAGCCAAGACATGACTGGTGTAGAGGTTTGCTACTTTAGCACTGCAGCTACAAGGCTAAAAATGGAAAAAAATATATTGTAAAAACAGTACCAACCATTCTAAAGCCTGAATTTTGTCTGTACTTTTATCTGTACTTTTTTATAGATGTTTGGTGTAAAAGGTAGGGATGGGCGATATGGCAAAAATACTTTCACAATAACAATACTTTCACAATATATTATCACAAGATATGTAATTTTTGAGCTCTGATAAATTGGAACAGTCAAGAAAAAAACCCAGACAGGTAGCACTGCATTAAAAACACTATGAAAACCTATAAGCATGATTTTTATATAATATTTCATATACTGCACTGCGCTAAATCCAGTCAAACAAGACTAATTATAGTCTCTTTGAAGTGAAGCATGCAGTTGGTTCAGTGTTTAGTTTAGGAGAACAGGGTTTGTTGGCAGAGTGTTATTTTCTGGGTTAAAAGTGGAATCCCTCCCCTGCTGACAACACCTATGATATGCTTAGAAAAGCATATTATGACATAATGTGATGTAATTTATCATGATAGCACCACATGTCGTCATATTGCCTTGAGTACGTTCCTTATAAAAAAAAAATTAAAGATTATTTTTTGCTAGTAGAACTGGCAACCAGCTATATTCTGATACGATTTGAAAGCCAGTGGTAAGTGATGCTAGCTTTTTGTTGTGTCTCAATGCGAGTGGGGTTGGTTGGCACGTGTCATCCAGCCAAAGGTAGAGGGCTGTAGTCACACACATATTTTATATCATAAAGTGCACACATACTAAATAGCATGCTAAATAACTCTATCTGTCTGTTTACATTGAATTTACATTACACTTGTAACAAGTTGCTTTTACCTGTAAACTTTAGGTCATTTGTTGATAAGTGAGTCTATCTTGAGATAAAAATAGCAAAACATTAAACCTAAAATATATGTGTATTAAATATGATTTTTTATTTAAAAGATTTAACTTTTATTTCAAAAAGGCAATGTTTAATTCAGTTAAAATACTTTATTATCAATTGGGATGTTTAATATAGGCTAAAATTGGTACAGTTGGTAGTGTTTAATTTTTCTTATTATAGTTCCTCTTATTGCTCTTCAGTACAAGCCAACAACAAATGTAAACATTTTTAAATAATTAATTTTTATTCAGTTATTATTCTGTTATTCTGATGCTCTGTGATGGACTGGCGGCCTGTCTAGGGTGTTTCCTGTCTTCCGCCCAATGACCGCTGGGATAGGCTCCAGCACCCCTGTGACCCAGGAGGATAAGCAACTTAGATAATATGTGTGTGCATGTGTGTGTGTGTGTGTGTGTGTGTGTGTGTGTGTGTGTGTTTGGTTGGTTTAAATTAAAAGATTTGATTACTTCTACCTGTTGGTTTATTCTTTGAAACTACAGCTTTTTAACATTATGTCAACATCTCCTTAACATGTGCCATGTTGGGGCAGGTTGGCACAAGTGCACAGCATGAATTTAGTCAGGAAAGCACTAGTTTCAAGACTCTAAGATGTTCTGCTTTCATTTCCTGTCAGTAGGCTGCAATGCATGGTCTGCCCAGGATTGCTAACAAAGGGTTAAAAAGAAACTGAAAGTGTAGGCAAAATATGCCTGTCAAAGCACTTAATGACCAAAGGGTCATTGTTGTTTTGGCTGTCCAGTCCAAATGAGGCCTTACTGAAAATCATATAGTTTTTCATGAGGACCTTTATTTTGAAAAATGTCTCTATGTAAACTGACATAGTAAACCATATTAATATCATATAAAACATGTATGCTTTAAGAATGTTGATTTAAACGTTCATCTACATGTTATGAAGCTTTTATGTAAGATGTTATAAATGTGTTACGTAGACACCCTTCAAGTAATTGTTCAAGTGTTATGGAGTTGCCAACCAACTCTGCTCTCCTATGATATGCTTAGAAAAGCATATTGTGACATAATGGGATGTAATTTATAATAATAGTGATAAATATCAGGTAACACTTTATTTGGATCGTCCACTTTAGATTCTTTGTAGATACATAAATTATTTTCAAGTTACATTCAACTAAATATCTACTAAATTGACCATAATTTTCTTTAACTCTAAACCTGGCTCTAATCCTAACCCTAACCTTAACCTCAACCCAAAACCTAAACCCAAACCTCACCCTCGTCCTAGCCTTAGCCCTGGTCCAAATCCTAACCCCACCACTGTTTAGAATTAACTGAGTTTCAACAAATAGGTTGTTAACAAGCTGAACATCTGTAGATAATCTATAGGGGACTATAGTGGACTATTCAAATAAAGTGAGACCAAATATCGTCATATTGCCCACCCCAAAGATTTCCTTTTTCCATTTGCTGCGAGGCTAATGTTGCTGACATGTATTGGAAACTTATCGACCATATTAGCATCATGCTACTATGTGCCTAAATCATCACACACGTTTCAAATCACATGGAGTTGTTCTACCTGTATGCATAACAATATGTCAAATATGAGGACTTTAACAAAAGATCAGCTCTAAATTTTGTATGTCACTGTTTCTAGATTTTTGTTTCTTTTCTTCTTATTATTATTATTCATTTCAGCCCATTTGTCTCTTAACTTCATCATAACCAATTCATGAAGTGCAACCACTTCTCCCACTTCCAGTGAGGCTTCAGCCAACAGTATTCTTGAAGACGTCTCACACAGACTGCATTTGACACACTGCTTCACTCCTGATCAGTACTTTGACTGGAAGTGTCATTTCTGAGAGTACTGTTCCTACCCTGGTTCTCACATCCATGAGAAAGGCGAAACATGAAATCGGGAAGTAAAAATGACACTCAGCCATTTATGCATGCATTCGTCTGGGCAGCACAGCTACAAACTGCATTGTGTATCAGTGTGGTTTTGTAAAATTAATACATGACATTGTCCATCAACAATCACCAGCACAAGCTGCAGCAATGTGACACAAAACAATGCAACGTGGATGTAAGTCATGATGTCATGATGCTGTTCAAGGTCTGCGTCAAGGTCAACTACCTTAAAATATGTACTGTACATGTCAAGAAAGTTAAATTAATTTGTCAAAAGAGCAACATATTCTATTCTGGTGAGAATGGGGCTGAATAATTAAAGTCAAGGTGATGAATATTTGAATAGGTTCAGTTCCCTCTAGTCTTAAAAGGCCATTTGGCTCTCAGCGAGCCTCTGCAAAATCACTGTCTCAGTTTCGTCCTATGTTTTCTGCGGAGTCATAGATTCTCCTCATTGTACTGTAGAAGCTTTCCTTCATGAATTTCTGCATGTATTCCAGAGAACTCTTACTGTACATAAAGAGCATAAGTCAGCATTGGTGCTCATTGGAGCTCATTGTGAGGTTATTTGGTACTGTCCTACAGGACTTGTCAGATTCAAGTATTGCTCCAGAAACGTGGAAACAGAACCAGGTGAAGAATCTCTGCAATACTGCAACCAAAGATCACAAACTCAGGACAAAGAATATGATATGAAATCAGTTTCCATCTGATGAATTCCAGCTTTTCAGAGTTCAAAGACTTTCTCAGTGCTTATATACCAATCTAGTATGTAACTTGTACATTTCCAGGAAAGAAAAAGAGGAATACAATGAAAAATCAAACATGTTGGTCTCAAATGCTGGCTGTTTTCCTTTCATAGGTTACCATTCTCTGACATTGTGGGGGTTCAGGTAGCTTCCAGCAAGGCCAGTGCAAGACCAAAGCCAAATGATTGTTTCAGTGATTGTTGAGATTAGATAAATATTTCAGTTTCAACTCATTTTCTGTTGAGATAAAGAGGGGCACAGTACACTCATGGCAAAGTAAACTACTTTCTAGTAGTGACATATACCACATATATAAAAATCAAAATAATAATGTGACAAAAAAACATGGTTTTACATTTGCTATACTCATGGCTGTTACATCAGCAAGCAACCCTTTATTTATTAAACATTTCACTGGTAAAAATTAGAGATGGCATGATATCACTTTTTCTTTTACAATAGCAATACCACTAGCAATACCAATACTCATATGGGAACCCTGAGTATCAGGTGATACAGGAAACAGTACTATATGTTTTTCTTTAAAAACTTCCGTGCTTTAAAAGAGCTATTTAAGCAATAGAACACAAGGGGGAGTTTGTTATCATTAATAACAGGCTTGAGCTGAGGACGAGTCATGTAGATCATCACAGTGTTCTGTTGCCTTCATCAGGGATGCATCGATACCCTTTTTTTCAGACTGAGTACGAGTTTGTTTACACATTTTTTAGTCCTCACTGATACCAAGTCCAATACCATACTGAGCAACCTACTTAGAGTTAGGTAGTTGTTAGTGTAAATGAGTGCAATCTAGCTTAACAGTTAAATCATTAAAATCTAGCTGATTTTACGTCCAATAGCTAGCTATGCTACATTACTTACCTTAGATCGAGCAGCGCTGCAGTGGAGAAGAGCGGGTTTTGTTCCTCATCAGAAAAGCACTTCTGTACAGCTGCAAATAAAGTCTGTTTCATAGTTTTGAACCCCGATCTGTCTTCTTCAACATCAGTCTCTGCAGCACAGTGACTGCAGGAATCTCATCCAAGGCTAATGTGTCTGAAGAGCTCACTTGTGGAGTTTTACATCTGAAGTATATTGATTGGCTGGATGAGCTGTAACTGAATGTCCTCTAAAGACAGACACACGCTTTGGTGATTCATACCATACGTTTGAATAGTCCATTGTGTACGGACAAAACCTATGATTTATATACTCACATTGTACGAAAACGCTTCGTCCATGCTACTTGAACCACTCTGTCCATCAACAATTTCAAATAAAGCTGTTTCATTCAAAATAACACGCTGCATTCTGAGTACCAAGAAGAGAGAAACTGAGCAGCACTGCTAACACTGAGCACTGAAACTAAAGTCACGCAGTGATGTACACGGTAGGACAATAAGGTCCCTCCATGACCTATTTTACAAAACAAATCACTGTATTAGCATTGATATCTTGCTTTTTGATTCAGTCAAACTGAGTAAATTCCACATATGCAGACTTTGGTAAGAAATGTAGACTGTCTCTGTTTTCTGTCTCTGTTTAGCTGGTCTCTGTGTCTCCATCCGTACTGGGTAAGTAGTTGTGATTGTGTGTTTAAAACCAATTTGCCAAGGCAGAACGTTTGAAGTGACCAGTGACTTTGTATCTTGCCTCCACTGAGTCACTAACACTTCTCTGTGTGAGCAGAGCCTCCTTCACTGCCAGCTAGAGTTGTTTGTTTATTAGTGCGGCAGTGTACACTCGGCATACATTACACAGTATAGCAACACAGGTAAATGGGCATGGTATCGGCCCGATAAACCAGTATCTGTATCGATGCATCCTTAGCTTCCACGCAACAAAATTAAGACAAAAGTAAAGCAAAAAAACTAAAAATGTCATTTTATATCAGCAGATCCCCAGAAAAGCTAGCATCTTCTGCATTCTGAGTAGAACCAAACTGTCAGAATATAAGGTTCTGCTCAGCTTTTTTATTAGCTGCCAGTTTAGCCTGAATTTTTGTTCCAGTCAGTCTGTAAACCATTCCACAGCTCATCCTCTTTGCTAAATTGTATTTGGTTTGTTTGCAGCTAATTCCAGTTTGTTTAAATGTTGTGCCAACACAGCTGTTGACAGAAAAGCTTTCTTAGAGGCTAGGTTTCAAAATTTGATGTAGGCCTGCTGTCACAGTCTTTTTCGTACTCTTCTATCTTTTCTGTTTTTATGTAGATGGTAAAGTGAATATTTCATGATCTATGAAGCGTACTATATAGGGAGTTTGAATTCGGCCCTAGTAACGGTTATGAGCAGCATAAAATAACTTTGCTGTTACTTGGCAACCGATGCACAACATAATAATACAGTTATGTAAAAAAAAAAAAGAACCCTTCTTCTCAGCCAATCAGATTGTGTCATTAGAACCACCCATTGTATAATTTTAACTGAAGCACATCATTTAAGGTGAGCGTCTAAAAGTAGGCTCATGCTCAAACTAATCAAACACTCTGCTACCCCATAGGGAGAAACACACAGCTAACAATCTGAGTATGTGCTGTTTCAAGATCGATTTGTTACACAACTGGATGGAGATGCTTTCTTTCCTTTTTTATTTCTTTCTCATATCCAATCCAGCATTTTCTGCTCATATAGGCCCAATACAGAGACCCATCAATACTGATGTACCATCTCTAGCAAAAACCTCTATATGCTACTTCCAGCCTCGTGCCACAGAGCAGCTAAGGTAATATGCTACAACATCTCATTCTGCACTAGCAGTGAGAAAATGGGCACTAGCAGTGAGAAAACGGGCAACTTTTCCTTTATAATATCAGTACACAAGATGATTCCCCTCATTCATGTATTGGGTAGGCTCCAACTCAAACACACTTGGAGCACTCTACTGTCTGCCAGGCTGCCTGTTAGAGGAAGGTTCATGAGCTGGAGAATGCTACTCGCTTTTTTCAAGTCCATCATGATTTTGACACTGTCGACCAACAGTCCATCATTTTACCAGGGGACTTTGGAACTGTCACGCAACTGAACCTGAATGCCTCAGGCACATGCCTATGCAGCTCCATAGCCTACATGCTACTTTCCATATATCTCATAGCCAAGACATACTGAGTACCAGAAAAAAGTAGGTTTTCACAGCACTTCATATTCTATTGGTTGCTTGAATCTACATAAACTTACTGCTCACCTTTAACAGTCCATATCCTGCCTTTGACTATTTTCCCACCTCTCTTTATCCCTTAGAGTTAAACAGGCTGTTGTTGTGACTGTGCATTTAAGACTGTTCTAAGATAAATGAGCTTGGCCCTGATTGTTTGTCCTGTATTGTGCCTTGTTCAAAAAACATTCTGAAAGAGCTGGAGCATTCATTAGAAATTCAGTGTGAATGGGTGAAGCTAAAGTGCTGTAGGCTGAATATGTGTATTTATGTAAATAAGTTGGTTCTCATGACATAAGAACTTTAGCAGCATAGTTTCCATGTAAGGACTGTATGGACTGGGTTGTGAATGGTACATTTACCATACCAGTGCAACACACACTACCATGCCATTACAGTGTTAGTGTCACTGCTGTGATGAGAATGGTCCACCACCCAGATTATACCTGTGGTGGTCTTTTTCCAGTGATGGACACATAGTCAGATTAACTACATAGACTATGTGGATCATTCTACCAAACTGGATCAAAGAGTTGGAAAAACGTTTTGGACTTTTAACTGATTTGGACTTCAGACTAAAATACTTTTGTTTTGAATGACCCTATAACTTAATTATGTTTATTTTAGGACTGAAACTTTCCATTTTAGCACTAAGAAAAGAATCAACTTCACCAAATGTTTCAATAGTGACAATTTTAGCTCAGCATGACTAGCAAGCATAACTACATGACTAGCATACACAGCTTTCAACAGTTGTACACAGATAAAATTATTATTATTTTTTTTCATTAAAAAAAAAAAGCTTACTTAACTGCAGAAAATGTGTTTCAGTAATGACAATTCTTAAGGTAACACACATTTTCAGACTTTAGGACACATTTACATGCTGCACCATTTAAGGTAGAACAATTGAACAAGAAGCTGGCAAATAAAAAGATGAATTCAGCCTTATTGCTCTCTGTGGCTGTCTGAAGTGTACATCTCAGAACATGTAAAACTTACTGACAAACAGTTTGATTTCATGATAAAGTTGACTGTTTCCTGTGAATTTCCAAGCTAAACACAATGCTAATGATGCACTGCGTTCACTTAAGACAGAAAGGTAAGTGGTTGTGGTAAACAAAATAAGGGCTAAATTAAATGTTTTAAACATTACAGATGTCCTGAGGTAAACTGGCATTACCACACCTAACTATGAATAACTAATCTCGTCCGAATAAGGCTTAAGGCTACTCTTAAAAAATAAATAAATAAACTCAGTGATGTTGTCTTGTGATGGTTTTATTTAGCTTTTTTGGTGGCATTATCCTAAATTGAGATGACAAAAAAAATCTATGTTAAGGTTAATACTGAGAAAATTCTAGTGTTACAAGACTGGGACAAGACTAACGTTAACATTAGACAGTGAGGCTGCGTCCTAAACAACACACTCTGGACCTTTACATACTACTGCTAGCTGAGGCCAGCAAAGCTAGTGATTGGAGGATATTTAAACATAACATGATTTTTTTTAGGCAAAAGCTCTTCATTTTTGAACAGGCACCTCAACACAAGCCTTAACAAAGGCTAAAAGAAGGCCCAGTGCCACCCAACATACAACATAGCATGAAATGCGAAGGTTGTCTGATTTGCAAACAAAGCATGCTACCTTTGGTGTCGTGCTTTCAAAATAATTTTTTTCCTCCCCTGCAGTATAATTTTTGGATGGGACAAATGCAACTGCAGGAAATCCAATATTGGTTCCTCCACCCATTTCCTACACCAATGGGTGTATATCAATCTAGAATCAGTGTAGTATTAAATTTAAAATGCAACATGAGAATTTCAACGGAGCCACACAGTGGAACTGGGAGCTTCTTTACCAGGAGGGCCCTAATTGGCGGCCTATAAACTGTTTGAAGAGGCCTGTGTTTAAATTTCCCAACATCTGCGCTAGCAGCAGCAAGAGCAGGCTGGGAGGACTCATTTAGCCAGTGCCAGCAGCTATGCCTGATGTAATAGGGCTCCCTTTAAACTCTGTGTGAGATTGAATTACCTTCCAGTGCTCCCCTCATTGCTACTAACAAGTCCATTTCACAGGCTGCAGTCGAGGCTGTGCTACCACCAAACTTATTAACCTCACAGGCGCAGAGGAGAAATCTAATCCCCCAGTGTGCAGTGGCTGTTTGTGCGTGTCTGTGTGTGTTTGTGGTTCTGAAGGAGTGTACATGTTGGCTTCATGTGGAACATTGAAGTAATGACTCTATTCTGAAGACTAAAGGTTTAAGATGGACCAGTTTGTCTTAATGCTTGCAATCTTATGTTAAGCAATTATGCTAGCTCAGTTTCATGTTGTCATTACTTTGAATTTAGATTGCAATGTCTTTTATCCTCCCCAGAGACTGACAGAAAAATATGCAGACTGTTTGGGGATACTTCAAGAACACTGAAGTGTAATACAACCTTTACATTACAGCTAAATCGTTCTTTAAAAAGCATGCAAAGGTTCTTTTGGGAACTAAACATGGTTCTATTATGGCATTGCTCCAAAGAACCCCTTTGTCACCTTTATTTTAGAGTACACTGGCTTATTTAAAGCCAAATAATTGTACATTTTGACATTTCTTAGCCATAGTAGTTTGAATGTGAACAAAATGATCATAAACATGGATACATAGTGAACATTTAATCAGTCTGTTAGCGGCACATTCGGAAAACATGCTTAGTGTATGCTTAGTGCAAGAACACATCTGAGCACCTGACAGCAGTATTGATACACAAGAAGTGACAATTCAGCAAAAAATCTAATACACACAATTTCCTCCTTATCTCAACTGTCATTAGTCAGCTAAGGCATCTTTGGATGTTTTTCACTGGAACTAAAAGAGGTTTGCTGTTCTAGTTTTTTAGTGGAACTAAATGAAATGTGCTTCTGTAGCTTTTCATCTGAGCTATGTGAAGTTTCCTAGTTTTAGGCCTGGCCAACTTGCAATCATAGAATCGACTATGAATTCTCTTTCATACCAGAGAGTGCTTGAGGAGAAGGTGAGACCATCTGTAGAAAAGTTGAAGCTAAAGAAGTGGACCTTCCAACAGGATAATGATCCCAAACATACAAGTAAATCCTCCAAGGAATGGATCAAAAGGAAGAAATGTACGGTTATGTAGTCAAAGCCCAGATCTGAATCTCATTGAAATGCTGTGGGGGTATTTGAAACAGGCTGTACATGCAAGAAACCTGCCAAACATTGCACAGTTGAAAGATTGGGCAAAAAATGGGACAGTCATAGGAAAATGTTATAGGAAATGCCTAGAAGTTGCTTCTGCCACAGTGGGGAGTACCATTTATTTATTTTTTTTTTACCTTGTAGCTCTGTTGAAAAGCCAAAAAGTAAGCCTCAGACACAAAACATGTCTTGGCTGAAGGATTACATTTGAAGTAAAGTGGAAAATGGATAAATTGTTAAAGCTGATTCTTTGCAGATCTAGCCCTTTACATAATGCCCCTAATGTCAAGAAGAGCCAAGACCAGAATTCCAGTTGTTCTGATATATTCTGTAAATGCATACAGTCTTTTCCTGTTGTAAATTAGCTGCAGCCTACCATCATTGGAACGTGTTGTGCTGCAGCTGTACCCTGAAGGAGATTGCTTCTGTGTTTTGTCAAAGCAACCTTATTATGTAGAATTCTCACAGATATTCCACTGAGCTACACCAAGGTAATGATTTTCATATGTAAAAACACCCTTAAAAAGACAAAACAGCAGATTTGCTCTGCTCCCGTCACCAACCACTAAAAGAGAAATACATTTTCTTGACTAAGGCCGGTGGATATTCACTGACTGCCAGGTGATTTCATCCTGCATCAAGCAGGGGAACACATCATGCATGAAAGGCTTGAGACCTGAACCTTGTAAAACAGCACTGTGTAATTCTACTCCCCAAAAAAACAGCAACAAAAAACTCCCCTCTGTGTAGGACTGAGGAGAAAATAAATAAACAACATTAACAAAGTCTTCCATTCGTCCCTGAGGCGGAACTTTACTTTGTTATTAACCCAGACTTCTCCCCACATCCATCCCCCGCCTGCGTTCTCTCTGGTTCTTCGTATTGGCCCTGGGCTATGAAGTAAGACTGCACCCACTTTCATCATTCTCATTCTCCCCTGCCATTTTATCTGTTTATTCGTTGCTAAAATGCTTTTAAAGCCCTCTGATTTATTCGTCTTATTTCTATTGTGAGGCTTGGATGCGTTGGTGCTTTTTAAGTAATTTTTTTTAGGTCAATAATGTAGATCATCAGTGTTTCTCTAAACAGTTACAGAAATGTGCATGATTTTTCAAAGACGTTCTGTTTCAAACAGCAAATTCAAACCTTAAATTGAAAAAGAAGCATGTCTGGTTAGCAGTGACTGTCATTGTGTTCCTAAGTAGATAGAAATGTTCCATCTCTCCATGGATAGACCACTGACTGGGCCATCGGGACCAGTACCCAGGGGCCTCTGACTACCAGGGGCCTTGAGGGCTTCAGGCTACAAGCCTTGAGGTGGATCAAATACTTTGAAAATGACTCAATAAATGTTATAAATAAAAAAGGAATGCTATCTGCTTTCAGGCCCATTTACTGGTTTCAGATATTATTGACTTGTGTAATATTGTCGCTCCAGTTGTGAACCGTGATTATTAGAGCAAGGCCTTCAGTTTGGACCATAAATGTCGAAACTCAAGGGAAAACACATGAGCATTGTTTGCCATTGTGACACTTGAAGCTTGTAAAAGACATCCCATATTCATTTAAAGCTTGTTATAGACATTAACATATATTTTACCTTTAAATTTAGCAAATTTACAGTGACTCTTTCAGAGCTCTGGCATGGAGCTTCCACTCTTTTCCCACCACATAAAACGCATTAGTCAGGCTACCACTCGTACTCACAGTCAATGATGTATCTAAGACTTTCAGAAGGTCTGTAGTGACATTTTTCTCTCACTAATTTAGTCCTGTCCATTGTAAATCAAGCATGATTGGCTGATTCCAGTGCTGTATCCTAATTATGTTAGGGGATCATCTGAAACACTAGGCCTTCATGTTGGCTCCTGATATCCTATCCAATGAGAGAGCTCACTTAGCTGTATCTGTCTAGATGCCACAGAGAAAATAAATTAAAAGTGGATAATTAGACATTTCCGTTCTTTTGTTTCCAACAAAGACTTCACAATGAAATAAGAGTGTTGCTACATTACTTGCAGAATTTAAATCCAACAAGTTTGATGATTATATCAAATAAAAATAAACTAAAAGTTATGGACATATTTTTGATCTTAGAAATCATTAGGCTTTCTCTGAAGGTCTAGAAGGCCCTGAGGGTTCCCGACTGGTTGTTGCCACTCAAATGGGTTATGTGTAAATGTGTTTACTCCTCCATGTGTGCAAGACTGCTAGTGTTTCTGCATCATGACTCGCTTTTGCTTGAAAGAAATCCTGATTCTGATCTTACACAAACAACTGTTACAATGCAGACATATTTTTGTTTTGCACATTAATAATGAATTTGTTTTGTTTTAAAAACAAAAATAAGCACATTTCCAGCGTAGCTCAAAATAATGTTCTCAAAATATTTATTCTATTTAAATTATTATTTTTTTATAATTATGCAGTATTACTGGGTTGTGTGGTGGGCTCTGAGTCATTAGTTGCTGAGTGGACAGGCTAATTTGAAATTGTTTCATGTCAAGAAGTCTTGTGTCTTTAATAGTTTCAGTTACATATTGCTCTTATCTACAACCACAGTTTTCCATGTCAGCAACCATTTGATATTTTTGTGCAAAACAACAATGACAATTATAGCTCCATCACACTGAACTTGTGGCAGAGGGAAATGTGACGAGGTGGAAAATTTCATGCAAAACTGGCTGCCACGCTGTCTGTTATCAAGCTTAGACCTTCTATCATCACTTGTTCAGCAGTTAATCACAAGACTTTTCTGTGAATATTGCCAAAAAAATCATCGTCTCTGTCTGTGTTTGTGATGGGGCAGACGTGTTATGCTAGATGCACTCTGTCAAAGATGGAGAAAACAACAAATTATCAGTGTTGAATAAAAACAAAAGTCACCAGCTTTTGATTTTGGCTCCTCTGAAGGCTTGAAATGATGGTGTTTACTCTTCATTATGTGACTTAATGTGACAGTACATTATTTTATAGCTAAATAAGTTGGTGTGATGGAGTGGAAAACAAAACTTAAGGACAAAGATAAATGATTATATTTCATGTTAAGTTAATGTTTTTATGCTGAATGTATATGTGCACTGTTTATGTGAAAACAGATATACATCTGAGCATGGCAAATGTTGATTTTAATTACTTTTAATTATTAATATTTGAGACAGATCTTTCTGTCTTTCTGACAGATCTTGCAGCTTTGACACTGTTGATCATAACATGAGCACAAACAAACATAAACGTACATTTTCATAGCCATGCTAATGGCACGCAGTTGTACATTTCCATTCCTTCTGAAAAGTGAGACATTGTTGACAGGATTATCAGCTGTCAGATATTTCAGTAGATGTCAAAAAATTTTCTACAACTAAATCAAGAAAGCTGAAATATTGATCGCTGGTACTAAAACTATGAGAAGCTCCGCTGTTTAGTTTCATATACCAACCCTGAAGTATGAAACCTGGGTGTAATCTTAGACTCTGAGCTCTGTTTTATATTGCATTTAACTTGTTATCATTTGAGAATGAACTTTTCTATCTCAGAGCGAAGCAGAGAAACTTGTTCATGGATTTTTTACAAGCAGACTTGATCACTGTAATGCTCTTCTAACTGGGCTTCCTAAAAAAACCATTCATCCTTTACAACTCAAAATGCATCAGCATGGATCCTAACAAAAACAAAAGAGAGAAATTATATTAGTTCTGTTTTGAAAGAACTGCACTGGCTATGTGAATCTTTTAGGACAGATCTTAAAGTTCTGCTTCTAGTTTTTAAGGCTCTAAATGACCTTAAAGCACCCACTTACATCACAGATTGTCTGTCTATGTTCCAGCATGTGATGTTAGATCTGCAGATACTGGCCTTCTGCAAATGCCTTCTGTAAAATACAGAAAACATAGAGAGACTCTTTCAGTTATTATGCTTCTAAACTATGGAACTCAATTCCACCTTTTCTTACACAGTTAAGTTCTGTACACACATTTAAGAAACATCTAAAAATGCATCTATTTAACTCCTTAAATGTCCAGGGCCCAAATTTTTATTAACAGTTCTATAACCTAAGAATATCTCAGCCAGTTTGCATTGAAGTACTTGTTGTTACTGAATAATAGGCCTTAGAATGTCATAAGCCTGAGATTTCAAAGGGTTAACCTAGCATGTAATTAAAGCACTACATCTCTTGGTATTTATCTTTTTAATTCGATCTGTGTCACTGTATTATATGAATTTAAATTAATCTCAGTTTCTTCTATTACAGTTAAGCTTTATCACTTGTCTCTAAAGCACATCGAGGTGCCACCAGTAAGAAAAGTGCTCTATCAAATAAAGATATTATTATTATATTATTATCTTTTCCACTTGCAATAATAAATATGTTAATGATTAACTTTAAATTCATATATTTAGGCTTTAATAACACTTATAGGGAGATTTCGATCTCTAATACTAATATTGTGCACTCTTGATGAATGACTGATAAAATACAACAATAATTCTCTTTTCCCAAACAGTATAATTTGTAACGCTGCAGCCAAGCAATCTAACAATTCTTTACAAAGCTACATAATGATTCTTGTTGCATTAACAGAGAATAAAACTGAAGCATACGGTGTGTGCATTTAGCATTTTACAATATCGTTGAATGAGGCTCAGCCAGTCAGATGTTAGAACTGCAGTTATCCGTATTATAATACCATATACTACCAGCTGAATGTGAGCGTATTTAGGTAAACAGACTTTATGATATGTGGAATCTTTTCTCTCAGTATGTCTCCTTGCCTTTTGCCAAGTTAGAATGGTGCTAATTAGCTGTGCCATGAAAGTGTGTGAACGCCAAATTTAAACAGCCAGTCACAACACACACTGTTCTCCTATAATCCTCCACACCTTCTGGCTTTACTCAGCAATCATTTCAGTGGGATAGAGAATACAGTACTTCATTACATCACACACTGGAGTTTATACAATTTATGTTTTCGGTACCAATACTGGTTTAAGCCGGTTATGATCATGAAATGTTAGTTAATGATTACTTACCTTTTAAATAACGGCATTTAACAATTTATTTGTCTTTATTGTTCATTGCATACAACTGTTAAAGATCCACTGCACTCAAGAGTCTGGTTTCTGAAATGGTTAACTCCTCTTGGATGGCTTATTTTGGTTCTATAGACTGATATCTGTATCACATGTGTGCACAGAGTTCACATTTTCCATTAAAAACTCAGGATTTCTCTAGTACATCCATAAAAAGTGATTTGTGGGGTGCTACGTAGCTTCGTTTTGTAGGTTCAAGCTCACGACGTGTCACGATTCAATATACTAAAATATGCTAATGAGATGTGCCAGACACTAACAAGAGCCGTGGCAGCAGAAAACCAGCACCCGAGTCCCAAGTGCATTCAAGAGCCATGGGAAGTGACATGAACCTGAGTTCCTGATGATGAATCAGCATCAGTGAGCTCTTTTTAAGGGCAGCACCTAAGCCGAGAAGGAGTGAGAGAACTTGTTGCTCCTCCCCTATTTGCCTCAGCCCTCACATCCTGAGGGCAACACCACTGGGGTTGAATGCCATGGTCTGGCAGCCACACCACCCACTGTTAGCACTACAAGCTAGCGTTCGTTTTACAAGAAGGCCTAAATAACCTTACACAAGATCATGGTTCATTCTGTTTCATTGAAGAAGGTCAAGCTAGTTTAGAGACTAAACATTCAAATTTGAGCAGATAAATCTGTGTTTTTGTATGTGAAGCTGTTAGCTTAAGCTCTTTTGAGTCATCTATGTTGTAATTCATGATTTTACAGGTTCTTTAACGTATGAGCCAAAAGTAGGTGATACATAATAGCTCCCAACTGACCACAGAAGCAGCTGAAGCTCAAATAAACAAACATTTCTCAGTGCTGTCCTCTAAGGTGTTATAGCACCAGTCACAACTTTTGTTGTTGTTGCTAAATCCATTTCCTGCTCGCTTTTGCCTCAATCTAATGGACAAAAATGCACCCAAGTCATATTTTGTTTGTTGTGAGGTAAACATGTGTGACTCTGAAAACTAACAACAATTAGGCAATTATGTAACAATTGTGACAGGTCTAGTTATGTTGGACTTTACACATCACTGTTTCTAAAACCTTAACAAGCCATTAATATTGAGAACTTTAGTAAAAAAAATAACTTGTGTTATCAGTAGTATTTAAAAGTAATGCAAGTCCTAGAATTGAAGCGCAGGGACAGTCTATGAGCTGGGAAAATGCTTTCTACCGTGATTAAAAGACTTATGTACTTAACTTCCCATTCTAGTATTGTAATAGGCCATTCGGCCACCCACATCAGTGCCAGTAAAAGAGCAGCAGGCAGGTAACTTAGTGCTCAGTCAAATATAAAAGTGTGACACTGCACTTTGAAAGAGTCCTCCAAAACCTAGCATTTGAGCAGTTAAAATGTCCTGTAATGCATCCATATCAAATCCATATTAAAAAGAAAAAGTCACATTACCAGCATTCTCCGCTACACCATATGTGACCTAGATAGGCAGTTTTGTGTCACCATTAGCAATGGACTATTTTGGTCATGGTGCATTTTGCTTTGTAGGTGACTCACTTCTCACAGTAAAAATCTGTTGAGAAACGTCTCGACACCTGTTTCAGGCAGAAAATGGACGATGCCATGTCGAATAGATCATCTGGTTCCCTAAATAAAAGATGAGCTTGGCAGTAGAAACTGAGACTAGGTAAGAGAGATAAGAGACAAGCGTTTTTCCGCTCAAACTTGCTTTCAGAAGTTTTCTTTGAAAAAGTAATGATGGCTGAATACTGAACACACTGACCTATATATTCAGTAACATATGCTGTTACAGTACAGACAAAGTAACGCATTTATAATATATTTAGAATACACTGTGGTAATGTTTCCTTAATTTATGCTGTTCCTCACTGTTCCTTGCTGTTACTCGTTGTTTTCTTCATCTAATTTTTCTGTGAATTTCATCACCTGCTTCAGTCCACAGCTGCTCCCACAAAATCCCGAGCCAGAGTGCCACCTGTACAATGAAATAAGAAAAAGTGATAGTGAAATACATTGTGTGTGTGTGTGTGTGTGTGTGTGTGTGTGTGTGTACGTGTATGTATATATATATATATATATATATATATATATATATATATATATATATATATATATGTATGTGTATATATATATATATATATATAGATATATATATAGATATATATATATATATGTGTGTGTGTGTGTGTGTGTGTACTTGTATATAGCTGAAATGACAATAAAGCCTCTTGAACATGAACTTGAATATATATATATTGGTGACAGCCCACTGGAAATGAATATTCCTGCAACCAAGAATTTTTAATTTACCCTCAAGTGTACAGAGGAATTCACAATTTCGCACAATATCGCACTGCAGTCAGTAGAGACTGCAAAATGTTTTAAATACCTCACCGCACAGCGACCTTGATGTTTAATGAAAATTTCGAGAGCATTATGGTCCACTTTGCAATAAATTCAAATTCTGCAGTCACTGAAGCCTTTTTTCTTTTTCATAAAAAATATTTTCCCAGATGATGAATATCAGAGATTTTTGGAGCACTTGTATATATAAACACAAAAACAAATATATAAATAGATATGTGCAATCAAGCTATTTTCTCTCGGATATCCATGCATGCCCAGTTCGTATTTTCCCAAATGACAGCTGGATGTAGATTTGAGGTCATGCAGAGCCTGCCATTAGTCCAAGTGGTAAAGGTGCATGTGCATGACATACAAATTAGTATGCAATATCGCAATATAACGTTTATTTAAAAATTCTACTGGATAATAGTATTTTACTAGTATTTGCTTAAGAACAGCAAATGTCTGTTTCTCTTGCATGGACAGATTTAAGGCAGCTTAGTGGCCACATACACTTTTTGTTGTTTTGGCTCTTTACTGTAGCACATTAGATTGTAAAATGAAAGAATAAAAATAAAAAAGAATAACTCAGAATTTTGCAGTGCATCCTGTAGGCTTTAATTTGAGGACATGTGCAACTTTATTGGGTGAACTGTGTAATTGGACAATTTCCTGCTCAGTTGCTTCTAGGCCAACTGTGTGTCATTGCATCATTGGTTTGAGCACAACACATCTAACAGAAGGTCTCCAGCTGATTCTATATGTGGCATTTGCATGTGTAGTGTGTTGCTGTTGTCCAAATGTGGACCAAGAAAAAATCAATGGCACAAAAGCAGACCACCATGAGGCTGAAACACCAGAATAAATCGATTGCAGATATCTCCAGAACAACAACGGCTTGTTTCCCAGGCATAGATAAAGCGTTATCTTGGGTTTAATTGTTGGACTGTTGACAAATCACCACTGGAAATTGTTTTTAGTCTAGGCTTAGGCTTAATCCAAGTGTGCACATCACCACCTACCCAGCAAAGAAAGCCCAGCAGCAACTTCACTTTCTGTGGAGGATGATAAAAGCAACTTCCTTGTGCGGTGGGACAGTCGAGAGCGTCCTGACCAGCTCTCTAAATGTCTGGTACGGGAACTGCACAATCTCACACCACAGGACCCTACGGTGGATTGTAAGGTCACCTGAGAAGATCAAGTACTGCATCCACAAGGCCACCAGCATTCTGGACAACCTCTAGACCACCCCTCTCATGGACTCTTCATCCTCCTGCAATCTGGCAAAAGGTTCAGGAGCATTAGTTCGATAACTACCAGACTCTGCAACAGCTGCTTCTATTAGTCAGTCAGACTACTGAATGCACTGACGCCCCCCCCCAACATCCACCAGGACTAATCTATACATTTCCAACATCCACTGAGCACATACCGCTTAACCACCACTGCATACCTGCACTTTAATATTATATATATGGGTGGAGTTGAGGTCAGGATTCTGTGCAGGCCAGTCAAGTTCTTCCACATCAAACTCACTCATCCATACCCTTATGGCCCTTACTTTGTGCACTGGGACACAGTCATGCTGGAACAGGAAAGGGCCTTCCCTGAACTGTTCCCACAAAGTTGGAAGCCTTATGGGTGGAAGTCAGGCAAAGACTGTCCTGGCTTCGCAGAGCTGAATGGATCCACAAGCGCTGCAAACGGAAACAAAAAGAACAAGCCAGCTCCTTCAAAGACCCCTTTAAGCATGCCAGGCAGCTTCAGGAGGAGAAGAAGAGTGGAAAGCTCGACACCACCAGGGAGCAACTGGAACAGCACATCAGAGAACAGTACAGCGATCCATTAAGGAATGTCCCATTAGGAACACCAAGGTGCGTGCCCAAGCCTGCACCCCCGACTGCTGCATTTAACATCATGCCCCCCAAGCTCAGCGAAGTTAGGCAAGTCGTGGAGAAGGTAAGGTCTTCGTCTGCACCAGGCCCCAATGGAATCCCCTACAAGCTCTATAAGAACTGCCCCAAGGTATTAGAGCTGCTATGGTACCTCATAAGAATTGCCTGGAAAAAGCAACTCATTCCATCCGAGTGGCAAAGAGCTATAGCGGTCAAAGAAGTGAACTCCAAAGACATCAGCTAGTTCAGAAACATCGCTCTGCTGAATGTAGAAGGAAAAATCTTCTCAGTGCTGGCCAGAAGGATGACCACCTACCTGCTTGAGAATGGCTACATTGACACCAACTGCCAGAAGGCAGGAGTCCCAGGCTTTCCAGGGTGCGTAGAGCACTCTACAATGATCTGGGACCAGATCCAGAAGGCCAAGTGGGAGAAGACAGACCTGCACGAAAATTGTGATGTAACAGCTTTTAGAAGGCCTGGCAAAGTTCGATCAAAGCCAACTACCAGGGTAATACAAGGTCTGGTGTTACCAATTCATGCTCTATAGGAGGGTGATGTGGCCACTGAAAATGAGCGAGATCCCCTCATCCACCGCAAGTAAGATGGATGGAAAAGCCAACTCATTCATCCGAAAGTGGCTGGGGCTGCCACAGTGCCTCTCTGAAACAGGCCTCTTTGGAAGGAACACCCTCCAGCTGCCGCTCCAATCCATCAACCACATCAGCTTTGTTACGGAAGGTGGGGGGAGGAAAACCATCAGGCCAAGAGGAACACCTAGGCCGTTTTCCCCCGATCAGGAGTGGAACATGAGAGTCGATCTCTCCGCCCTGACATAGTGGTATGGTCCATCAAGGCAAAATCTGTGCTCCTCATTGAGCTCACAATACCAGCGGAGGAGGGGATGGAGGCAGCCTATGAACGCAAGAAGGCCAAGTACTCAGAACTGGTTGCTGAGTGCTGGGAGGCTGGCTGGAAGACCACCATCTATCCAGTGGAGGTTGGATGCCGAGGCTATGTGGGGCTGTCAACCATATGCCTTTTGAGGGATGCAGGAGTAACTAGAGGGAACCTAAAGAAGGCAACCAAAGAGCTAGCGGAGGTGGCTGAGGGGGGGAGCTTTTGGCTCTGGCTGAGGAGGAGAGACAAGTGCTGGGGAAAGAACAACTAACCCCGACAACAGCTGCGAAGGGTAACACCCATCAGTTGCAGGGGGTGACAGGGAGACTGTCACTGCTCCGCCACCAGGAGACATTCCAGGATTAAAGGAGTGAAACGATAACGAATGGTGGTTCCTGGCTGATGATCCTGCAGCTGACCCGTGGGCACCAGAGGAGGTGCGACTGGCAGCAATGCCCAGCAGGTGTTCCATCTTCCTGTACATTTGCCAGAGGAGGTTTGGAGCTCTGCAGTTACTGAGTCAGCAGAGCGTTGGTGACTTTTATGCACTATGTGCCTCAGCACTCGGTGACCCCGCTCTTTACATGGTCTGACACTTTGTGGCTGAGTTGCTGTGGTTCCTAAATGCTTCCACTTTTCAATTAAACTGACTTTTGGAATGGTAGCAACCTATTACAGTACCACGCTTAAATTCAGTGAGCTCTTTAGAACGACCCATTCTTTCACAAATGTTTATAAAGGCAGACTGCATGGCTAGCTGCTTGATTTTATATATCTGTGGCAATGGGACTGAATAAAACACCTGGATTCAATAATTAAGAGATGTGTCACAATACTTTTGTCCATATTGTTTGTGTTTATCCATATAGTCTATTGTAGACTGTCGGTGGCCATGGTCAAAATCAACCATGTATCAAGTATCTTGCTATAAGTAGGTGGGCATACTCTCCTCAGAGGTATACACTCGTATACACTGCATACCACATGTGTGTATGCATTACTATGCTAATGGTTACATCAGAGTATTTTTGCTTCAATGGTATCATAGTTTCTGAAACACTAACAAAACAAAATGTAAACATTTTTAGTATGGTTTGATCATGTTCTTTACATATGAACCACATTTTTAATGGATAAGAACACTGATGGAAAACACAATACTAAAACAACTATGGGGCCAATAAGTGGGATATGATTGACTGGTCAAGTCAGTTCCTTGACTTGAATTCCCTTGAGCATGTATTTCACCCGCTGAAGACACTGATGGACAGAATAAAGAGCCAAAACAACAACAAAACTGTCACAGTCCAGTTACTTATGGACTGCATTGTATGTGGTTTTTGCCATGTAACGGGCCCACAGGCAGAATGTGCCAATGCTCTGACCCACACATAAGCTGTACAGAGATTAGGAATATACCGGGTTTGACATTTGAGTATCATTAGGTGGCTGAAACAGTGAGAGGCAGGGTAGGAATTTGGGTGTGCTGGGATTTCTAATGAGCATGAGGATGAGATGACCATGTCAGTGGCCTGTAGGCTGTAACCAAATGTCTCTTTAAGAGTAAAAGGCCCCAAGGTTGCAGAAAATCCTTTGTTTAAGGAGCAGTGATGCTAAATTAATGACCAGTGGCCCATCAGAGAAATGGGCATCATTTACAGCACTCACAGTCGCACCAACGGTGAATTGCAAATGTTATTGGCTAGAGGGATGAATGCCAAACACTGACCTTTCAAGTACTCTTTTAGCTATGGATGAATTGTCTCAGAAGGACTACCATTTAAACACTGTCCAAGTGGCAGCAATACTCAGATCATGACAATTTCAAAGCACCTGTATGAAGCATCAGTTGATCTAATGACTAGGACAGCAGAAATGAGAGCTAACTCTTCTGACTGTCGTATTTATTTATTATTACACATATGTTTTTTGTTGGTTTGTTTTTGTGGAGAAATATGATGACAGTGACCAAATTAATAGATATACATATACAAAGAACTAACTGGCTGGTATATTAGTCATTAAAATTATTTAGTCATTAGTCAAAAAATCCGTCAATGACTTTTTACAAGTCACTTAAATATGTTCTTTACATATATACATACATATACATGATGTGAGTACAGTACTGTGTATGTATCTATAATTTCCAGTTATTTCAAGTCAGCCATTAAGTACAAGTTATTCATTTTTCAGGAGATATAAGATTAGATATAAGAGAGTCCACTTGCATGAGGAAGAGGAAAGTCATCAGAAAATGATTAAAAGATACAGAGAAAATGAGACTCCTAACAACCAAGCACGACCTGGTAGACCACCAAAACTGCCACCATCAGATAAAGCTTTCATCTTTTGAGAGAGAAGAGAGAATCTCATTCCACTCTTTCTTCAGATCTTAAAAAAATGCACAGGTGTTTCTGTCCATCCTTCCACTGTGAGACAACTCAACACTGAGTCTGAAACGATGTGTAGTTGCAAGAAGCCATTACTGAAAAAAACAAATAGACAGATCAATGGACAGATCATCCCAGAGTCCAGAACTCAACATCATTGAATGTGTTTGGGATTATGTGAATTGTGAAAAGACTGAACTTTGGAGGTGTGGAAAAGTATCCTGGCAGATTTCTTTACAAAAAAAGAAGTCTCTTGAAAAAGAAGAGCCATAGAGGCTATAATAAAGGCAAAGTGTGGACACACGAAGGGCCAATCCCATTTCACCCCTTGCCCCTACCACTTAGCCCTTAGCCCTCTGTTTTGCATGTTCACGTCTAGGGTTAGGGTGTCCCAATTTTTGTTGAGATAGAGGGGTAGGGTGAAGTGTTAGGGCTACATGGCCCTCCAAACAGAAGTTTTTCAGAGGCACACTCCAAACGGAGTGTTATGAGAAAAAAGAAAAAACAGCAAGATGGCTGCCCGAGCGACCAAAGAAACCCACAAATGTGAGAATTTTCTCCTTTTAAAAATTACGCTAACCGTTGTTTTATGTTTGTTTAATGTTGTTTCAATGTATTATTGTTGTTTTCTTCGTAACAAGCATAAAAAATCACTAATAGCATGCTAATGTCTCGGTAGTTAGCTAATTTTCCCGTTCCACCTTAAATAGTCCACCAGTATTGACGCCTGAAGCGCCAGTATGTAGCTGCTGCACCATTTAAGGTGGAACAAGAAAATTCGAACAAGAAGCTGGTGAATAGCTGACTTCAGCTTCGTATCACCAAAGAATTAGCGGTGAGTGACAATAAATAATTGTCTTATAACCCCTCTTCCCCCTAAATGTAACTAAAGCCCAGCGGCAAAGTTGCTGAACTTTTCTCTTCTCTGCTATCACTGAAGACGGGCCGGGTTGCCTACAGAGCACCGCTAGTAGCCTGTTAATGAAGCAACCACTAGCCCTTGTAACTCAGTTCCAAGGGGTTAGAGTGACACTCGAAAACAAGCGGTAGGGGTAAAAAGAAGAAATGGGATTGGGCCTAAATATTGAAATTTTGTTATTATATTTAGTTGTTGAGGCTTCTGTGTAATTTCCAGTTAAATATCTTTTCTACCTTCTTTTTCTTAACACAGAAAAATGACTTATTTAATGGCTGTTTGACTGGAAATTATACAACTGAAGAGCAGAGTCTTTTGTGCAGTACTGCACACTGCCGTCATAAGAAAAGTACATGTCAATACATGTGCTCCCGGTGTACTGTAGGTGTAATTTGGCTGGAAAGGCCATTTATAGGCTGTTTTACAGTTTGAGCCCTAATGGATCTTCTGTATTTTTGTTCTGTATGAGTAATTGAATGATTGGCTCAATGCATTATTTCTTTCAGAATGCTGTTGTGCTGCACACAATTTATCACTGACTGCAGATCATTGAATCTACAGTCTACTGAATGGTACATCTTGGCACTATTATTCTAACACAATAACAGTAACTGTCTATGTCTCTTGTGAGTCTTGAATGAAAGTGTGTGGGCAACAATGGTCCATGCATGTCAGAGGAACCAATTACTGACAAACCTATGTTCAGTACTGTATATTTTGGTGGTTAGGACATTAAAGAAGTCCAAAGCAGCATTAGTCTAGTTGTCTCTGTGGAACAGTAATTCAGCAAGACATTGTAGTTAAACGTTCAGGGAATGGTTGACATCAGCACAGCTGGAAAATGCTGATAATGCTGCAATGTAGCAGTTTTTTCTGAGCAGGAGTGATAATTGGTCAATGTCACCTAGCCTGTGTCAGAATCTGTCAAAGAGAGGGTGTTGTGTAAATATATGGACAGTGGGGAACCCTCCGGGCTTTCTAGGCCTTCAGAGAAGGCCTAATGATTTCTGTGAAATAAAAAAAATACATGTCCATAATTTTTAGTAAATTTTCATTTAGTAAAATCGACATGCTTTGTGTATTTAAAATCTGCAAGTGTTGCAGAAACACTTTTATGTCATTGTTAAGTTTTGTTTCGAAACAACAGAGTTAAAATCTTCAAATGCCCAACTAAAAATGATCCAACCAGGATTTTTTTTTTTCTCTCTGTGGTATTGAGGTAGATACAGCCAAGTGAGCTCTCCCATCGGTCAGGATTTTAGGAGTTGAACTGAATGAATTGACAGTAGATTCAGGCAGTCACATTTTGATTTCCAATGAGTGAGACCAATTTTGTGAGAATGTGCATCACTGTAGGCCTTCTGGAAGTTCTGGGTTCGTCACTGACTGCAAGTACAAGTGGTAACCTGACTAATGAGTTTCAGCTAGATGTTAGAAATGCAAAACAGTGGCAACTGTGTCAGGTCTCTTTACTGAGAGAGTCATTAAAACTGCTACAAGGTAAAATGTGTGTTAAAATGTTTTAAAAGCTCCAAAAACAAAAACATAAAATGTCTGTTACAACATAGAAAGTCTGTTACAAACTTAAAATGTCTGTGGTTCATTTAGAACAGCCAAACAATGCTCATTTAAATCGCCGCTAGCTTAGCACTATCATACTACTAGAATGGTGCTAGCAGGAATTAGCATTAGTAGAGGTTTTTTCTCCTTGTTTTTGACTGGGTTTTGACATTTACTGGCCCAACCTGTAGGCCTCATATCACCCCTTTAGTGCAAAATAATGTTATTCCTGCATAGCAATGAATGATGAGCAGCTAATCACAGAAGGTCAGAGGCATCATACATTGCATAACTGATGTAACATGTCAAACATGCATAGCCAAGTGAAAAGTTACAAAGAGACAGCTTTTATAGCTGGTGTATAAATCTGCTGAAAAATGATGAACAAGTCAGACTCTCATCCACCCTTTGCTTTGATCTCTTTCAGTTTTGTCATGCTGGCCTCATCTGATGGATCATATTAAGACAGCTGTCATATTTTATGGTCAACTATCTGACCTGGCACTGTACATTACAACGCAGTGCGAGACGTTTGGTTTGCACAACAGAAGCTTGATTATACACCAGGCTTCAGCATACAGAGCAGTCATCTGACTACTTGCAAATGAGTGCTGAAATAAATTAGAGCTGTTAAATATACTTTCCCATGATGAGATACTTTGCTCTATTCCAGAGTGAAAGTTTCTCAGTTTTTGGAGGGCTTAGTAATTCCAACGGCTGCTGCACTTACAGCACTCCACTCTGCCTTTACCAAATCCTCAACACATGGGTCTAATCCCAATTTCCACCAAACTGCATTCTAAACAGTATGGGATTTTTCTCTCAGTCTTTGCGAGGCCTTGAGTTTGCATGCTAAGTCCTCACTGAACCTGCCTCATTTTTACTCATTTCTGCTAGGCCTATTTCTTAGTGGTGCCTTCAGTCGTAGTGTCTTCGTATCACTCTATGTTTCTTATCAAAAAACCTTTGGCTGAAAAAAGTGCTGATAAGTGCTGTGATACTATTTTTCAAAGAAGAAGCCAATCAGTTTTCAATTTGTTTAGTTGTTGCAAACTGGCAATCAAAACATGCTCATTTACTTTTAAAAACATTTTGAAAAGCTATATATCCCCAATCTTTTGAGGGGCTGTGTCAATAATGTTCCCTAACATCCCTGTGTGCGTCTGCACTTGCCCACAGCTCTGGAAAGCTCCTTGTCTGTTACACCCATTTTATTAGTGGTACAGGGGTGATATTAACACAAGATAGGCTAGGGCCCCCATGAAGATACAAACTACAGTAAGATAATTGTCTGCTAATACAGTAAGATAATTTCACGTAACGAATGAATTAAAAACAAGTAAAAATGTATAATAAAGTATATCAGGCCTCAGACAGGAAGACTATGTGAAAAAAAAAAGGTGCAAGATCTGCCCAGCTGCCAAAGACAGACAAGTCAGCAACTGGTGTTCCCAGAGCACCAGCCCTGTGTGCAAAGAGCACAAACATGTAGTTGTCAAGATGATGGCAATTTGTGCTGCACACATGATTTTATTTCATCAGTTTTATTTACTTTTAGTTGGTCACATTCACCACAGTTCACTGCAGTTCATTGCTGTTACACTACAGGTCAATTTCAGCGTTATCGGTTATCAGTGCTATATGTATGTTGTGTGACATGGACAAACATATGTGTTTTATAATACACCATGTATTAAATGTATTATTTTTTGGCTAAATCACTGCTAAAATAATTAGTTAATAGAATAATAATTCATTATCACAATCTCACTTTAACACAGTTAAAGAAAAAACTAGTGCTGTTAATGCAGGTTTTTTGGCCCTATGAATCACCTGCAAATTGAATGCACGTCAGTCTAGCCTTCAAGTGAATCAGACTGTATTAGAAGTCACTCTGCACTCTTTGGATCTGGGAATGATGGAGAAAGGCCTCTTTAATGGAAAGTTTCATTTCAAAACTTTGCTAGACGGCTCGCTTGACAATACTAAGGCTGTGTGTGTCAGCTTTAGTTATCACTGGAGTACATCTAGCCTACACTGTCAGAAAAAAGGTACAAAATTGGGGTGGTACCTTCAAGGGTACATCTCCGTACCTTTAGTCAGGGATCATAGTTGTACCACAATCCATTGAAATTATGTTTTTTCCATTTTTTTTTTCTTGTCTCCAGGCTTTTTATTTTATTGTTCTGTTTTAAAACATTAGGTTATGAAAACGTACAAATACATACTTTTCACCTGGGAAAAACTTATGTAAGGTACACAATTGGACCTTAAAACCACTGTTGCATCTTTGAGGGTACATTTGCATTGTTTGTACCTTGATGAACCTGCACAGAACCTTTATTTCCAATAGTATGCAATATCAAATGCAAGCCAAGCACACATCTAACACCAACATCATTAAACAGCCCTGGTAAAATGCTATTTTTACATAGTGTTTTTGTTTTTCTTTTGTATTGTCTGCACGACATAATTAAGATCACGTCCAACGACTCAACTTATGAGTTGCCCTTAAGAGCCACAGTCATCACCTAAGCTGTATGAAACAGAGAGGAGAAAACTAGAGTTGGAGCTAACAGCGATGGTTGCGCTTACTGGTGAGTGAATAAAACTCCCTCACAATTAAAATTTTCTCTTGTTCCAGTTTTAAGAACTTGTTAGCCCCTTAAAACCCCAGGCTTATTATATACCTTGTTATTCTTGTTATTATTAGTATGTGATAACTTCAATGCAAACTAGTTGAGCTATTCTTAGGTTACAGAAGTGTATAATAAAACTTTGGGCATGCCGGTGGACCCCAGCCATTTAAGGGGATAAGTAAATTTATATTAATCATATTATGATTTTCAATTTTTAACTTCACTGAACTTAAAAAAACAGGGTAAAAATTCAAAATATTAAAAAATAAAATAAATTTGATTAATCATGATTAGCTAAACAAAGTCATGCGATTAATTGCGATTACATTTTTAGATCATTTGAAGGCCTATTTATTAGGATTTATTATTTAACATAGCTTAATGTAGCTTAGCACTGGGTTTGCAAACTTTTAGAAACAACTATAAATGTTGTTAAGTAAGTGTAATTCTAGGCATGAACTAGTTGTAAATGTTTATGGTTGATTACAGAGAAATCGGCTTTAAACCCAAAACTCACCATGTGTGGAATAAAGGAACACATAAAACGCACTAGCAGATAATCCCTATTAGTCAAAGTTGCAATATAAATAACATTATTTGCTCTTTAATGGACCAAACTGACATTCTAAATTCTTAAACTATTATCTTTCAAAATAACACAAAATCAAATCAAGCACTACATGGAAAGTAACATGAAACTGGCTGTTTAACGCAAGGAGTAATGCATTTGCTATGAAATTTTGGTATAGGCATAGCAACAGCATTTAAAAATAGCATGAGTGCACCTACCTGCCTCAAGTTACTAAGGCCAAACTAAAAATTATAAATCATTTGATCTTAGCTGATTCCGATTGTGCACCCAAGTTACACAACTGATTGTGTAACTTGCTATGTTCTCAGTTATGGAATTACATTTAAACAGTATAGAAAAAAAAATAACAGTATTAACTCTATACTTCTAAATGTTACACCAGAACTGTTCCACTGTTCTGCGTATATGTATATGTGCTCAGTGGGATCCCAGGTCAAACCTGTACAATTCCCACTGAGAGACTCGCCTGGTTGTCTGCTTGTCACTGATGAATGGGACTTTAATCTGCTTTCTGATGGTTATCACTCTCTCGGGACCCCACGTCCGCCCCCTCTACCCTTTTCATCTTCAACTTTTGATCAGAAGGTGTTCTCTCCAGGCTTCCACCGCTCTGCTGAACAGGAACGTATTCGTTTTTTTTTTTGCCTCAGACGTCAGATGTGAAAAAAAGAACGAAAATGGAATAATTATGAGATGGCATAGTATTTTCATGGCCTTGGGCCACGCAGAATAAATGCGTTTTCACTTTTATTTAAAACTGAACTCTTAAGTGCGAGTTCGTGTGCTCACGCTCCAGGCCATGCGCAGATAAGTTCAACTCCATTTGTCTCTTAAGTTTGAGGGCTACATGGAGGCAGGAGGAATTCCAGGGCTGTCAAGTGCCCTACTCACGGCCAAGTTTAAGGGAGTTTTTATAGTTGAGTTTTTAACCCGAGGCCATTTTCACTGAGTGTTTCAGAATGTTTGGTCAAAACACTGGGCTGGGTGAGCTGCTCTTAGCTAGCTGGATTCTGAATCATGATTGGTTCACTGGTTACTTCTTTCTTCTTTATTTATACACGGAGATCCAAATAAGTTATTTTTTTCTGCAGGTACATAATGCAACATGAATGAATTATCATTACCCTTTTTCTTATGTAATGCAAAATATCTCAATTAAATGTGTCCACAATTTTATTACACACTTCTATAGCCTAAGAAAAGCTCCATTAGTTTGCATTGAAGTCCCTGTAGCTACTGAATAATATGCCAAAATATGTAATAATCAAGTTGACCACCATTTCTAAGAAAAACAAAAAAAAAATCTACACAAAGTCAAATGAAGAGCTAAATGAGAACTTGAAGCTCCTCTTTTGTTATTACTGCTGGGGTTACTGACATTGTGTGAGAGATCATGTGACCACTAGACAACCTCCAGAGAACCCTGCCTACTTCTATGATTCTGTTAAACATGGACCATTCTACCGAATTAGTTCAAATTGCAGTGCCACAGTAAAAACTAATTATGTATTCAGATTTTAGTTACTTACAGAAATTAAGCTATAATCTGTTTAAACCCAAGGCATTAGTTGAGATAGTAATAACCTAAATACATATATCATCATTTATATGGTATTTTCTATTGGGAGGTGGCTGTCCCAAACCCTAACCCCTAAACCTTTACCTTTTTCAATGCTTTTTTTTTCTTTTTTTTTATCTTTCTGATTTCCTTTAAACTGAGGTTGAAAGATTTACAGTTTTCATGAGTTTAATTTTTAATAATAAAAAACTTGGTGTCCCATGGTTTCATGTCACTACCGAAACACAAACCGTTACAGTCCATAGGCAGAGCCTTATTTTGGCCACACCTCTGCGTTTTTAAGCAGGAAGTGAGACTGCATCCCTGTCCCTCATGGCCACATGGTGAGCAGTTAAGATCCCATTGTTGCGAAGTAAAAAGTTTGAAAATCAATGTGTACCATTAAGAACTGTCACTGCCAAAAAACACACTTTCTGCAAGAAAATTTTTGTGTTTTAATAAAAAAAAAATGATTTCATGTGTTCAAACTGTTCAAAAATGCATTTGCTAGCCATGTACCTTTTGAGTTGTGTTCAAAAGTAGCTAAAAGTGTCACTACTGAAACAGGCACTACTCTACGAAGCCCTGCTGGTGACAGTGTATAAATAAAAATAATGCGTGGCCACAACTTAGTAAGACACGGGAACAAGTTAAGTAAGCGGCCATGACTTAGATCCTAATGCGTGGCCACGACTTAGTAAGACATTGGAATGAGATAATTTAGTCTTGACCACATCTTAATAAGGCATGATCTCATTTCCATGCCTTACTAAGTCGTGGCCACGACTTAATTATCGCGTTCCCATGGGTCAATACGGCGTGGCAAAAAGCATTATTTTTATTTATACAGGATGTCACCAGCAGGGCTCCATACTACTGAAACATTTGATAAGTTTCATCAGTGCTATGACTATTTTAGTAGTGACAGAATGGAATGTCCTGTCATTTGCTTTCATAAAATACACATACAGGGTATAGGGTCACTCACAGCAAAAGGGTTTTAGTCTAAAGTCCAAGTCGGTTAAATGTGTCCAAAATGTGTTTTTAACTCTGACTTTAAACCAGTTCAGTAGAATAATCCAGATATGAGAAATGGAGAGAGAATATAATTAGCCCAGCTTTTCTGGCCTTCCAGTCGATTCACAGTTAGGATTGAATTCTTCATGAAAACATACCTGGCTCCTCCTCCCAAAGTCAGTCCTGGGTGTGGACTCAAGTATACAGGCCAAGTGTTTATAGCTCAGATGAAATCTTAGTGCAATATGGTGGGGAACAAAATTGGTCATATCCTGAGAGGAATTGGACTGGACACTCTCCATTGATGCCCTTGGGTGCATAACAGGTTGAGCGCTTCTCTCCAAGTGCATCAAGTCAGTTCCACATGGTTCTAAAATATCAGAATGGCTTTTTTGAGATCTCACACCTCAGAGGAAGCATTTATAGCCTTTGTACTCCAGTATGATGATACAGTTAGTTACAAGCATTGAGAACTGGGAGAACTGGCAAAAACATCTCCTGAAATACGTCTTCAAAGAATACACCTTGATTGTTTCTGCTTACACTTTGTTCCTTGCTGATCGGCCCTCAGTTGTTTTTTTGCCTACTCTTACACTTACAGTAGCAGCCCTGGAAGGAAAACACAAGGTGCAGTAGCTGCATCAGATTTGTGCGAGAGCTTAGCAGTGTCTCAGTAATAGAAAGGTTTTTTTTTTCTTTTCTGAGGGGCGGGCTGCCAGCACTGTCTCTCTGCTCTGTTCCTCTGTGCCGTCTCAGCAGCGCGAGTGTGAAAATCCCCTCCGCAGTGCTAGCCCAACAATCTGCACAGTCTAAGACTGACATCATCCTCTTCCATCAGATAACTTCTGAACGCTGCTGATGCTGCTGGGAAAACTCGCAAAGCTTATTCCAATCCCAAAATTGTTTCTTTTCTCTTTTTTATCATCATAAAAAAAAACCTGCTTGTGTCATCATAAAAGTCACATACAGTAGCAGTCAGGAGTCTGGACACACCTGAATCAATTGTGTTTGTAAAAATCAAGACATTTGGATCGAAAAGTGAGTTCCACAGGTCTAAAGGGGAATTCCACCCATTTTTTTCAAAATTTCAGAGTGGTTTGATGTGAAATGCTTTGTTCTACAGAATTTTCCCAGTAGTATAGACAGGAACCAGACATCTGAAGAGTTTAATATCTCTAAAAGCTCCCTCACAGAAAGTTGAAATGGTCTTGAATATTTTCTCTGATATATAGCTGAGACACTGATTTACAATAGTTTTAAAAATGTTTTGGCCTAAAATATATTTTTTAAATCCATCCTTTGATGGTGGAGAGGTATGCGTAAAATAGTCCACAAAGAAAAGTTAATAATTTTTTTAGATTGACCACTATTTAATATTTTACCATCATCAACATTACACATAAAATCTCAGAAGACATTAATAGGTTCACTGGTGCTTTTGAATAGCAAATAAAATATATTTGTGTTGCAGCTTAAGTAATCTGAGTGAGTAAGTTTCCCTACAATGGAACATTTCACATCAAACCACTTTGATAGATGGTCTACAGTTTGGCTTTGCTTACATCTGAATCAGTGAATTACACAGAAATTTTGAAATCTGAATCTGTGGACTTCCCCTTTAAACAAGTACTAAAAGAATTATTTGCTTCTAAGAGAAATTAAAAATAAAAAAATTAACATTTTTGCAACACTTTATAGTAACAGGCCCTAATAAAGAGTCACTTGACCATTAGTTTCTTAATGACAGTTAATAATTATGTAATACCTACATATGCATCAATAAATGGTATCATTTATAGCCTTTTTGGTGCTATATAGAACCATTTTCATAATGGTTCTCTGTAGAGCCATGTCCAACACATGCTCCGTCAATCTGAAGAACCAATGCACCATGCAAAGAACCATTTAAGCATGAACTCGTAGTTCTATATAGAACCATTGCATTTACTAAAGTACACTTGAGGAACTATCTCTTTTAAGTGTGTGCTTAACCTGGTTAACTGCACTAAAAAAGTTGATATATTTTACTCATTACTAGGTTGTGCTCATTGCTCCCTTTTAGTCACTGCATCATTCACATATCATCACTGTCAGAAAAAAGTCTTGTATCTCCAAAAGGCAACTTTACAAGAGAAGGAAAAAATATTAATGGAAGTTCATTTATTCCAACATATTTATTCCAAGCAAATTTTCTGATTCTGTTGGTCCATTCACCATGAAATTTTGCATCATGAAATTTTGATACAAATTATGTCAAAAAATGAAAAATGAAAATATCAAGTTTAATCCAGGTGGCAGCTATATGTGTTATTTCTTAGTTCTAATGTCTTCACTACTATTATAAAATGTGGAAAGCAGTATAAAAAAGCAGAACCCTTTTATGAGTATGTCTATATGTTTGACTGATACTATATGTGTTTGTAAGCATTTTCAAAAATGCCATTGTGCATTTAAAAGAACAATTAAACAGCGTTAAAGTCCATGTCTTTAATCTTTATCCTGAGTTCTGTCTGGAAAGCATGCACAACTTCAGTTCCAGTGGAACTTTTGAGGCCGTGCAAATAGGTCTCTCAGAAGAGCGAGCAGTGAAAAATGCTGATGTGCTTCAGTAAGCAAACAGTTAAAGACTAAACTGCCTTGTTATTTAATACAAGGTTACACACTAACACATCTTCATGACAGATAAAAGCCTACGGTTGTAGGCTTTTAAGAATTGGGCCTAAATCTTGACTGGAATCGATGCTGTTTTACCTGATAAATTGCTCCTCTGTGACAGTTTGCAGTCGTCTGTACAATCGTCTCCTTGTGAAGCCAGATGAATCTTTGCGGCCGATGCGACTGCTTCTGAAGATTCCCTTGCTACCATTTCTATTTATTTCTTGCACATTTCTCTGCACTGACGACAGTGCATATTTGACACCTATATTTTTGCCCCTATTGTCAGCAAATTCGCTGCTCCATATATTGTTCCATTAATAACAGCCTCAACCCAGTGCACCCAGTACTTCCTATTGTTTCCCTGACAGGCCTGCGTCTAGTTTTATTAACAAGCATCAATTTCTTCAACATTTCCATCTCTGTTGTCTGTTTCAAACTTGTCAAATATGCAGTGGCACTGAAAGATTTTATAAATAGCACCCTTGACAGACACATTGGCTTTACACAGAGTTCTGGGAAAAGAGTTTACACGGCCACACTCAATGTGTTTTTAGCACTGTGAGAAAAGAAGGTCACTTCAGCTGGGGACATCTGTGCTACTATGTTGTTGCTAAGCAACAAAGCAAACTTTCAGATTTAAACACTAGATTGTTATTAGTTTTGCTAACTGATATCGAACTTGCAAAAGGTTTCTTTGCTGACACAGATATTTCCCACAGGTAATAGTAAGCTATGATCATCTGAATATAAACAAACAAAATAAACATTTGTTGTCCACTTTATGAGAAACATCAGTCTTGTACATCATGTCCTTCTTCTCTGTGGCCACTTTTTTTGAGGTCCACTTACTACACAAGTCCACTACATTACATACTGTAGACCGTCTATTATCATGCACAATTTGTCAACTGCACACTACCCCATTCATCATTGGTCAGTTTCTGACCACAGGACTGCTGTTGACCAAATATTATTAAGCAGTGACACTGACATGGTCAGGGACAGATCACTGACTGGGCCTTGGGGCTAATTGCTAGGGGTATCTGACTGCCAGAAGCCTCTGACAACCACAGTCCTGGGGGCAGACCACAAGGCTCAAAGTGGCTCTTTGGACACTTTGGACAGTCCACTACAGATGTAAACATTGATGAACAAATAACCCTTGAATATGTACAAATTACTCAATAAATTAAATAAATTAAGAAATGTTATCTGTTTTCAGGCCCCTCAAGTTTGATACTATTATTGGGTCAGGGCCATTCAAATGAGTCCATCTACCACCAAGGTGTCAACATCTGTTGATGACTTACAATATTCTATTCCAAGTAAATTTGTGGTATTTTTATTGGTCCATTCATCATGAAACGTTCACACAGTGTAAAAAGTAGCTGCTGCTTTCCAATAGCAAAAAAAAAAAACAGCAGCAACAAAAATGTTTTTTCTAACAGTGACATTATGTGACCCAGTTATCTGCTCTCAGGACCCTTGAGTGTTATTCTTTTAGCAAGTCATGTGATTTTGTTATTTTCATTCAAATGAGTTGTTTTAAATAGTGTGTGATAGCAGAGTTCCATCATTTTGTTTAATTTGAAAGCAAAAGAGAATCTGGGTGATTTTCTACCGGGGGGCCATTTATAATTCATAATTGAGCAAGCTAGTCAGCATTTTTCGAAGTCAGTTTTATCGCGGAATTGCCATCTTTGTCTCCCTCTGCTTTCACTCCTTGTTGCTCACTAGCAGCTCAACCCAGAGTCAAAATGTTTGAAGCACAGCAGTGTCCTAGTTAATCAGTTGACAGAGTCATGGGGAAAATATTTTCTTAATCAAAAATATTGTTGATTTCCATTCCACCAGTGGAATGGTGACTAGGGGTCCCTCAGTAAGAGGTTAACCCCTTAAAATCTCAGTCTTACTACACACTAAGGCTTATTATTCAGTAAGTTCAGGGACTTTCATTGCAGACTGGTTGAGCTATTTTTAGGTTAGTGTATAATAAAGTGTATAATGAAACTTAGGGCCCTAGCCATTTAAGGGGCTGGCTGTATCAAAAGCCAAAGAGGCATAACCTGGTGTAAAGAACAGAAAACGAACCTTCTAAACAATAGAAAAGTCACCCTGTAGTAGGCACACTGCCTGTCCAAATGCAACATAGTGCAACCATTGGAAGTTTAGAAGTGACTTTGACATGCAAATGGTTTAATCGCAAAAGCCCCGGAGGCTCCAAAGAGACACCACCTCAAAAAGCTGGAAGACGTGTCTTTAAAGACGAAAAGAGTTGCATCAGTGGTTGACGCCAGCTCGATTTCAGTTGATAATCGCTCAGTCCAGGGAGAACAGCTGTCATGTCGTTTCTGATCTGTCTGATGTTTTCTCGCTATGCCTCTCAGTTTTTTCATGGCGCATGCTTTCTTGCACCTTTTTACCTCTTACACCTTCTTACACTACCCTCAGGTGTAGCTCAGACCTTTGATTGAGCGCAATTTGCTCTGAATGTTCTTTTACTCAAAAGCTGACTGTTCTCTTCTGGCCCGGCCACTTTAAGGTTTCTATTTATTTATTTATGTGTTTATTTAATCTTTCGAGGTTGTAATAGCAGATTTGAAAATCTTTGTCATGCATTAAAGAATCCTTCTGTCGAGTGAATCATGTTATTTAATGTGACATTAGGTTAACATACGCTGACAGTGTGCAGTCATCACTTGGCGGAGGTTAAGATGGTGAGCTACTGTCACTGTCATTGTCATTGTTGCAAAACAGCAGTCAATACAAAGAGAATGAAGGAGATGGATTGAAAATAATAGGCTGTTATTGCCAAGATATTCTGCAAGTGTCTGACGCAAGTTTCATCCCAAGAGCATGTAACTCCCTGAGCTCTTTAACGCACAGGGATTTTTTGGCCAACGGTCTAAACTGCCTCCAGCGCACTGAAGTTCGCCTTGCGCTGGGAAACACATGTATATGCATTATGAATAAATAATATAAGCCTCTAAATATCCTCTAAATGTGCAGAATAAAAAACATTTAAAAATGAACATCATATGCTCAGCACTGTGGACATTTTGTCCCCATTTTGCTCCTGGAGTACTTCCTTATTCTCTCACTTTGCTTCTCCAGCATGTCTAGTTTTACAATTCAAGTCAAGAGGTTTTACTTTTTCCATACTATTTAAATGTTATTGTGAAGCATGAAAAGACATATAGTCATGTAAAGAAGTAAGTACACTTCATAAAAAGTTTAGACTTTTTCAGCATGTTTGGAGGTACAGATATCAAGTCTTCAGTTAAACAGTGTTGACCGACAATGGTGATATAATTTAACAGGTGGCACTTAGAATAAACATGTTTATTCTTTATATAACCGAAATAAACAGTAATGCAATTTTCTTATGTGAATAATGTAAGTACATCCCAACATATATCACTACTTCAAATATGTCAGACTGAAATCAGGTGCAGCCGATTAGGTGCTGTTGATTAGAACTGTTGGTGTTGGTGTTGGAGGATATCTTGGAGGAACGTATTTTATTTGAACCTCAGATATCTGGCCTGGTTTGTTCTTTGTTATTGAAGTGTGTGGCATCATCACGCCTAGATCAAAAGATCTCCCTGAGGCCTTCAGAAAGTTTTAGATGCCGATGAGTCTGGGAAGAGGTATAAGAAGATATCCAAAACATTGGAAATCAATGATTGTCCGGAAGACCATCTACGAGTGGAGAAGATTTAAAACCACTGCCCAGGCCAGGCTGGAGAAGATGTAAACAGTCATTCAGAGTGGTTTGATGTGGTTTTTCATAGTTGTGGTGATAGAAACCAGATATGCAAAACATGTAATGCCTCTAAAAGCTTCTTCACAGTAAGTTATTATATGTAATGTTTAAGAATTTGCTGTATGGTGCCTGGGACATTGTTTTACAATAGTTCAGAGTTAAGGTTTTGGTCTAAAGCATATATTATTTAAATCCACGGTGGAGAGGTGCATGCTGGATGTTGTAAGACAAACTATTATCCAAAGAATACTTATTTTTGCAGATTTAATAGCTATTTTAGCATCATCAATATTACTAATTAAACCTCAGAAGACACATGTACACTGAAAGCCCTACATTATTTGTACTTAAATGAAGTTATAATTACTTAATTTTGTTGCAATTAGTTGCTCACATTTAACTCTCACTGTACTTATTTTAATGAGAACACAAAAACACAAAAAATAAGACAGTATGGGGTAGAGTTACCCAGAATATATATATTCACTTTAAGTTTTAGGTATCTAACCATGGATGTGTTTAGTGTCTCTGCCTAGTAATCAAATTGTTGCCATGTCAGTCGTTTTTCCTCAAAACTGTCCTAAGAGTATACAACTCTGAAAAAGTGTCTTAATTTTACATCTCAGTTTGTGATCTCTGCAGTTATGTCAATGTTGTGAAAATTAATATATTAATAATGCAGCAGTTGAACTCAAGTTACTTGAAGCTCAAGTTTTAGCAACAGTATAGTCTGTGTTTATACTTTGTTAGCTAAGCTAAAAAGCTAGCATGTATTTATGAAATTATATCATGTATAATTTCAAACAACTAAAAAACCTGAGTTTCAAAACTTAATTCATTTGAAGCAACAAAGTAACTCAAATAGTAAACTGAACTTATCATGGTTTCACTGGTTATTTTAGATAGTAAATAAAGTGTCTGTTTGTGTTGTAGATATTGTGACTCCTGGTTCTCATCACCACTGTAAAGAATTCTGTAAAATCCTCATCAAATGCTCTGCCCAACTTTATTTTCATCTCATGAATAAAATTATGCAAAAATTTTGAAACACAAAATTGTCAGTCCCCTTTAAAGTCGTACTAAAATGCACAAGTACACAAATACACCAATTTTAGAATCTACGTCCAATTTAAATTCTCCGCTTCTTGATAAGTAGTTCATAGAAAATTATGCCATGCTTTTGTTATTTTAAGCAATTACTGCAGCTCATAGTGGTTAAAGGGATGAAAAAATCTAATGTACACAGCTTACTCCAAATATAATCCATTGCCCAAGACATGGTTGATGTCCAAAGTTTGCGTCTGTAGTTTTGCAGTGAAGCTATGAGACAACTACAATAGAAGTATAAAAAAAGATTTTGGGTCACATAGACTTCCATTACTTGCAAACTACTGTAGCCTCCTAGTCTAGAGTGCAAAACTATTGAGGCAAACTGGCCATCAATCATGTCTTGGCCATTCAACTGTATTTAGGACATGAGGAAAATTGTGTAAATTCGAATTTCAACCCATTCCTTTAAGCTAATGAAGGGCTTGGTAAGTAACTGAAGAACTCCTCCAGATTTGTCATGAGCTGGGAAACAATACAATGTACTCAAGACTACTCGAAGACTAAGACCGAGAAACACCCCTCTAGAGGTCCGATTCTCACTTAGCACAAAGCCTTTGCTCAACTCTCAGATGAATCAAGTCCCTCTGCTTGTGCTGTTAGTGTCTTTGCAGTGTAGCATATCTCTGCAGAAGCTTTTTCTACCATTAGGCCGCCAGCAAGCCAAAGCAGATAATGACAGAGAATATAATAATGCTTTCACAATGGTGGCTTTGTAGAAATGTGCTAGGATGAGCAAGGCAATGCTGAGTTCAAGATAAAGAGGTTGCTCTGTTGCACTTTAAATAGTGGATTCCATAATTTTCCAGATATAAATGTCATATTTTGATGAGACCTTTTTTCATGACGGCATCCAGACGACTGGAAAATTCATGTGAAATTGTGACTTCTAGTCTAGAAAGCACTCCTGTAACAGGGCCAGATTAAGATCCTCTGTTGCCCCTTGGCATTGGATTTATGATTTGTCCCCACAAAGTCTGCAAACGTAAGACTTTCTCCATCATATGCACCACTCATCGATAGACAGTACACCTAAGACCCTGCAACAGCTTCAGAGAATTGTCCTGTTAATGCCTCACAAAAGCTGAACTATCATTAGCTCCTCAGCTAAGACCAGGTATGCCAGTGAGAGCACATCATTGTACCTCAAATAAGACGCCGAAATGTCTTAATAGTGTTTTGCACAATGATGCTGCTGTCTAACAGATTTAAGGATCTTATAATGATGTTGCTTATTGGTCATTTACAGTTGGTCTGTTAGACAGACACTGACAAGCCTGGTACTCAAATCATTTTAAACATGTACACATTTATTTTATTGTCTTTTTATTTATGTTTTGGCAACATTTTGGTGTCCTTGGACATTGGGCACCCCTGGGCTGTCACCCGGGTCACCTATATGGTAGATCTGGCCATGCCAGTAGGTGACAGATATAAAAACAGATCAAAAGTTAGAGGTGTTTGGTCTAGCCCTAATGCTTTTGTCAAATTTCCATCAGGCTCAGATCAGGTCTCAGCTGTTCCTTGGGTGCATGGGACAGCATCGATTATTCCCCTTTTAACCTCATCGACATTCCACAGCTGTGGCAATTAGCCACCAAGGACCCCGGCAATGATTGTTTGAAAAGTTCCTCTCTGCAGATTGTGAACGCGGATTAAATATTTATCATGTGCTCAGGCATTTCATCAGGTTGGGCGTGGAGAGGCCCTCAGGGAGAAAGATACATTTATTAAATTCAGAGATGTGGCTCACTGTTTTAACTTAGGAGTCTGAACACAGGCCTCCTGCGGGACTTGTGATGTCATAATCTCCCTGCAAAAAGTGTCATTTCACATGAATGTATTGTAGGGTAGTTTTCCACTGAATAAAGAACCAGGGGCCAGTTGCAACCAAGTTTAGACGTAGGCTAGTTGTAACGTAGTGTTTGCTAAGTCAAAACAGGTTGCACCACACTAACTAGTTTAAACATTTAGCTTAGTATTTAGTAAGTGTTCACACCTCCTGCTAAGCAGGTGTAAACATTGAGGATACCAGCAGAAACCACATAGAGCATACAAAGACAAGAACATGACCTAACTTTTTGGTTAAGATAAACAAAATAAGATGTTCTGTGCTATAATTTAACTTACAGCTCTTACCATTACCCTGATTTTAACTTCAAACATGAAACTAGCATCCATAGCTCCAGATCAGTGAGACTCAGCAGCTGCTGAAACATTTAAATCAATGCAGGTGATGTGTTGGTTGGACATTTAAAGAAATACACATTCCTAAGGAAATATTACTGAATAAATAAACAAATTGTGCCTATATGGCTATAATATAAACTTGTAAATCCTTTAGATTCTATACTGCATATTTTTTTCCATGTAAAGCAAAAAGTCAGCATAAGCTGCTGTCTCGTTGCCATGGCAACGTGTTTACAGATTGGTTCTGAACATATTGCTTTATCATAATAAAGCAACATACACATTAGTTTATTTGGGTAACACTTTACCATAGGTCATTGTACGTAAGGCTGCATATCCACCTACATAAGCTCATCAGACAACTGAAAAAAGCCTACATAAAACTGCAAGGTGGTTAATTTGCCAAATGATGCCTTAGAGTGACACAACATTTAAACCGTGAATTGTGGTTAGTTTTTACGATGGTTCCAGCTGCATTTCAGATGGAAAATCAACTAAAACTAGAATAGTAAACTCTGTTTGCATTCTTGCTTATGAAACGCTAGGCCTTGCCTGGATGCTGTTTTTATACCCAAGCCTAATTGAATCACCTGTTGAATATGTTTTTTGAGGAGGCTTTTTGAAATTGCTGCGTTCACAGTCAATAAGTTGTCAATAAGTTGTTCCTGTTAGTCTAAAGAGGGCATATTTGTGATTTGTGGTGGTCTGTGTTGGGCTGTGGGGTAGTTAGTTTGGGTCTGGTGCAGTGGTGGTTCTAGAGAATGTTACCAGGGGTGGCAAAGCGTTAGCAGGGAGTTTTGGAGAGTGTTGGAGTTGTTTCACCGATTGCCAATAGACACGTGCTCACATAAAGAATGTGTGTGTGTGTGTGGGGGGGGGGCGTTGCACGGGAGATGAACGTGCAAGTGTGGGGGGTGGAGAGTTGTTCCATCGGCAGCAAACTCCTGCCCCACAATAAGGTGGAAGCCAATGACCTGGCAGAAATTTTGGGGTGGCCAATCAGATTTCAGAGAAGTCTTGGCCACCGTGTATAGACATTGCAGGGACAGACGTGACCTGCCCCATATGGAAAAAGATATATTCATATATATTCATATAAAATATATTCAAAATTATATTTTTGCAATGTATAAGAATGGCCAAAAATGATTTGATTGAAATCAAATATATTTATTTGATAAATATATTTAAAAAAGGCATTTACGTGTATTTTTTATTTTTTTAGGAATTGTTACATTTTTAGGAATTGTGTATACACAATGAAATTACACAACAATATGTAAGAGATTGACTTTTGGACACAAGAAAGGAAAGGAACAAATTATCACTGAAACTCACTGAAACAGCACTGAAATAAAACTCTCCCTGTCTTCTTGAAAACTGGCTGATGAATTGAAAACAAAGCCTTAAGCTTTCAGGATGTCTGAAGAAAAATTACACCATGAAACAGCAAGACAATTCTAATTGTGAAAGAAGACAAAAAGTTCTGAAACATTTGACAGACAACGTTCACACAGTGCACATACACTAAGACTTAGTGACTCTGTGTGTGCGTGTGTGTGTGTGTATGGGTGTGTATGTGGACATTAAAAGCACTGAGCTTTTTTTGCATCACTGAAGGTTACTCTTTGCTTTTAATGAAAACTTTTTGCAGTGGATGAAGTTAGATGGCACTTCTTAGAGATAAAAACAAGCCATGATCCTTTAAAAGACATTCACCGCTAAATACACTGACAGCTCCACACATTCAAAGCTTCTTTTATATTTTTGTAGATGTGAGCATCACACACTGATGAGCTCTGAATCCTCTTCACACACCTGCATCACAACATTAACAAAAAAAAAAAACACTCTTTATGCACAAACAAACTAAAGAGAGAAAAGTTTTGAGTTACTGATTTATCAACATGAACTGTACAGCTGAATGCTAAGGTAGGCTACTCACACAGTTAAAGAGACAAAATCCAGCCCAGTGTATCTGTTCATTTCGTATTTCCTTTGCTTCACATTTTGCCATTATCATGTTAGTTAACAGTGAACTCTCATGCTGGCAGTAGTATGCTGTGAGTGTGTAAGAATACAACTTAAATTTCTCAACTAATCGCTAATATAGCCAACTAGATACGAAACCTGTAGCCTAAACTGAGCAGCTACTGCAACAAGGCTAAAATGTGTTTACTAGCTATCAACATTCTGAGGTCCAAATTAAAAAACAAAAATTATGCAGCAGACATTTTACAAGCATACTCGGATAATTGCCCTAGTATTTTTAGCGTAGTCATTTTTTTGCCTATAGTGTGTGTGCTGCATACCTGAACATCTGAAGAAGTCAAAGTCAATCTGGGTAATGTTAGTGTAGCGGCTTATCAGATGTAAACATAGTAAACCTTCCATCTTCCTTTGACTAGGTAGGCCAAACTGTAGCTGCGCCTCTGAAAAGGCTATAGCATTATCAGAACGGTGCTGTTTCCACGTTAAATCTCATGAGTGGAGTTATATAAAAAAAAACTTCTGAAATAACCAAGGTCTGGACCTTGGTGTCCTCATAGCTAGCGGTAGTTACAGTAATGCTGAGCAGATCTCTTTTCTTGAAAACAATGTTAGTTTTGGGGTGTAGTGACAAACTTCACTTTCCTCCCATTTTTGTGTTGCATGTGGATATATTTTTTATTATTTTCCCTCACAACATAGAAAATCATACTGATGAACCTCATCTCTGTAATGTAGATGAGCACTTTTTCCACCACTAACCATCTTGGGAGCCACAACATTTTATGTCCATTTTATTGAAGTAATGTTTTACCATCTTGGCTGTAAATATGTCTCAGTATGTGCGAATGCCCTAATGTAAATGAAAACACAGACTTATTTTGCTTTGCTTTAAGCTTTTCTCGTATCTCTGGCAGGAAACTTTTCCACAAAAGTAGAATAGCTTCTTGTAAAATATCTCTCAATGTTTAATTTTTTTATGAGACTGAAGTCAGCTTCTCATTCACCTTAAAAGGTGCCTGAGGCACCAAAATTTAACTGCTGCACCATTTACGGTGGAACGGGAAAATTCTAACAAAAAGCTGGTGATCGAGAAGCTGACTTTAGCTATGCAACTTTTTAGTGTTGACAGTTCCTCACTGCAGATTATAATCGCATCAGGAAACCTGCTGGAGTGATTATAAATGCAAATAAGTCCATTTGTCTCCAAATTATGTCTGTCTTAAATCTTTCTATTTGCCTTTTTGTTAGCTACTAGCTAGGCGAGACTGTTGTCTGCGTTGCTGAGTGACCAGCAGTCTTCTCGCCAACCTTCAGGGTTAAAGGGTGAATTAGCAGTTATATATTAGCTCCAGCATTTAAGACCATTTACTGTTTAAAGGGTGTTAAAACAATCAACAGAGTTTTATTTTACTACAAAGAAGGATTATTTTATTTTTACCTAAAAATCTAATTCTGCTGTGGAGACACAATAGGGCAGTAAAAGAGCTGCATGCAGGCCCGGAGCCACATGTTGCCAACCCCTGGCCTTGTGCAAAGACCGCCCCTGCACTGTCAGAATGGTGATCTCACCTCTGAGCTCAGTGTATGACGTTAAATCAACATTACACAATAAAGAATCACTTTTTTACTTTTAAATGATATTTTCTTCAAATCAGTCCACATACTGACACTGTGGTTGGTTACAATGGCCACAATGTTCAGTGTTTTGAGAAGGTAAATACAACCCCATTTCCAAAAGAGTTGGAATGCTGGGAAAAATGTCAATAAAAACAAAATGCGATGATGTGCAAATCATTTAAACCCTATATTTGATTGAAAATAGTATGAAGACCGCATATCAGATGTTGAAACTCAGAAACTTTATTGTTTTTTGAAAAATGATATGCCCATTTTGAATTTGATGTTAACAACACGTTCCAAAAAAGTTGGGAGGGGGGCAACAAAAGGCTGATAAAGTTGTGTAATGCTAAAAAAACACCTGGTGGTTGATTGGCAACAGGTCAGTAAAATGATTGTGTATAAAAAAAGCATCCCGGAGAGTCTTTCAGAAGTAAAGACGAGGAGGGGTTCACCATTCTGTGAAAGACTGCACGATCAAAATAACTTTTATCAACAGAAAATAACAAATAGCTTTTGCTTTCCATCATCTACAGTACATAATAACATTAAAAGATTCAGAGAATCTGGCAAAATTGCTGTGTGCAAGGGACAAGGCCAAAAACCAGTATTTGCTGACCATGATCTTTGGGCCCTCAGGTGGCACTGCATTAAAAACAGGTATGATTTTGTAGTGGAAATCACTGCATCAGCTCAGGAATACTTCTAAAAACCACTGTGTGTGAAAACAGTTCATCGCTGCATCCACAAATGCAAGTTAAAACTTGCACTGCCACCTTCTCTGGGAACAAGCTCATTTAAACTATACCAAGGGGAAGTGGAAAAGTGACAAGCACGTCTGTGAAGGCACCATTAATGCTGAACGATATATATAGGTTTTGGCATCATATGCTGCCATTTTTTCAGGGAAGGCCTTGATTATTTCAGCAAGACGATGCAAAAACCACATTCTGCATGTATAACAACAGGGTGGCCAGAGTCTGGGTGCTAAACTGACCTGCCTGCAGTCCAGACCTGTCACCCATTGAAAACATTTAGCAAATTATGAAATGAAAAATACGACAAAGGAGATCCAGAACTGTTGAGCAGCTGAAAAAAATTTCACATTCAAGTCTACAGCAGTCGGTCTCCTCAGTTCCCAAACACTTATAGAGTTTTGTTAAAAGAAGAGGTGATGAAACACAGTGGTAAACATGCCCCTGTCCCAACTTTTTTGGGACATATTGTGAATGTTAAAATTATCACTCAGATTACTAACATTAGCTAGTTAGCTTATTGCTAACAGTGGATATGTCCATGTTTTTTTTCCATTTTGTGCGGAGGTCGAAAATGACACGAGCTCAAGTCGAACTCAGCAAGTTTCCTATCAGGACATTGTAATTATCAGTTTTGTACTGAGATGGCTTGTTTGCACTTTGCACTGTAGTAACAAATTTGACACAAATACTAATGTACATAATCACAATAAGCATATATAAGTTTAATGCATATTACTATGTTCTAACACCATTGAAAATGGCACTCGCTTTTTGCTTTGCGACAACTGGACCAATAAAAATGATCCAAAATTACTTGAAATAAAATCTTGTTGTCTCTAATACATTACAGTTGTGAACATTTTTTCCTGTAAAATTTCCATTTCTGAGATGCCAGGTTTGAAATCCTAACTGCTGTTTTTAAAATATAGGTTAGGCCTTCATGTAGGCTACTAGCACTCATGAATTGTGAAGCAAAGACTGGTGATGAGCTGGAAAGTGCCTCAGAAGTGGAAATATAGGCTAGCCAAAGTATCTCTGAGGTCCCCGCATTGAGCATTGTGACCCATTTAGTCATCTGTGCTTTTTAACCCTGTTCCACTGAGCTCATCCCCAAACAGATGGGTGCTGGGGGGAGCAGGCGGAGTTTGGCTCCGGCACTAAGTTACCACACCTGCCGCCCTGCTGGCGCCCACTCAGGCACACACACACAAACACTCTACACACCCAAAAACTGCCACGTGCTCCTCCCACCAGAAGAGAGAGTTGGTCTGGTGCCACATACAATTATGATACCAAAGCCAAATTGAAACGAGAAGGATTTTTGCTTGCTTTTTATATTTTTGCTGTAAAAAACTAATCAAAACAAAGCTGATTAACAATTTGCATATGGATATTAAGACACAGATTATAATCTACATAAAGATCTGTTCATGTTTGATGTATTGAGTGTAAATATTTTGTTAATTCTAGCTGATGTCAGTGAAAATGTTTTTCGTGCTTTCTCATTAATCCTTAATGACTAACTACCCCAGGTCAAATGAAATGTTTTGTTGATTTTCTAAATGAAAACAAGTTAGGACTTGAAATCTGCTCTATAGGGAGCAAACTTAAAAACATGGCATTTTTAGTGTTAGTTTAGCAAAATTTAGAGCACAATTTCTATTTAAAGAGTTTTTTTGCAAAAAAAGAATGAAGACCATCCAAAATGAGTTGACTGTGGTGACTTATTCTTACCACGGCACATTCTGAACCCTAAATATGTCACAAAAACTGTTATTGTCCATTACCAAGACATTGCAAGTTCTTATTTTTCAGTATAAACAGTCAAACGCCAGCACTGCTCTCAAGCAGAGCCCAGTAAATCCGTTCAGCGAATCAGCGCACAGTATTCAGGTCAGGCAACACAACACTCCTGCAAACTGTTTTAGGCAGAATCTCAAATGGCTCCCTTCTGCCTACAAAGTGCAGTAGGTAGGTCTTAAAGTAATGGCTACTGCATCTAAACCAGGGGTGTCCGATCTTATCCGCAAAAGTTCAGTGTGGCTGTAGGTTTTCATTCCAACAAAGAAGGACTGCACACGATCAGTTGTTTAAAGGCTGAGCCACTGATTAAACAAGTGGAATCAGGTGTGCTCCAGCTCATTTGGAAGGAAAACTTGCAACCACACCGATTCTTTGTGGATAAGATGGGACACCCCTGATCTGAACTGTGCACAAAATTATTGTTCAGTGATGGCTTCCACCTCATTCTCTTTTACAGTTACACACTGGTTGCAATCCTTTTTAGATATCCTATATTTAGAATTGTCTTCAGAATTAATACAGTAAATCCAGCTACAATGAGGATACGGCTGAATGGAATTGAAGATGTGAAGACATTACTTTTATCATGAGGATTTCTAAGTATGAGGTTATGTGTGTGTACATGTATGGGTGTGGTGGTTGGGTGGGATGGGACAGGATGGGTTAGGGGGGAGGGTAAAAGGTGTAGTATGCAAGCAAAGTTTATGCAAGCAAAGTTCATTTATATAGCGCTTTTTACAACAGGTATTGTCACAAAGCAGCTTTACAGAAAAATCCGGGTCCAAGCCTCCATGAGCAAGACAACGGTGACAGTGGTAAGGAAAAACTCCCTAAGAGTAAGAGGAAGAAACCTTGAGAGGAATCAAGACTCAAAAGGGGAACCCATTCTCCTCTGGTCGACACCGGATAGTAAACAGTGTTAGTATAGAGAGGTAGAATAATTAACCAAACCAAAGACCCAAACCAAAGTTGATTAAACTTACATAACATTTTCCTCAACAATGCATAGACTGTTGAGTTCACCTTCTGCACAATAAAATTTTAAAGAAGACATAGAGTAAAATGGAGAAAGAATGACAAAGTGTAAAACTCAAATGCTTAAGAAAAAAAAAACAGTTCATCAAAAAGAAGTTGAAGTTTTTCAAAATAAACAATGAGGACTTATATTTATAAAAAATAGATCTGAGTACAATGACATAGTAGTCCATATTAATGATATCAAACATGTACACCTTATGAAGGTTGATTTAAACATTTATGAACATGTTATGAAGTGTTTGTGTACGATGTTATGAACATGTTATGTAGACACCCTTCAAGTAAAGTGTTACTGTATAATAATGTTTGTTAATTGTCATTTTATGGATGGTTTCTTTAAAAAGCTCAAATAAAAATTTGATTACAAAAAATCTAAACAGCACAATATGTCTAACAAAGAACCACTTTGGATTCAGCCATGTGTACACAATTCCATACTGGACATAAAGTGTATATTGGGTACAAAAGCCAACATTTAATAACTCACATAGTGCACTATATAGGGAGCCATTTGACATTCAGCCTTAGGATTTTCTGAGGTGTGATCTTACAGATGTTTAATAATTACCATTAATGGGCTGTTTTTTGTTGCGAATTTTATCTCTTTACCTTGTTTTATGATAAAGAATGTTAAGTATTGCACTTAAAGGAAACTCTTATCCATTACATGGCTTTGTTCAACTCTGAAACATGACATTGGAGTTATCTGCTTTTGACAAAAAAATAAATTTAAATGAATAAACATTTTTTAAATAAAGTTTGATTTTGTAAGTTACCCGCATTTTGTTGAGTTGTTTTTACTTAATCAAAACAGCCCAACTGCAGTTTGATTGATATTACATGGAATGCGCAATAAAAAATAAACTAATACATATTAAAATATGATATTGTTTTTTCAAATGAATTCTTTATTTATTTGCTGCATTGAACATACTGGGAAAAAATAAAATGTAAAACACATAATAGGTACAGGTCACATTTTGTTTTATGTTTTCTTCCAACATGTTAAATTCATTAGATTTATCCACTCAGAGAAGGGGTCAAAAGCATAATTGAGGCTACAAAATACCACACATTACATGTAATTACACATTTCCACCAGAGAGGTCCAAATCCCCATTTCTTACCTAGTCTAGCTTTAAGTTTGTTCCCTATAGAGCAGAGGTGTCAAACTCTACTAGGGCCATATAAAAACAATATCAAAAAGTCCATGGGCCAGAGAACACCCACGTTTTCTTTGATTTTTAATTAACATTTGGCTATAATCCAAACTGACCATTGTTTATTCAAAATACGCAAAAACGCCAACAGTAAAATACAGACACTTGTAGTAGACCTTGAAATATTACACAAATACTTGCAACATTCAAAATTTAAACGTCCCCAGGAGTCTTTTAAAACTACTTATTTGCTTTAACTAGACACGTGCATTAATTGTTGAGCTCAATTCCTGAGATGCTGAACTAATGTTAAGTGTTTATATTGGCTGAACTGCAGTTAGTTGTTTGATGATATGACTGGTGTGTAACTGTGTAGAATTGTGTAGAACTGAGGTGTAACCATTGTCCCATAGACTCTTGTTGGGTTAGTCGCACATCACGTTGCATTACATGCTGGGGACTGTAGTGCAGCGCGTTGTGAAACTAACTAATATTAATAGAAAATGAAAATACTTTCACAGGCCAGCTAGGATTGTGTCGCAGGCCTGATCTGTCCCATGGGCCTTGTGTTTGGCATATGGGCTATAAAGGATGTGCTAACTCATTTTTTCCTTAGAAAATCAACAAAACACTTCATATTTCATTAACCAAGGTAATGGTTAATTGAGTTACATAAAAGAAATGTTTCAACAAACGTTGTGAAAAAAGTGTTTGTTTTACGCAAGCAAGCCAGCAAAGCCATTCGGGTTTCCACACATGGATACCCGGTTGAGTTTGACTTTAAAATGAACTGAGGCAATTAAACACAGCAAAACATACTGAACCTCCAAATTCTTACCAGAGCGCTGTAATTTTGCATTAATGTAATGCACTGAATTAATAGGAGCTTTACAGAGCTAAGTCATGGCAACAAGCTCAGTGTGCTCCCTCTGTTCATCCTCCAGTGGCGTCCCGTTGGGCTGGGACAGCCTCTAGTATCAATTATGCATTGATTAGTGCACCCCAGTGCCCCTCCCTCTCTTTATTACTGTCTCTCAAGCTATTATTACCCTCCTTTTCTCCCGTTCAACCTCTCTGCCTCTCGAAGCCACTAAAAATGCTCGGGATAATCATTTTAAGCAGGGTATTCACCATTTTCCTTCTTAGCATCTTTGAGATAGAACACTGCTCCATGTCTTGTTTTGGTGTGAAGCAGCTTGGAGTTTAGCTTTTTTATATGAATGCAAGCTACAGAGACGTGATAAGCCTAGTGACCAAACATGTAAAATGGTGAATGTAAACATAGTGGCACAGTAAAAATCTGCTATTATACAATACAAATGGATGCTACTGGTGCAAAAAGCATAGTCATCATCATCATCTTCATTAACTGCTTAGTCCAGATAGGGTCGCGGTAGCAGTAGGGAGAGCAGAGAATCCCAGACGACCCTGTCCCCCGCAACTTCCTCCAGCTCATTCCCGGGGACCCCAAGCCACTCCCAGACCAACTTGGAGATATAATCCCTCCAGCGGGTCCTAGGACGACCCGGTAGGCCTTGCCTGGTACACCCCCACCAGGAGGCGTCCAGGGGGCATCTGGATCAGATGCCTGAACCACCTCAACTGGCTCCTCTAAATGCGGAGGAGTAGCGGCTCTACTCCGAGCTCCTCCCAGATGATCGAGCTCCTCACCCTATCAAGTAGAGTGTAGCCCACCACCCTGCAAAGAAAGCTCATTTCCACTGCTTATATTCGCAATCTCATTCTTTCGGTCATTACCCACAGCTCATGACCAGAGGTGAGGGTCGGGATATAGACCGACCGGTAAACCTCTTCACTCTTCATTACTGCTGCCGCCTGTCCCAGCCTGCGGTCGATCTCACGATCCCTCTTCCCATCACTCGTCAACAAGACCCTGAGATACTTAAACTCCTCCACCTGGGGCAAGTCCTTTCCCCTTAACTGGAGTGGGCATGCCATCCTTTTCCGGGCTAGGAAAGCATAGTTTTAATGTATTTTGACAGACAGGTTATTCTACCATTGTGGTGCAAGGTGCCATGAAACCATGCAAATGAGCTAACAATGATGAGTAATAAGTAAACCAACAAAATGTGAAGTGTTGTTGCTTATGCAAAATAAAGCTATTTATTATAATATTTGAAATTTAAATTAAATGATATTAATGCAATATTTCAAAGTTTCTATATGACTTTGATACTGAAGTGGTGGTGGACTATACTACAAAAAAGCACAGATTTTAGCTTTTTTTAATATTTTTTACAGTTTTATTTATAACACAGCTGACAGTGAGTTACACCAACACATAAATTTAATCTGTAATGCGAAGTCAAGTCATAGAAACTGATAGTGGTGTAAAATGTTGTTGGGGGTTGTTACATCATACATGCTGTTTCTTGATGTGACAGTTCACTATTTCTAAGGCTACATTCACATTACCAGGTTGAAGTGGCACAAATCCGATTTTTGCCCTAATGTGACACTGCATCTGCACAAGAAATGTCCATTATCCTAACATGGCTGTAGTAGTATGAATGTGACATGGTAACACAGCCAAAGTTATGATTTTAAACCACATGTGTCAGGCTCCAGTCCTTGCGGGCAAAAACACTGCAGACTTTAGCATGCGGCCTCATTAAACACACCTGATTCAGCTCATCAGCTAATTAGCAAGGCCTTCATGAACTGAATTCAGACATTAGATGAGGGTAAACATTAATATCTGCAGCACTTTGGCTCAGAAGGTCTCCAGTTTGACATGCCTGTTTTAAACCATCCTGAAATGTGAATGGTTTTAATACTATATATTTGTCTTCCAGTTCATCATGTATCAATACCGAAACTGGTATCAGGCATTGATATTGCGCTTCTTTACTCTTTCTTTACTCATACTCGACCTCTTAATAATGCTCCAATACCAACATGCGATACCACCTGATACCGTGTGACATAAGTCTAGCTAGCATACGCTGGCAGTGAATAAGAGTCTGCTTACACAGTGAGGTGTTACTGACACTGTGGCAGTCAGACACAAAGTCACTGGGCACTTTAAACATTCCATTTCATCATATACCTTTTAGTAATACACAGTGCAATTTTGGCCCATTTTTAAACGCACACACAATCAACCACTTCTCCAGTATGGATGGAAACATGTAGGACAACAAAACAGGCAAAAAAGTCAACATTTGCTACCAACGTTCATATAAGCTGACTTTACTCTGTTAGACTGGATAGATTACAAGGTATAAACTTGATGTAGTCTCTGTAAAGTAGGCTGTGGACAGACCGTATTGTCCTACTGTGGATATTTCAGTGCACAGTGAAGTTAGCCGAGTAGCTCAGTCACTCAGCAGGTTTGCTCAGTACTCAGTGAGCAGCATGTCACTTTGGATGAAACAGGTTTACTGGAAATTGTCCATAGACAAAGCTGCCTGTTGGGCCACGTTTCACATAGCATGCCAATCGGACCAAGTGTTTTCATACAGTGTGAGCACATAAACTGTGGGCTTTGTCTATACACGGTGGTCAGTGTGAGTCATCAAAGAAGGATTTCTAAAATCACAGAGTATGTTTAGTATTACTACAGCTCAACCAGCCTATCAAAAGGCTTCAACAAGACCTAAAATTCCACAAGTGAGCTCCTCAAATGCTTTAGCCTCAGATGTGATTTCTGCTGTTGCTGTGTTACAGAGACTGTTGTTGAAAGAGAATGATGAGGAGTGAGGATCAAAACTATGAAATGTACTTTACTTATAGCTGTAAGAAAGCGCTTTTCTGATGCAGATCAAAACCTACTCTTCTCCACTGCAATGCTACTTAATCCAAGGTAACTAATGTAATTTAAAATAAACTAGATTTTTAAAATAAATTTAAAATAAACTAGATTTTAATGATTAATTTGTTAAAGTACATGGCATTCATTTACATTAACAACTACTTAATTCTAAGTAGGTAATTAATTATGGTATCAGCAAATACTAAATATATGTATGAGTAGACTCGGTCTGAAAAAAATATTGCATTGATGCATCATTAGTGATTACATAACAGGAAATATTGATATACACTTGTGTTACTTGTATATACATAAGCTGTACTGCTGTAATCTATCTGTAACAGTAAGTACACTAGTAGTTACACTGTTGTTGATTGTGTTGTTAATGTGTAACTACACAGTTATTACAGACACTTGATGTAGACCAGTACTTTTTCTATTAGTGTGTGTGAAGTTTTTTGTCATCAGACAGGATTATATGTGCTGCATGATTGTATGGAAAGCTTACATAGATTAGTGGAATGAGTAGTAGGATGTTAGCTGCTGCCCCTACTTTCAAGGGTAAATCAGGTCAAAATGCAGATGGTTTAAACATTAAATTTACATTCTTGAGGCTTAACTACACCCATAGCACCAAGCTGCTTATCATCTCCCTATACAGTTTTGACCCGACACGAAGCAGTCTTCAGCAGCAAGATGCACAATGAACTGAGAAAATATTTACTCACAAATATAATTACGTCTCTGTTGAGTCATTTCCCCACCTGTTCTGTTCAATCAGTCTTTTAACGACTAAATTAAATCAATCTGTGAGTCACGATAATTACAGACTTCCTCTCGGTTTGTTGTCGTACACAGATGTCATGGCTAGCTAGCTGCAGACAGATCCTGATACGTTCATAATTGCACCGCTTTAGATGAGGAATGCACACACACTACAAACGCCGACACGCATCATTTTATCTGCCGGCAGTTTCATGATTTGCATTCACAAATATAGCACTGCGCTATATAAAGCATTGTACTGTATTGGACAGCTGCTGCATCTGAGCGAAGGCTGGTCATCTGCTGTAAACGGCTGCTCAGTGGATGACATATCACGTCTCTTATGTGTCCTCTGCATTCGAGCTGACGCATGCATGCAGGCCAACAGTGCCATTCCATTCTGCCAACAGGCAAAACACAAACAGTGTGTCCTCGGGGGGCAGCCACATGCCACCAATCAGAAATAAGTTTCACTAGACCTCTGAGAACTTTCTAATTTCATTGCACTTACAGTTTTTTATAATTGCTAAGAAGCATTTTTCAGCGCCAAGCTTTTCAAAACTCTTCACACCCCTCAGCACAGCAGTTAATTTCATAGATAAATGAGAGAAAAATGCTCTACAGCTATGAAAACACTGCAGATAAGTCTCAAAATGCATTCCGTCCATTAAAAGATAGGAACACTCTGTCATTCAGAGCACACTCACCTAAAACAGCTGTTGACATTATGGTAATTTTCATATTTTATGTAAATCTGCGAAGTAGTGATTTTTATTTGCTGTGTAGTGATGTTTCATATTGTTATTAGTTTGGTATTTTGTGGATGAACAGGTGTTTTTTAAGGTTTTTTAAGGTAAAATATTTATTTTATTCATCTAAATGACAAAAAATTGCTTTGCATTAATTTTATGGAAAATATTTATTTGGGTTGAATAAAAGCAATTAGATTGTGTGTTACAAATAATTGTATTATATAAGTGTTGACCTGCCCATGAACTGCAGATGGAAATTAGCTAGTTAGCTAACTCTGGTGCAAAGCATCTTTCTTCATTTTTGCAGGCCCTCCAGTGGTCATTCTGCCAGCAGACAATTTTAATTAATACAGTCAAATGATATATTTCCCTCTAAAACTTTAATAACTGTTATTAGATTAACTAGGCCACTGTTGGTGCTCTGTATGTGAAATGCTGTGATCACCTGCTGTGAAAACAATTCACACCTCTCCACAAAGACGACCGTGCTGAACACTGGACAGCACAACTGCAGCTTTCGTCATCTGAAACAGTTGTGTACAACTGCTACAATTGAAAAAGCATTTCAACACTAGAAAATGAGTTTGCCATCATGTCTTTATGACAACAAAATATGTAATTCACCTCTTAAACAGGTAAAAATTGCATTTGTAAAAATAACATCATAAAAAAATTGGTAAAAAAAAAACAGTAACGCAAATTTCGGCAGCAGAGGCGCCAGACAAAACCTGTTCATTAATAGTAAAACCTGTTCATTAATAGTAAAAATACGTCATCTCAATGATGCTAAAAATTACAGTCATTTCATTTATTAGAAACACTGTGTTTTATTATAATTCAACAGCTTCATTAGTTCAGCTAGTTATGCTGACATGCAGTATTTTACCGTAATCATAATAGTAACAACCGCATACACATTTTCTAAACCGCTTAACCTTCTGGGTTGTGGGGGAACCATTAAAATACAAATGTCTATGAAATAAAGGTAATCATTTGTTTTTGTTAATTTACATTACATTTGTGTTAATTTACATTACATATAGTGTTAAAATACTGTAGCATCCTGCTACTGACAGGTGCGATCATGCATTCGCGGAAGACGTGACCATGCACACATGCTCAGAGAAGGTGGCACAGCTGTAGTAGGAGAGACTTTAATCTGTAAACAAGTTGCTCTTGTGGACGTTACCAGTGCAGCAATGTTCTTTGTACTTTACTGTGCTGGGTGGTGGGGTTAGTTGGTAAGGTTTTGTGACTACCATGGACTGAAATTGTGTGGCTGTTAATGACGTGCCCCGCTTTTCTAGCCATTCAGTAGTGCTGAGTAGCAGTTCTCCCCTGATGCTGCTTTTCATTAAAAGAGCGTTCACTTGAAGCGCTATGTTTCCAGTGTCTTATTTTACACAGACACCACAATACAGTTTCTATATGAAGAGTTTTCCAAAATGCTGTATGTCCATTTGTAACAATTTTGCATGCAACGAGTTTTGTGTTCATTGTTGGCTCATCACCTGAATCAGATACAGGCCAAGATCTGCTACTCTAAGACAGTCATTTGTGCCATTCATTACAGAGTGGCGGTTATTAAATGGCCTCTTTATTCCCATACGTTCCAAAACACGAGCAAAGCTCCAATCAAAACACAAGCAAAGCTGCCAAAACAGCCTGATAAAATGACACTTGGGTCCAAAACATATCATCTCAACAGCTGTCCAACTGGTATGAGGAGGCAACAGAATGATTAACGTAATATGATTAAAAATATTAATAATCTTGGCATTTTAATGATTCTCCTGCTTAAGTACTCAAACTCTCTAAAGTACAGCAAGCTGAGCATATTTGCTATTTCCATAAATGGAAATATACAAAAGTTTGGGTGTCCTTGGTCAAATTACATGTTTTGTTCAGGGAAGAAAAGTGGAAAAAAGTACATTCTCTACAGAGAACGCACCTCTGCACTTTTCAGTGCACAGTTACAGTTTGTTTGCTGAATTTATCATACTGGAAAAAAATAAAACAATGTGTGGCCTATGCTAAAATGAAGGCACATTTTATCTTTTAGGTTATATGGATTTTATGGAGTGGATGGAGTTAAGCTCAGCCAATGAGTACTTGGGAGAGCTGGGAGAATTCCCGGTGTGCCAGTAACTGTAAACTAATGTATAAACTCGCACATATAAGCACGAGTGCTGTTGTGTGATCGCACCCCAACAGTGCAAAATATAGGCAAGGAATAGGCATTTGGGACATCCATACTCGAGTATTAAGTACTTTAATTCAAGCCTGTGATATTAATGATGGAGTTGTTTAGCTCTTTTAGCCTGTTAGCTAGCTGACCAACCTAGCTTTAGTTAAGAATATAAGTTGCCAGCCCCTCAGTTTAAACAAAAATGGGTTCTTACTTCAGCAGTATACTCGGTGGTCCATGTGAGCAGCATGAGAGTCAAAGATTAAGGTTTTTTTTGTGCCGTGGTGTCATAGGTGTGCGTATATTGTGGATTTACAACGGCTTTGAATGTCGCTCAGCCAATTAGATTTTAGGCCTGGAATCTGTTTTATAATTTTTTTACCATTACCAATGTAGCAGTTTTCATAAGTGAATCATGTGAATCAGACAAGAATGAAAAAGCCACTTAAGGAGGATGAGGACATATCTGAGCAAGTGGGAAATGCTGACCTTAATTTACTAAGCTAACATTAGTTTGTGGTGTATTGACTGCATTGATTATGTCACATTTAAGATAAAAGCTTTAGCTAGGTGGGCTGGTCTGCATCATAGAACTTCTTGTCTAAGTCCCACTCACCTAAGCTCAGCAAATAAGTAGAAATTGTGCACTAATTTGCGAAATACCATATTCAAATGCAGTATAACTGGGAAGTTTTAATCTTTTGTATTATTGAACACTATTCATGAATAGTGTTATTGATCTGCTATAAATGATATTTTTCAAATGTACCAAAGTAAACTGATTTCCCCATAAGAAAACATTAAATACCTTTAAACCACAAGCTTGATATAAGCTAGCATATTATCCTGGCTCTTTCTTCTTCCTTTTTTTTATCTAATCACATGAGGCAACAAATGCAGTATAATGAACATTGTTTCAGAGTTGATTCAGAGTGACCTTATTTCCAGATAATTTCATAAAACTAATCCACTTCCCTCCTTGTTGCATTTAGCAATGAGGTGTACTGTGAGGTTGGTTAACCATCTGGAAAATTGTTTTGATGAATGGAAATAGGTGCAACGGGCGACCCAGAATCAGGAGAGTGTAATTGCAGCGTGTCATTTGTTCATGATTCAGGTGGTCTGTAAGAGATGGAGCCAAAAAATAAAACACAAGGCACTGCAAAGAGCACTGCAGAAAAAAGAGTGAATCACTTAGAAATGAGTCAAAGAACTAATTAAACTTGTTTACTTAAACAATAAAGTTGGGGGGGGGGTAAGTGTTATCTTCCTTACAAAACTAGCAATTTTGTAAGTTTAGTTTTTAAGATCATTTTGATAGCATTTGTTAATAAGCTCCAAATTCACCCCATTTATGATCTGACCCAACATCCATGTGGGGCATCTGATACAGATAACATGGCCAGCTTCACACCCAATGTTCTCACACCCAGACATGGTCATGATGTAACACTATAGTGTAGGACATACAGAAGTGCATTATGCAGTGTATGGCACTTACAATTACATGTCTGAAAAGCAATTTTTCACACAGCAGGCGCCAGACAAAAGAAACACTTTCATCCAAAGTTTGCAGAAAGTATGGTGTCGCATGTTCAAAGCATTTTATTGCTTCTGAGAAAACGAGTGTTTAAAAAAGAACATGGTGCTATGGCTGTATGGGTATATATGAATATTTTTCCCAGGCCATGTTTACACTGTAGCACTTATCATAGCATTAGCATTTTGTTGCTGTTGGAAGAAAACCTTGTATACCCAAAATTGTAAAGGTACAACTTTCTGAATTTTAGTGTAAGTTAATAAAAAGGGGTTTTATGATGAGTAACTTTGGAGCATTTCTATTGGTCCATTCACCCAATGTAATCAACAACAGCTAGCATATCCAAATTCTGTACACAAAACAATAATAATAACCAAACGTTATTTGTAACTAAAGAAGGTGTTATTCCAACAGTGACAATATGCAACTGACAGCTGATGGATGGATGGATGGATGGATGGTACACACTTACCATTAGTCAGCTAGTGAAATACCCAAGATACTATTATCAGTCTGCTGTAGTATCTCATAGCACAGCCTAAAATAAGTTTCTTACAAAAATAACTACAAGTTTTTGGACCAAAAAGTAAGTGGGAATACACACTGCAAAAAATAGAGATGGGTCACACAATGTCATTCACTCCTGTTAGTGAGCAACACTCACTCTGGTATGAATTCACACTGAGACTGTGCCTGATGCTGTTTCAGCTTACAGTCAGGGTTTGGCTCTTTATCTGAACACACTAAAGAGAGGCAGGAAATGGGATACAAAATTTCAGTCTACAAAGAGAACACTTGCTGAGGAAGGAGTCAGAGTGGCACACTGGACTTGGAATTGGTCGCATTGGAATTGTACATATAATCTCTCTTGGAGCATTCCAATAGCACTGTCTTCATTGATCAATAGTCTTATAGTACAGTAGTTTGTCCAGAAGTTTGTAAACATCTTCTCATCCTAAGTATCTTCTGAAATCAAGGATGCTAATAGAGAGTTCGTCCTTCATTTGCTGCAATATGCTGATTTCATGTGGCAGCCATCGTGAAATCCAAAATTCCAGACGCAGCTACAAAAGGAACAGGGTGAAGTCAGAGAAATTTGGCAAAATCCTTCTAGACTTGATTAAAAGTAACACGTAATGCTATTTTAAAAATATCTTAAAAAACACATTTCTAAGTTCTGCAGCTATTTAAGTATCAGACATCCGCCTTCAACATAATCAGGCAGGTCAATCGTGCAAAATAGGCTTGTCTTCAGCTGAAATGAGTCAGTGACTCTGTACAACAAAATTATTATTTTCAACAAAGAAAGCTTTTTTATTTGATTTTTAGTTAAAAACATAAATAGAAATTTAATTTTAAAAATTTTATGTGTCTGTGTGTGTGAACGATGAAGTAAAGATGGGAGGGGTCCACCACTCTGTGAAAGACTGCACGGGCAAATAGTGCAACAATTCAAGAATAACGTTTCTCAACATAACATAGCAACAAACTGCTTTTCATCATCTAAATTCAATTCAAACTAGCAGCTGTTTTTAGTTTGCTAAGCTAGTTTTATTGGAATCCTATGTGCTCAGTGTTCCCAGAAATTATCAAAAAATGAATATCTTAAAATATATGTAATTTTTTGTTAAGTGTGATAGAACTTTAAAAATATCTTTTCATGTGTAGTTGCACTACTCTTTGTGTGTGTCATTATATCTGTCATGGTTATCTGTGTACCATGATTTTTGTATTTTATTTGAAAGGGTGAAACAAAATTAATAAAAAAATTATACAGCCACACACTACTAACATTCTGCCATTCAAAGGTAGTATTACTGCTACCACCATATTTGGTGTTCAGTGTTGGCCTTGAAATGGCCTTAAATTTGCTAAAAAAAAAATGCATACTAAAATTAGGACTTTGGATTCGACTTGCCTGTACTGACTCGGGACTTGACTCATGACTTGAGTGTCAAGAGACTTACTTGTTACTTGCAATTTTGTTGTCCCCACCTCTGCATGTTTATAACAACCAACAATCTCCCTGGCAAAACACTTGGGTTTCGTAGAGCTAAAGAGTCACATTTACAGTCCTGTTAAAAAAAATTATATATATATATATATATATATATATATATATATATATATATATACATAAAGACATCATATCAAATGTTGAAACTGAGAAATTTTATTGTTTTTTGAAAAATGTATGTCCATTTTGAATTTCATGCCAACAATATATTCCAAAAAAGTTGGGACGGGGGCATGTTTGCTCATGTTTGTGTTTCATGACTTCTTCTTTTAAAAACACTGTAAGCGTATAAATTTTAGGAGACCAATTGCTGTAGTTTTGAAAGTGAAATACTTCCCATTCTTGTTTGATACAGGATTTCAGCTGCTCAACAGTTCAGGGTCTCCTTTGTCATATTTTTCATTTTATAATGTGCCAAATGTTATCAGTGGGAGACACGTCTGGACTGCAGGCAGGTCAGTTTAGCACCCAGACTCTTTTAATATGGAGCCACCCTGTTGTTATACATGCAGAATGTGGTTTTGCATCGTCTTGCTGAAATAAGCAAGGCATTTCCTGAAAAAGACGTTGTCTGGATGGCAGCATATGTTTATATCATTCAGCGCTAATGTTGCCTTCACAGATGTACACGTCACCCATGTCATGTACACTAATGCACCCCATACCATCATGAGTACTGGCTTTTGAACTGTGCACTGGTAACAAGCTGAGTGGTCTTAAGCCCAGAGGACACAGTGTCCATGATTTCCAAAAAGAATTTCAAATGTTGATTCGTCGGACCACAGGACACTTTTCCACTTCCCCTCAGTCCATTTTAAATGAGCTCAGGCCCAGAGAAGATGGCAGCATTCCAAGTCCTGAACTTGCATTTGTGGATGTAACAATGAACTGTTTTCACACACAGTGGTTTTCAGAAGTGTTTCTGAGCCCATGCAGTGATTTCCACTACAGAATTATGGCTGTTTTTAATGCAGTGCCACCTGAGGGCCCAAAGAACATGGCCAGCAAATACTGGTTTTTGGCCTTGTCCCTTACATAGATTTTTCCAGATTCTCTGAATCTTTTAATGATATTATGTACGGTAGATGGTGAAAAGCAAAGGTTTGTTGCTATTTTATGTTGAGGAACATTATTCTTGAATTGTTGCACTATTTGATTATGCAGTCATATGTAGAGAGAGAGAGAGAGAGACAGAGAGATTTCACTATTAAAATACTGGCACCTGAGCCTCAAGATCATTAGTGAGATCAGGTGCTGATGTTGGATGATTGGTTCTGGGTCTCAAATGCCACTCCAACTTATCCCAAAGGTATTGAATGATGCTTTGTCACTGAAGAGAACAGAGTCCCACTGTTCCACAGCCCAGTGCTTCCTTTTGCTGACGTTTGGGCATTGGGCATGGTGACTTTAGACTCATGTGCAACTGTCCTAGTCCATTCCATTCTATTGTCAATGCTTTTTTATGGAAATTTTACAAGCTATGTGCGCAACTGAACACCTGTTTAGCAATGGGTGCACCTTAAAGTATGAATTCTCTACCCAATTTATCATGAGTGTAAAATAATATATAGTATATTATAATATATAGATAAGTAGTGATTTAAGGGATCCAAGAAGGTGTTATTGGGGCTTGGCCACCATCCACACACATTACAGGCCTCCAGTGTGATTGCCTCATATGCACTTGCAGCAATTATTTCAGAAATCAATGTATTCATTGGCAGCAAGCTATAGAATATGTGTAAACCGATGTCATTACGGAGGTCGTTAAAACCAGCCAGAGGTCAGTAAAATCATCTGGAACGTGTAATGGGATTTTTCTTTTCCTTCAGCTGAATGAAGAACTATGTCAATAATGTCTTTGATTTTTGCACGATAATCTAGTCTTGAGGTAATCACATATGCAATGATGATGCTGCTAATGTACTTTAAAGCCACAGGGAAACTAAATAGTTTTCCTTCTAATTAAGTTAATCTTGTTGCTCTGGGCCCAAAATATTGTGAAGGAACACCTTCCCAAAGTCTGTAAAATATCTGCTGTCTTTCATTATATTTCTCTCCTCTTGATGTAAACTGCATGGTCGTAATATTGGGTAACACTTCCTTAAGCATTTTCTAATCCCTCACAGGGCTGATGTCTCTTGCTCTGCCCACACAAAACAGTTTTAGAGTCAGGGAAACTTAGCAAGCTAAAGCTAACACAGCATAACCCAAAGCTAGCGAGCTAGACCTCCAGGCTGTAGCTGCCTGTCATCCATACATTTGTTTATCCATATACGAACATTGTTCATTCGTCCATTCCTTCATTCACGCATTGCTTCATCCATTTGTTTGTTCATTCATCCATCCGTCTGTACATATGTTTATCTGTGATTTTTTTTTTTCCTCCAATTAGCATCCCGTAAAAGCTGGATAATGATTTTAGTTCTGTATGAGTGGCAGAGCAGGCCAAGAGAGTTGGATTGTCAATCAAGATCCTCATTAGCCATGCCCACACAGTTCTCCGATAGGACTGATCAGCAGTTTTTAAGCCGTCTTTTATATTTATATCTTAGATTTTTTCATTCAAGCTTTGCTAGACGTTTAATATAACGATCAATTTAATATCATACAAACATTTTTTATATTTTACCCTGTGTTCTTTGGGACTTCAAGCCACATACCAATAATCAGATCAGAGGAATCTTAAACAGAAATAGTTGCTACTTTAGAGAAACTAAAGGAAAGTATTCACACTATTTTGGCAATTTTTTTTAGCCCTTGTCTTGGCTATTCACTTTTATTGGAGTCTTTGTTTGCCCATACACACATACACTATATGTCCAAATGTCTGTGGACACCTGCTCATACAAAGTTTGTTCTGAAATTAAGAGCATTACTAGAGAGTTTCAGAGTTCCAGAGCATCGCATTCAATTAGCAGTGCTTTTCTATAGAGACTGTACCTGTGTCAGCAGTGGGTGCAGCTTAAAGTAGCTGAAATTGCTAATTAGAAGTAAAGCCTGGATATTTTTAGACACATAGTTTATCCAAAACCTAAGAAATGTAGCGTGAAGAGAGAGAAACAAATAGAAGAAAGGGTGAGCGTAAGAGGGAGTGAGTGAGTGAGTGTGGGGGTAAAATTAGCCCTTGAAGCTTAAAAAAGCCCCAAAATAGCCCCTGAAGAAAGAAGCAGCTAATTATTGTCAACCACTTTTCCCACACAAAGAGCAACTTCAACTACACTACTGCTTACACTCTGATTGAGCAGGTCTACAAACAGTGTCTTTCTTACAATAACAAGCACTCTACTGTTATTATAGATTGCAGACTTCTTGCATCATACATTCCAAGGCTGTTCATTAGGTTTTAACCTTAATGCATGTTATTTGCCAAATGAATTGCAAAAATGACATTAAAATCTTGTTCACCACACCAATAACAACTGTAAACAGGCAAAAACCATCAACATTTAGTGTCTCAAAGGTTCCCTTGTAAAAATATTTGTCATAAAACAGTGACGGCTGTAAAAAAATCAAATTCAAAAAATTTTTGCTCTAAAAAATAAAGGTTTCTGAATGGTTCTTAGCTTGGTTGTACAGTTCTAGGAAAACCATTTCATTGGTATTGAACCTGTACGTTATATGGAGTTTCCGTTGAAGGCATCTAAACTGGTTCTTCTATGGTATTCATCAAAAATCCTTTTTTTATTTTTAAGAGTACAGTTATTGGTCCAGTGAGAGTGACCAGACCAGAGGGCGTTGCTCAGTACTAAAGGCTCAAAGCTAAATTTGCAATGGCTGAGTGACAGTGGCTCAAACAGTGGCACCCAATAGAAACGGCACAAGTATCAAAACCCTCCTGGTGTGAACCTAGAGCTAATTGAGAGGTAATCAGTAAGTGTGGTGTAATACAGAGCAGGTGCTGAGGGAATGGATGAAAGGAGATGGGGTTGAGGGGAGTCCCATGTGTTCACTCGTAATTGAGCCTCTGATGGGCCAACAGCGTCATTAGTGCACCAAAACATGCTGATCGTCAACATCTTGTTAAGCAGCCTACCCCGGCCAAATCCCTGGCCCTGCAATTGCATTAGCATAATGTGCTGCGCTGCTCCCAACCACAAGAAAATGGGGTAGGGGATGAGTGAGGGGGGCTGATTTATGAGTGATATAGTTTAATGGCCATGATTACTAGGCGATAGTAGCAGCACCGCTATGTTGGAATCACCCCTATTAATTCAAGGAAGGTAGAGCCAGTCTCAAATGCAGGATAAAAACAAATGCAAACGTGATCATTTACTGGCAGAGCCGTGCTTAGCAATAAGCAGCCACTAGGTGGTGTCAATTATTTATTTTATTTTATTTATTATGTGTTGATATGTATAATTTAGTAGGTGGTCTTTGCTTTTTTCTATCTCTTGCTCATCAAAGTTACTGAATTAATGATTATTTTATATGACTGCAACATAATTTGATTGGGGTGAATGGGAGCCCCCAAGTAGGATGTTATCTAGCAGCCCCAAATGTTCCAAAATGACCATATCTACTGCCTTTTTGTTGTTTCATGAATGTATAGAGTGATGTATGAAATATTTTCAAATGTTTTCCAGTTAACAGATTAACAGATTTTAACCTCTTTCACAGTAGCCACAAATTTCAATGTCCACCTGTTTTGGAGGAGGTCCCTCAGTTGAACAATGTATGTTTTAGCCTTTGATAACATTGATGGAATATATTTTGATGCAAATGTGTAAGATTTTCAAAATGGAAAGAGAACCAGATTTTTGTCTTCGTCGGTAAACAAGCAAGTCAATATTTTTTTTGCTATTAGTGTGAATTATTTTAACAGTAGGATGTTCTCAATTCACATCACTAGCATTTAAACACAATAAAAACACTTTTTATTTGACTGGATGTAGTATTGCATATCAGTGCTGTCAGACTTTTTCAGGTTTTGTCATAATCTGAAAATGCCTGTTGTCCTTAACATTGTGTGTAAATTTCATAATGAATGGACCAAAAGAAAAGGCCCAAACTGACTTATAAAAAGGTCTGGTTACATTGATATTACATTAAAAGTAAAGTATGTTTTTTCCTTTTCCTGTAAAGTTCTCATTTTGGAGTTTGGACAAGGTTTTGTTCTGACAGCAGCGGTATGTTCACTATGTGAATTGCTTTAACAGCAGGGTGTTTTCACCCCTCCCCTTTCACCCCTTATTGCTCATTAGCAGCTCCACAAGAGCCACACCATTTCACGCACAGAGAGCCATCAGCGTCCTAGTTCATTTGATAACAAAGTATGGGAGTTATGAGAAAAACTATTTTATTTGATTATAATGTATTCATTAAAATATCCCAATTGACTTCCATTCTGCTGGTGGAATGGTCATTAGGGGGCCTGCAGAAAGAATATCCAATTAATTTTTACTAATCCTACCACTTTGAAAATACAAAGTTCTTTTGTGAGTGATTGTATACGGTTTCTCAGTTCTATTGTATAGGTCATTACAGAGCCCATAACAGCTGGAATTGTTCAGGCTAGATGTTAATGCCTATTGGAAAGAAAACATCTGAAATTAGGCATTGCATACCAAACCAGGGTTTAAACACGTGATAGAAAACTCAGTGTCTGCATTTCGCCACATATTCATAGAAGAGGCGTGCATAAGAGAAGCAATCACACTATTATGGTGATTTTTTTAGTCCTTGTCTTGGGTATTCACTTTTATTAGGGTCTTTGCTTGTCTACAGCGCATACACTACTGTATATGTCCAAAAGTTTGTAGATGCCTGTTCATACAAAGTTTCGTCTGAAATCAAAAGAATTAATAAGGAGTTTCAGCACTCCAGAACATCTCATTCAATGAGCAATACTTTTCTATAGAGATTGTACCTATGTCAGCAGTGGGTGCACCTTAAAGTAGTTGAATTCACTAATTAGAAGGAGTATGTGGATACTTTTGGATATATAGTGTATGTTGTGTTCTTATGAATATCCATAATCCTCTTAGAGTTGGTCAACCCTGGAAGCCACATCCTTCCATACCACGGGAATTATGGAACTATAGTGTTCAACGTTCATGCACTTTGGATTTTGACTGGATGTAGTATTGCATATGCTTATCATTCATGAATACTATAGTTTGAATAAATACAATGAACACTATGGTGTCAGGCACACTAATCTTTCAAGCACACTATATTATCATACTACACTATTTAGTAGTGTGTGATTTGTAAAGCATCTGTTATCTGGACATCCCTCAGTTCATCCCTAGTTTTGAAGCAGACATCATAGAGGAGGATTTCTAACAGCAGTTCTCCTATGTCTGGATTTGTACAACAGCAATGGTCTACAACTGAACTACAAAATGACCAAGAGGAGCCCTGAAAGACATGGCATAATGAGTCTACTGAACAAAAAAACGAGGAACATTCATCACCAAGGGCAACAAGCTGAAGGGAGGAGACTCAGTATTTAAAAAACAGGCTAACAAAAGTAAATCACATCCCAGCTCTATGTGGCAATAGTTCATTTCATCCCTTCCAGTTTGTTTATTTTTCAAATGAAGCTCTCTCCATGCACAACAATGGGCTCCGAATATTCAGTCCACAATAAAGCGCGCCTGAGTGCTCTGTCTGTCTGCCAGCCACAACAGGCTGCATCAGGTCTGATGGCAGTACAGTGGCAGTGTGAGCGAGATGCTCTCCAGGGGGTGAAGATGGAGGCGGGGGGATTGGGGGCAGTAGGGAGGCAGCTGCCAGGATTGCTGACACTCCGTTACCCCTACACACTTTGATCAGGTCTAACCAATCACGAATGCCTTGATTTTTCTAGCAAAGCCATCTGTGGCTCCCTTTTCTGCCTAAATATCACACTGCCTCGCTTTCACACCTCCCGCAGTAGTAACTGAGCATTTCGAGCTTTCCATTATGAGTCACAGACGCAGGAAATACCATCTACTGTTGCACTGGCGTCAGAAAAGGAGAAAGAAAAGGAGCAAGGAGAACATTGCTACACTTTCCACCCGGCTGCTGTCATTAGAGCACCACAAAGTGCTAATTTCTGCTGGTTAAAATGCCCCTAATGTTTTGAACAACACTTAGCAAGCATTTCCGCATTCCCATCCAATGCAGTAGAATGAGTCTTTGTGCCTGTTTCCTGTGCGTTACTCAACCCATCTCACCCATATCTTACTGAAAACACCCTATTGCACTAAAGCATGTTTGGTAGCACTTTACAGATCAGTAACAAGTGGGTAATGTTATGGTAGTATCATGGTAACTAGTTGTATTTATCCATAAATAATAATAAAAATAATAAAATAGTAATTGTAGCAGTAATAAGTCAGTAATAAAATGGTAAAATCATGGTACCAAGTTGTACTTATCAAAATATTACTTGTGTACTTTCCAGTTCGTAAGGAATAATAAGCTGATGTTTGTAGTGATAACAAATTTGTAATAAACTAGTCTTATATGTAAGTTATATATATGTATATATAAATATAAATATATATATATATATATATATAAAACATCTTAATCTTATTGTGGACCATTCCTAGCACAGCTAAGCCGTATTTAAAAAGCCTGCTACAGTCCATACTTCATGTCCCCTTTGTTAGAAACAGCTACATTATACTTCCACTCACATATACATTGCATTTATAGTACTGTGAATTAGTACTTGTATAACAGATATTAAGTACTTGTCATAACAGATATTAAGCACAAGTTATTGATTTTTCAGCATCAGGTATGGAAGCAAATACACATAGATTTAATAGAGAATTGCAAAGAAGCCTCAACAACTAAATACGTATAATATCAAATTTTTCAGTATTTAATGTGTTCACTCTTTGTCTGTATTACAGCTTCCATTTTTTTCGTGAGACTTTATTTTCTGCAGGGATATTATTCCACTCTAGGGTTCAGTCTTACAAGTTGGTTGCAATTTTCTACTCATAATCCAAAGTAAGCCTGAACACATTCAGTGATGTTGAGGTCTGGACTCTGGGGTGGTCAGTCCATTGTTCTGAGACCACCGGCAGCAACTTTGCTTCTTTTTTGTCTGTTTCCTTTTCTCAGTTATGGCTTCTTGAGAGCTACACATCCTTTCAGACTCATAGTGTTGAGTTGTCTTCTCACAGTGAAAGGGTGGACAGAAACACCTGTGCATTTTTCAGATCTGAAGCAAGAGTGGAGCTTGATTTTCTCCTCACTCTCAGAGATGAAAGCTTTATCTAATGGTGACAGGTTTGGTGGTTTACCAGGTTTTGCGAGGTTGTTACGAGTCCCATTTTCTTTATAGCTTTTAATCATGTTTTGAAGTATGTTTTGGAAACTCCTGGTTTCTGTCAATTTTTCTCTTCCATATGCCAGTAGATTATCTTATATCTACTCTCCTCAAAAATATCTCCTTTTCTTGTACTTAGTTGCCATTTTGACTGAAAATTGAAAACATGAAGAATGATCTCTGACTTTTGCACAGGTCTGTACATTTATAGCATTTAGCAGACACTCTTATCCAGAATGACTTACAGAGGTGTTTGCTCTCCACTCAGAGAGGTTAAAAATATCCGTTAGCTGAGATACTGCCAGAAACAGAGCCAGTGCTGATACCTATATAGAAAGATACACAGCACATTATGTAAGTGCAATATAAAACCTTTTAATAAATACAAGATTAGTGCTCATTTAAATGCTTTTCAAAGAGTTGGATTTTCAGATGGCATTTGAAGATGGTGAGGGACTCTTCTGTTCGGACAGCCAGTGGAAGTCTGTTCCACCAACTGGGTGCCAGAACAGAGAAGAGTCTTTTAAATCTGATGACTACTATTTTTCACCCCCCACCCGGTTTATTAGCAACACTTAGCCTGCATTTTTACTTACTGGCTACGTTTGACTTTCCCTATAGGTTTGCTGTATATGTGTCCAGATACAGACTGTAGCCCAACTGTAGCCATGGACAATTTCTCAGCCCCTTCTACAGCAGTCATCATTGATCAGTTTCTGAGTACAAGACTGATATTATTTGGCTGCTGGCAGAAATACATTGAAATCGTAGCGATATGGTAGTGTGTTTGTCACTGGTACAAGTGTATCAAGCACATCGGTGTTGCCGGGGTTTTATATACATACATCTATATGTAAGTTAATGTAGAGAATTTATTCCAAGCAATTTCAGAGCATTTCTATTTGCCCATTCAGTTGCTGTGTCCAAATAATGCAGAAAAATAAAAATTGAGAAAAATGGCCTTTTTTATTGGACTGCTTTTTTGGACAGTGACAATATGCTGCTAGGTTGACAGTGATCCGACATCCAAAAATATCCAGCCGAGAGCAGCTCTGTGGTCATAATCTGACCATTGATGAAAGACTACAGATGGCTAACACAGATTGTGCATTGCAACAGATGGACTTCAGTCTCTGTACACCAGCAAGGTGGACGAGGCAGGTGTTTCTAATAAAGTGGCCACTGAGCTTATATGGGCAAAATGGTGGTTAGCAGTTAAAAATTAAAAGGCATTTTTTAAAAAGGAGGCAGTACAGCCTACTCTTGTTTATAAAACTAATGTGAAAAAGCAAGGTAAGATATGACAATCCATGATCAATCCATATTCACGTCCCTTTGCTACTCCCAGGAGTCCGTCAACTTTTGTTTCCAGGATACAAGAACATAGCCTACTGACAGCTAAAAACATTTCTTTAGTCATCAAATTAAGTGTCTTGCCATGACCTTACTCCAAATTTATCATCACAAACACGTCTTCTTCTGTGATCTTTCATTGACTGTACAATGAGCCAACACAGCCACCACTAACCCACAAAGAGAACAGTCAGAGAGGGGTTAAAAATCTTCCAAGAAGAGGGCAAATTCTTTCACGCTACGGTAAGAAGATTAAAACTTTTTTTCAAAGTCAGCACAACAGTGCCATAAATAACTCTGAACACAAAGAGCTGTTCAGATTCTGAGTAAACGTCTATAATCGGGGACATGAGGGAAAAGTGTTGAAAGGAGAATCAGCTTTAATGACATTCAAAGCCTTCAAGTTCTCTGACTCGCATGAAACAGAGAGGATTTTAAGCAGCTGGCCTGAGGGCACAACACATCACTGGCACTAGTTTCTCTCTTGATAAGTCATCTACATATGAGCACATATAAGAGTGATGCATAATACACAAAATGTATTACTACTGTCAATCTTTCAAGAAGTCAGGAGGAAGTGGTGACAAATCACCGCATTATATCACCGGCGACCTCACCTGGACCCTTAGCTTCACTTCCTGCAGAGGATGAAAAGAGCAAACCTCACTTTCATCCTCACTAATAGCTCAGTGTCTGGTTTGGGAACCGCACTGTCTTAGACTGCAGGACCTTAGAGCCGATTGTGAGGACAGCTGAGAAGATCTAAAATGTCTCAACCACTGCTGACACTTCCTACTACAAGTGCTGCATTTGCAAAAACACCAGCATTCTGGACGACCCCTCCTTCCCCTCTCATAGCCTCTTCACCATCCTGCCATCTGGCTGAAGGTACCGGAGCACACGTTCCACTAACTCTGGGTTATGCAACAGCTTTTTCCATTAGGCAGTCAGACTACTGAATGCACTGAGGATCCCAACATCCACCTGGACTAATCTAAACCCTTTCCAACATCCACCATAGACTGATCACACACTCCTTCAAATACTTAATTACTTAAATACTGCTGTGAGACCTAAATCTGTCTGTGCAGTTTATAGTTGAAATGTTAGTTCCTTCACCACTCACATGCAGCTTTGACGCTCATCCATGCATATATATGTATGTGCGTATATATGTATAAATGAATGATGCTCATTCATATATATTGTTTTGTTATCCTGTCTAGTATTCATTGTCATGTGTATTTACTGTTCTGAATATTTCCTTTTTTTCACATTGCCTTGTATGTGCACTCCATGTAGCCCTGTGTAATGTGCTGCTATTGTGTTGCACCATAGGGCTGACATTTCATTCCATTCTATACAAGTTATATCAAGGATGACAATAAAGGCCATAGGACTTGACTAAATGCGGTGTGTTGAAGGCAGAACAGGTCTGAGCGAATGCACAACATGGTACGCTCAGTAAACCATTTGACACGTCTTTACAGCAGAGCAAAAGTGTGTTTGCTAGCGCTTGTATGTTTGTATGTGAGTGAGAGAGTGACTGAGAGAGAGAGAGAGCGAGCGAGTGAAGGAAACAAATACCCAGATTAAATTTCTGTCGAGGTGTGAAAAGCATTAGTTTGTTTGGATCCTGCCTGGCAATGGGCTTTCCATTCCCCATGCCTGTGCAGTTGTAGCCCTGTGAAATGACTTCCCTGTGCTGGTGATTTCATACTGAAAGTTCAAGACAGTAAGACAGTAAGTGCAGCAGCCAGACAACAGCCGCCAAGCACTGAATACAAAAATACTTCAATCTCTGAGCCACAAACTCAAGGACGATGCTTTACCCTGCTTCTTACTACACCAGCAGTAAGCACAGATTTACAGGAGCAGTCAAAAAACAATGCATGTTTTTCATAATCTTAAAGACATTTTGATGTAAAATGAGATCTGGACCATACTTTACTTTCTGTAATCCCCTATAGATTATTCACAGTTGCTTTTATTGTTAATAAACTATCTGTTAGGGTTAGGGTTAGTTTTTAGATTTTGGACGAAATTAAGGTTAGGTTTGGGTATAGATATTTATATCAACAAATATAAAATAAAGTGTTTAGGTTTCTATCTAAGACAAATATAAACAGTGAAGTTAATGTTTATATATGAATGTATTTCCATTTCAAAAACACCAACAAAAATGCATTCAAAAATACTTTTTCCTGAAATTTTCTTCCTTTCCCTCAACAATTAATCACATGCTTAGCTCACTCTTAAAAATAAAGGTTCCAAAATTGTTCTTCACTTCATAAAATGGTCCAAAGAAGAATCTTTCAATTGCTATTGAATATTTACATTGTGTGGAGGTTCTTAGCACATTAAAAAGGTTCTCCTCACTCATACATCTCATTTTCAAAAACTAGTTCTTTGATTAACCATCCCTTGAAAGGTTGTTAGCTCAGTCATCCTCAATCACATGATGCTACCAACACTAGGAGGGTGAAAGACAGCATATGCTTCCTCCAAGTCATTTGAAGCCGTTCCACCACATCTTTTCAAACTGCTGATGACACAACATCAACAGACAACTTAACACACTCAGAGGAAAATGCTACTTGTCAGTTCTGTTACCCAAGAGACGCCCACACTGGCTAGCATCACACTGAGTGATGAGGTGGAGAGGGAGGGTCATCTTACCCACCCAGATAGAGCGAGACCAATTGTCTTGGACTCCCAGCCATGGGTGGATATAGCAACACCAGGGACTGAACTTGCAATCTCACAAAAACTTGCAAAAGTTCAGGCACCCCAGTGAAAATTTTCTGTCACTGTGAATAGTTAAGTGGCTAAAGAAGATGAAATTTATGCCAAAATGCATGAAGTTAAAGATGAAACGTTATTATATACAAAGTTTTATTATTCAGAAACTACAGTAACTACCAATGCAAACTGGTTGAGCTATTTTTAGATTATGGGCCCCCTCCTCACTACAAAATTCAGCATCATAGGTTTGCAAAGGAACATCTAAAAAAGCCTGATGCATTTTGGAAACAAGTCCTGTGGACCGATGAAGTTAAAATAGCAATGAGCAAAAGTATGTGGAGAAAAAAGGGTGCAGAATTACCATCTATAAAAAAGCTCAAGATGAAAAGAGTATGGCGCTTACAACAGAATATTGATCCTAAGCACACCTTAAAATCCACAATGGACTAGCTCAAGATACACAAGCTGAAAGTTTTGCCATGGCCCTCACAGTCCCCCAACCTAAACATAATCAAAAATCTGTGGATAGACCTCAAAAGAACAGTGCATGCAAGACGGCCCAAGAATCTCACAGAACTAGAAGCCTTTTGCAAGGTAGAATGGGTGTAAATCTGCCAAACAGCAACTAAAAGACTCTTAGCTGGCCACAAAAAGCATTTAGAAGTTGTGATACTTGCCAAAGGAGTTTTTAAGTACTGACCGTGCCCAAACTTTTGCTTCAGGCCCTTTTATTTTGGTATTTGCTACTTTTAAACTGTAAAAGATGAAGATAAACTAGTGATCTTGCTTAAATATTAAAGAAATGTGTCATCTTCATCCCTTTTGGAAATCAGAGATTTAGCTGCAGCTAGTCGCCAGGTTTTGTCGGTGGGTTAAGAGCCTAAAGAGAAACTCATACTGCACTAGACTGTGCACTGGAATGGTTAACTTTGGGGGAGGGGGTGACCAAAAGCTAATCACCTCAATGGCACATGCTGCAAGTCCTCACTGTCAAGCCTTTCTACAGATTAAACTTTAAAATGACTAGCTACTCAACATACGTGTGTGAGATAACAGGAGCACTGAAACAGTTAATGCACACAGCAGAACAGGCTACTTCATACCACTTCAAACAAATTGACAGTTACGTGCATGAAATAGCCTGCACCTGAAATAGATGATGTAGATAAAGTACACAGGCAAGAGCCACAGAAATATCACCAGCTAACTTTGCACAATATAGGAGTGTCAAATTTGTAACCTTAAATGACACTATAAGATGTTAGATTTTGTCTCCAATTTGAATACTTAAATGCTTTTTTTATCTATGATAAATGGAATGAAAAGGCCTCAGCAGATGCTCCATAGTCCTTGCAGTCATTTCAAAACAGTGATTGTATATTGAAGCAGAAGATGGTGTCTGTTGTAAACATAATTTAATCTAGATTTTTAAACAGGTTTAAATGGATTCCATTGACCCCATTGAGTTTGAATAGAAATATTTTAATCATCATCATATCATCATATGTTCGAACAACAGCTGATGGTAATGCTTCCATTCACAGTATCTTATGTTTTAGGTATTAAACAACTAAATAACTCAAACTATTTAATCATAGCTATTGCTTCACCAGCTTTTCCCCTCTTCTGTATTTTAACATTTTATACTAATGGTAAAACCTTATTGCTCTTGTGTTATTGTTTGCTATCCGGTGCTGACCAGAGGTGGATGGGTTCCCTTTTTGAGTCCTGGTTCCTCTAAAGGTTTTTTCTTTTTTAGGGAGTTTTTCCTTGCCACTGTCGCCATTGGCTTGCTCATGGGGGCTTAGACCCGGATTTTTCTGTGAAGCTGCTTTGTGACAACACCTGTTGTAAAAAGTGCTGTATAAATTAACTTTGACCTGGCTTGACTAGGTGTGAGATACAAACTCCAAAGTGCTAAGTAATTATTTTGGATAACATTATGGTAAATTTTAAGGTGGTTGGACTACTATACACTAAAAATGCCCAACAGGTTCTAAGTATTAACTGGGTAAGTATTACTGCCCACAGTACTGGGCAACTATTTTGGGTAAAAAGTACCAAAGATTGTACAAAAACGAAACAAAAAAGAGGCTTACACAGTACGTACCTAGAACAGAAACTGAATTTGTGCTGTAAAAGAGAGTAATGACTCATACTGTAGGTCTACTGGGTTCTTACCATTTATTTCAGAAAGCTATACTTGTACATGAGGTCATTTTACCCCATATAACTTTTCTGGTACTTGAAGATCTTTCTGATTTACTTTCCTGCTTAAACATGTGACCTTACAGTGAAATTAAGTGAGAGTACATTTATACTTACCACCTTATTATTTTAAACATTTATGGGGTATTTCACTATGTCTTTATCAGTTTAACAACTAGAACCTGTCATTAATTTCAGTGTAATTTAGTAAGACTGTCTTGGTACTCTACCCAAAATAATTTGGAGACTGTTCCCCGCACCTACACAGTTAATATCTAGAACCCGTTTGGCATTTCAGTGTAACACTGTTAGAAGTAAAGGTACTGTGCAGGTACATTTTTCATTCATTAAGTTACAAACAATATTAATGTTCCCTCAGAGGTACAACAGTGGTTTTAAGGTCCATTTGTTAATCTTAAATAAGTTTTTCCCTGAGAAAAAAGTACATATTTGTACCTTTTTATAACCTAATGTTTTAAAACAGGACAATACAGTAAAATGCCTGGAGACGAGACAGTATTTGTGGGGTCAATACAACTTAGAAAATATGATTTCAATGGATTATGGTACAATTATGTTCCCTGCCCCAGTGACAGTTTAGTACCTTTTTTCTTAGAGTGTAGTTTGGGTGATGTACCTGGTTAATACCTAGAATTTAAGGGATTGTAAAAGAAAGGATGAACCACCTGACATGATATCTCCAAACAAAAACACACAGGCAATGAATAGTGTAAAAAGGTAATCTTTCTCTAAATCAGAGTTCATTTAAAGCTATAGCTATTATGATTGGTTCCAAAAAATGTGGGAATATACATTTAACCCTTTTCATAACAGCGGTACTGTAATACTCAACAGTTTTTTGAAATGATAAAAATAGACCACAAAATTGTGGATTAAGATTAATGTTTTGTTGAAGCAGTAGCCCCAGTAAAGTATTTGGACACTTTAACCAATGAACTATTAGTTATGTTCATTAGGTTACTTCATAAATATTTGTTCTTAAATAAAAAAACAAAAAACACCTTTAGCACAACATCAAAGTGATGGTAGACACTTTTTAGACACGAAGCACCTCATGGACCTGACTCACTCACTCACTCACTCACTCACTCACAAACTCACTCACTCAAGTTTAACAAGATTGTCCCAAAAGGGGAGCTACTGGTGCTCTAGTGAGAATTCCAGTGGGCCGCTGAGAGAGTGAGGAAGAGAGAAATACATGGTTGTTTCTAATGTAGTCCTATATAAAATTAATGGAGACCACCCAGGACAAATCGCGTGTGTGAATGTGTGAATGCTTCCTGGAGTGCACATATCTCAACACATTAGTGGCCCACTGCATTCACAGTGTGTGAATGGGAGGTTGGTCACTGTGGTTGTAGAGGGCTTGTCTATGTCCAGGGCTGAATTTACTTTCCAGTCCAGACCTTCTTTATAGGTTAAAACAAGGCAATAGACAGAAATTCTCTGTTATGTGTTGCATGTACAACCAGCCACTTCATTAGGCTCATCACACTCAATGTCCATTTTATCAGCTCCACTCACCATAGGAGCCCTTTGCAGCACTACAATTACAGACTGGAGCCCATCTGTTCCTCTACATAATTTGTTAGCCCTGTTTTATCCTGTTCTTCAGTGGTCAGGACCCCCATAGGACCACCACAGAGCAGGTATTATTTGGGTGGTGGATCATTCTTAGCACTAGTATAGTAGTGGTCTGTTGCAGATTGTACGTACAGCACTGCTGCTGGTATAATAAAAATCTTCCACACATTAACTGAGACCTTACACATCTTCTCTTCTGTTTTTGGTTTGAGAAATGAGTAATAATTCACTCTTTCCACCAGTGTCTTGAGAAATCAAATTTTCTGATTTACAAATGTGCCACGGAATATTGTAAAGTTTTTCAGAGATATCACAGGCATAGTTCCAGCTGCAAGGCTATGAAAGGCCAACTGGGTAAACCAATTTAGTACAGCACCACCCTGAGGCAGACCAGCATTGCATGTCTATTTAGTTAAAAATATTAAAGACTAATTGTAGGTGCAGCAGGTAAACAATGACATTTCCCTGAATTTGTATTTGAGCGTCTATTTTTCCATAACGAACACCATAACACCACAAGTTTATTTTCAGGGATCCCCCAGAATTTTGACTTTGAGATATTTAAGGGGGTCCAAGAGGCTAATTAGGAGGTCCCAGACCCCCCAGAACTGCCTGTATTTCACACCTTGCTAATGGATTACAACATGCTGGTGCTTCGCATCAATGACACTTTGTGTCCTTTGGTTATTCACAGTTAAAATGACAATTTGTTCCATCCCAAATCAGAATTTGGACAACCCACATCAGAGGCAGATCATCACCCGTGATTACACCGTGAAGGATGTCATCATGTTTTCAGTAGTAATATAGGCTCTGAAAACAGTATCCTGCATTAGTCCCTCCCACACACGGAGGCTACTGACAGTGATAACACTCGCTGGTGAGAGAGGACGCTGGGAGTGCCCAGCACATGCTGCAAATAACTACGCATTAGAAGACAACCTCTCAGCAACCCCTTCAAAGGCTGTGAGCAAATCCAATTTCGTTGAATTCTTTTTTTTCCTCAGACACCTCGACGCCCTTTTACGTCCAAACATATCACAAATCAGCGAGGCAAAATTGCTCCTTTAACCCTTTATAATTTAAAAGTCAAAAGTAATTTCTGAGCCTACTTTTATCTTTAATTCATTTGCTGCTTTTGAAGGGAAAGAAAGGACAGCTTGCGAGTGACTCACCCTGCCATAAAAAAAGGAAGTGTGAAGAAACTGAAACAAGTGACACACAGAAAATGTCAGATATCCAACTGTGATGAAAAGTACATCCTACTTAAATATTCACCGTTTTACTTTGAGTAGTCTGATGGCATGTCAGTTAGGTACCACTTAGTTCTGGCACATGGCCAACTTCAACCGCGCTACTGGGTGATCTCCTCTCTGGAAAATACTCTTGCACTGAGGAGTGTCTCTGAGTCATTAGCTACCACCTACAAAAGAGGGTCACACACAGGTTATTACAGAATGTGCCAAAAGTTTCACTGTATACAGAATTCCTATCCTGTGAGAGCTAGTTTACACTTGCTGCGCTGAGCCGAAAGGAAGAGCTGCTGTTTGCGTTTGAACTGCAGCTTGTGGCTGGAAGATACGTTTCATGGGTGAGTAAGTGACAGAGCGTCTGAGAAAACAGGCCTTCAGGACGTGCTGGAAAATGATGAAACTTCACAAAATGGCCTAAGCGACCTGTTTGTGGCGCAGAGGAGCACTTCAATAATTACAGTAATTATCTTTGAAAGTCAGCTGCCGTTGTAAATGGAGCCAAAAAGCACTTCAGACTTCGCCTAATACCACACCATATAATAGATCTTTATAGAAAAAAACCCAAACAAGGCAAACTCAGACCAGCCCTCTGTCGAATAGGTGAGAACATCTGGAACACAGAAGCTATTAAAGGTTAATTCCAATTTCACCATTATGGATATGGTGATAGGAACCAGCCGTCTGAAGTGTTGACTTGTGTTGACCCTGCGTATCCTCCTGGGTCGTGGGGGTGTGCTGGAGCCTATCCCAGCAGTCATTGGGTGCAAGGCAGGAAACACCCTAGACAAGCCGCCAGTCCACATAGACATACACATTCACACCTAGGGGCAATTTAGCATCTCCAATTGTCCTGACTGCATGTCTTTGGACTGTGGTAGGAAACTCACACAGATACAGGTAGAGCACACAAACTCCACACAGAGAGGACCCTGGTAGCCCAGCTGGTGAATCGAAGAATCGAACCCTGGCCCTTCTTGCTGTGAGGCGACAGCGCTACCCACTGTGCCATCGCTCAAATTGAAATATAGTTTTCAAAATTATTGTCGTCGTGGAAAGAGTCCTTTCAGAACAGCAGGACTTCTAAATGGTAGTGCACTGATCATGATCTTTTCATTCTGTTTTCTTTACAGCCAAATTGGCTGATAGCTGATTTGTATCAGCCAAAGTTTAGCTTTTTGAAAGCAACAAAAATAGTTTGTCTTCTGTGTAGTTTTTCCTCTGACAACTTTTTTATTGCAAACATTACAGGATGCAGTCCTGATGCCCTCTTCACACATTAAAAATTAACCTATGAGCAAGTAGGGCAATAACGTTTAAACACAGCGTGCATGTACATACAGTCAGATCTTTAATCATTGGCACCACTGACAAAGATAGGTAAAAAGATGATGAGAAAATGTGCCTAGCCTCGTGTGGCAGAAATTGAACCTTTAATCAAAGTAAATTTAAGAAAACAAAAACCTTTATCATTTTTTAGTAAAACCATGTGTCACAATAAGTGGCACTGCTTCATTTAGTGCTTTGAGTAACCTCTGATTGCCAACATGACTGCAATGAGTCTTCAAGTCTTCAATAGAGAATCTCTCCATATCCTCCAAGGTCCTAGGTCCTCTTATGTAGACTCTCTTCTTCAGCTCACACCCAGGTTTTCATAGGTTTTGGGGATTAGGTCAGGAGGCTTTAATGTCCATGTCAAAAGCTTGATTACATGCTCATTGACCCATTTTTGTGTGGATTTGGACATATGTTTTGGATCATTAACGTCCTGGAAGATCTAGTCATGACCTAGTTTTGGCTTGTTGGCTGATACAGACAAATTTTCACTTAAAATTTCCTGGCTAACTTGGCATGATGGACTCCATGATGCCATGTTTACCAAAAAAAACATGACTTTTTACTCTTTTTTTTTTGGCCACTTTTTAAGTTGCCAAAAATTATGGAGCAGACTGTATCTGGCTCACATTGTTTACATTAAAATATTGCAACACCAATTGGGCAAAAGTCCAATTCCAATTCTCATATTTCAACTCCCCTGGTAAAACGTTGAGCTGCTTGCTTTCTAGCATGACATTGTAGCTGGCCAACATACCACTCTTCTAAATTAAACATATATACAGTGAAGTAATAAAGAATCCCAAAAGCAGTGCTGCTTATTTAATGTTCTATATCCAGTGTCCACATTATTGGAAACACAGAAAATGTATTTCCAATTATTTGCCTACCTACCTTATAGTTTCACTGTTTAGGTGTACAATTACATGCTGTAGCCCATCTGTTGTCATGCACAGTGTCAGCCACCCTCTGCCCTGTGCATCACTAGTCACTTTCTGACCACAAGACAGGTGAGAGGGATCTTAGAAATATTAAGCCAAGAGCAGTTCAGTGGCCAGAGACTGAAACTGTTTGCTTTTCAACTGAGACTTCAGACCAGTAGTTCTTACATCTGACATCAATGCCTTATGCCTCTCAAAAGCATGTTTTCCAGCACAAATGAAGAAATAAATAAAGTTATCTGTAGAATTTGAATTGTGCCAGCAAACTATTTTTAATAATTTATTTTCTGATGTGTTAGTATTTGTTCTAAAGATCTTGGGACCTGTTCTCCTACGCTAGTGCCCAGAGGTCTGCTGATCTTAATTTGGCAATCCTTATGTGTGCACAAATATTCAAATTAATATGCAGTTTTGGGCTTATGAAGTGGCATAGCAATGGACAGAGGGCGCAAAAGTGGGTGGATATAATGCAAAATGGATTCATTTGCATATCTGTTTGCAACACACTACAGTCAAAACGGCTTGACAGAGCAGTTACTGCTTAAGCTTACAGTAGGAAAATAAATAGAATCTGAACTTCGAGCTGAAAGTCCAGCTTGATGTACGGATGGACAGTTTACCCCAATAGTGAGTATATTTCCAATGGAAATTAACTGGATATATTTGCATAACCCAACATTACAATCCATTTTGTGCTTCAAACTAGTTCACGTGAAAAAGCTACAATAGGATTAGTTATATATAAAGTTAACAATATAATATAACAGTTAACTTTAATTGTGACATTATAAGGACTCACTTTTGACATAATTGGAGACAACAGACAAAAATGTCAATGTACGAATGACAAAGCAAGTCACTTTTCAACAATAATGATCTTAAAATATGCTTTGTGAATCATGAGCTGTGTTGACTAGCTTTAGCTGCAGTGATCACCCACAGTGTCTCCACAGTAAAGTTCTGGAGTCTCACAGATTTCAGGCCAAAGCCAACACACACCTGTCTCCTCCTTCAGCCATATGTAGAAGCTAGAGTAGTAGCTGATGGAGGTTATTAATAGGAGCAGGACTGCACAGCAGGGCTGTCAGCAACAATGAGGTGATCACCTAGACATCAACTTTCAAATACACTGAGGAGTTGGGAGTGCTCAGGTTGAGAGCTGCCCAGATGGAATTTTACCAAACCATTATTTTCAGCCCAAGACAGGACTTGTGTGTAATGCCAACCACCGGCATAACTAGGATCTTATGGTCCCCAGAACAAAAAATGAGCCCATCTCCCCACTCCAAGCCCCCATAGACTTCTTAGGTTTGAAGAATTATAAATAATAAATATTTTGTAGTTTTTGAAAAATGTGTTTGCCACCATGAAAAGCATTCATCGTGAATAAGAGGATGTTAAACAGCTGCCAAGGCTGCTGATGTAGGCCAGTGATCAACCACGCTTCTGGAGATCTACTGTGAGGGGGAACAAGTATTCAGACACTTTTGGTTTTGTTATTTAATATACTTCCACTTCTTATATCCACTTCAAATTTACACACATAATGTCTTTTGACGTCTTACTTATAAACATGAACAAAAATGTATCCGTAAGAACAAAAAAGGAAATGTTTAAAAAATGAAATAGATAAGAGATAATAGATCTCTGTTGGAACAATTTTTTTTATTTTTTTGAAAATGCCAGCTGCTCATTATTTTGTGCAAAAGAAACTGCCCAAATGACTCACATATGACTTAAATATTGTTATATTTACTTTTATTGATTCTGCCTTCTGCCAAATGACTGCTGCGATGGGCTCCAGCACACCCCGTGACCCGGAAGGATAAGCGGCTTACATAATGTGTGTGTGTGTGTGTGTGTGTGTGTGTGTGTGTTTGTGTGTGTGTGTGTGTGTGACTTCCATTGAAAGTTAAGAATGTTTTTGCTTTCTCCTGTGAAGCTAAAATTTTTGAGATACAAAGTTTGTTCTGACATCGACAATAAGGTTAAATGTTAAAAGTTTAAAAACAAGCTCTAGTTATTATAAGATTCCTGTCAGAACAAATTTGAACTCCTTTAATAACTGGCCAAATGAACCCGAAATAGAACCTTTTGGCAATAACTAAGCTCTTTATCGTATGATCCCAAGACCACTGTGCCCACCATGAAGTATGGAGGTGGGAGCATTATGATATGGGGCTGCCTCTCAGCTAACAGTACTGGGGTATTACACATCACTGAAGGAAACATGAATGATGTACTGGAACATATTACAGAATTTGATCACATCAGTCAAAACAATGAATCTGGGGAGAAGATGGATGTTTCCACAAGACAATGACCCCAAATAAAAAACTGGTTTCTGAAAAAGATAAAAGTGCTTGCATGTCATAGCTTGAATCCTAATGACAATTTATGCAGCATTTTGAAATTATGAGTCCATCAGAGGGACTTTGATTATTCTGGGTAATTGAAGATGGTTTGCCAAGAGGATTGGGCAAACAATGTTGCAAAAAGCTAATTACTTCTTACCATAGATGTCTAGAAGCTCTAATAGTCTCCAATGGCTATTATACAAAGTACTAATGCTATAAGTTTGTAGTGTCTGAATACTTTTTCCCTGTCATGTTTAAACATATCTGTTTATGCTTATGAATATAAAAAAGTTGAGACAGTATGTGAAATGCTGAAAAAAACAGAAGGCAGTGATTATTAAGTTCTGTTTGACCTGTATAAAATTGAAAATGGCACAAATAACATTTGATCTTTTACTTTTTTGTCTTATGTAAATATATGCTTATTCCAAATTTGATGCCTGCAGTACATTCCAAAAAAGTTGGAACAGAAGCATGTTTACATGACTGTTTGGGGACTGAAGATACAAATTGATCAAGTTTTGAAAGATTAATTTTTTGCCATTCTTCTGCTTTTTAGGTTTCAGCTGTGCAACTGTTCATGGCCTTTGTTGTCATATTTTGAGCTTAATATGACATATGAATTCTCAATGGGAGACAGTTCTGAACTGCAGGAAGGCAAGTCTAGCACCTGCACTCTCTGATTAAGTGGCCATGCTGCTGTAACAATGTGCAGAATCTTGGTGTTGTCATGATGAAATAAGTATGGACGTTCCTGAAAAACACTGTCTAGATTGCAGCATATGTTGCTAAACAATGTGTTCAGCATTAATGGTGCTTTCACGGATGTGCAAGTTACTTGCTAATACTCCCCCCATACATTGACAGACACTGGCTTTAGAACTTTACACTGGTAACAATCTGAATGATCTTTTCTTTTATTGGTCCAGAGGACATTATTTCCATGTTTCCATAAATGATCTGAAAGGTGGACTCATCAGACCACAGTACATGTTTCCACTGTGTGTCAGTCCATTTTAGATGAGCTCAAGCCCGGCAGTGTTTCTGGATGCTGTTGGCTTCCACTGTCCATAGTACTGTCTTGCAATTGTGGATGCCGTGACAGATGTTGTCTGACAATGTTTTTTTAATTATGCCCCAGCCTATGCAGGTATATCCATCAAAGAACCATTTTTAATGCAGTGCTGTCTGACGGATCAAAGGTCACAGGCATTCGTCTGTGTTTTTCTGCCCTTTCCTTTACCTACAGTGATTTATCTGAATCTTTTGATTATATTATGCACTGTAGAAGGTGAAATATCTAAAATCCTTGCAATCCCTGGCACAGAAAGGTTATTTTTAAACTGTTAGAATCTTTGGTGAGGCATTTTTGGCAAAGTTGCAGGCCTTGACCATGCTTGCTCATGAAGGACTCAGCCTTTTCCGAATGCTCCTTTTATATCCAAGCATGAATGCAACGGTTCAAAATGTTCCTAGTCTTAAATTGGAAAGTGTTGCAGGCATCAGTTTCAGAATGAGCATATATTTACAAAAGAACAATGAAGTTGATAAGGTAAAACATTACACATATTGTCTTTGTACTGTTTTTGTTCAAATACAGGCTGAAGTAGATTTGTAAATCACTGCTTTCTGTTACTATTTACATTTTACCTACTGTCCTAATGTTTATGGAATTGGGTTTGGGTTGGATTTAGCTGTACCCTTAATCGGCCCTACCTGATCAAGCATCAAGATCATTATTGCCTTCAGAAGCTTTTGATGAGTTGAAAGAGGGCTGTTAGATTTGGGTTGGAGGTGACACCAGCAGGAATGTAGATCTTGAGAAGAGTAAGCTAACAGTGATGTATGCTATGAAATTATTATAGTTTCCCATAACTTTCTAAGTCATCGGTGTAAATTCTATGAAAAGTAGTACATGGGGTCCAGAAAAAACATCAAACTACAGCATTCTGCCTGCTCTGCCTGTGGATACACCACTTCCACCAGCTTTAGAATAATGGAAATTTGTATAAAAAGAGCTTTACATTGCTCTACAATGTGAAACATGCCAACAAAAGCCTTATTACATGACAGCGCAGATGAACAATTCTAAGACTTCGAAAAAACATTCTTTCATCTAAATTTACAATCCTGTGGAAAACACCAGGGAGCAGATTTTCACTCTCTGAACCTTAAAAAAAACCTCCCAATTTTTTTATTTTTTCCCAGCGCTCGTCCCAAGAGACTGTTTAAAAAGTAAAGCGGAATGAGGGACTTTCTGAACAGCATTCCATTCCCAATGGGAGACTTGCCTTAGTCACTTCTGCGGCTTTACCTTCTCCTGAGCATCTGCCCAAACAGATGTACTTTTATGCTGTATTAGCCTGCTGTTTGCTTAGGGAAGACTGAGCATGACTGGAAGCTTACACGGGATTGTTCATGAGCTGCATCTGTCGGTGGTTTAAAAACACTCCACAAACTCCTTAGAAAAGTCAAGACAGCAGCTAAATTAAGAATTCTCAGGTCAGATTTCTGCCTGCAGGAGCCAAAAAACAGCAAACAGACAAAATACATGCTGTGTGCTGTGTTGTCTAAAAAACTGACACTTTATTTTGAGTGGTCCTTTTTAAATGAAACAAACACTCTATGGACTCTCAGTAACATGCCAAAACATACTGATACTGATACTCTATTAAGAGTTTATTAATCATCTACAAAGGACCACTCAAAATAAAGTGTAACCAAAACAACCAGCCAAATATGATGTAACACACAGTGTGCTTCTAAAGGTGAAAAAAAAATCAGTATAACTCAGTTGTTAAGACATGAATAAATTCATGTGAAATGCTGTTTTCAGTGAGTCAAAATTATTCACACTGGTTGTGATAGAAACCAGACATAAGTGTAACAGGTCTAAAAGCTTTCTCACAGTAAGCTATTTCATGTAATGGTTACAAATATGTGGCCTTATGCTTGTTTTATGGCAGTTTTACAATAAGGTTTTGGCTTAAAACATATTTTTAAAATCTATTCCTGGTGAAGAGATACATGCAGGGTGTTGTAAGGCAAAATAGCCCCCAGATTTATCATTATTTTACCATTGTCAGCATTACATATAAAAATTGAAAAGACAAATCAAGGTTCACTGGTGGTTTTGGATACTAAATAAAATGACTATAATTGTGTTGTAGTCATTGCGACCCCTGGTTCCTATCACCACCACTGCAAAGAAATCAACTCATTACGTTTTTTTACAGATCAACAATTTTATTATGCAGACATTTTGGAATTCCAACTGCTTTAACTGCCACCATGTGCCGTCTAACAGATCACATGTAAGGTTGCTGGGAAGAAGCAAGATAATCAATAGTTTCAATGGCACCAACAGTCGATGAAGCTGAGAAGCATCCACAGTCTGCAGCATGTTCTAAAATGCAGAAAACAGATTCTCGCTTCGATTCAAGTCCTCTCGGGCGCTCTTAACACATAATGAGTAAGTGGTCATGCTGTTTCTTCAAAACAGATGCACACTGCTGGACTACGCAGCTGTTCCGATGACAAAAAAAGGCAGATGATCCAAACAGAAGACTTTGTCATGCTGTGTGTGCAGCTCCCTCTGCTCCAGGGCAATACAATCACTTGCTGAGAGATTGTCCTCCTGCCGACACACACCATAGTCCATAAAACAGATCCAATTCCAAGAATGTTTTACACACGGTTTTATTAGCGCTTTAGTAGTCATGAAGGATGGTCTGTATACGGGTAATAACAAGGGTAGCAGTTGAATCGAGGGTGCGTTAATCCGACTGAAAAGCACTAATCCTATTGGTCACTTGCTGTTTGAACTCTCACACTGACCGCTAATCACACGCTTTTAATACAGAGCATCTAAACATGCTCTCATTTCTTATTCATACTGCAGATGGTCAAATCTCATTGTAAAAATAAGAGTATGCCAATTTTACTAACACTTTCATTATTCATCAGTTTTATCTTATGGCGGATTTGTACAATCAAGCTTTTCAGAGTCAATGTAAACTTGTCTATTATTTTTTTAACAACCTGAAAGATACCTATGTTGTGGATAAATCTTAAAAACATTAACAATCATCAATAATAATAACAATAGCAATAATAATACCTTTTATTTATATAGCGCTTTTCAATGACCCCAGCGTGCGTATATTAAAATGATAGACAAAGCAAAAAGGGACACAAATGAAACATAACAACAGGTAAAACGGGAAAAAACATAGACAACAAAAGGAAATAACATAGCAATACACAGTAATGCAATACAGCTACATCCTGAATAGATTAAACAGGTAAACAGATTTTTAATAAAGCAGGACAACCATTGACTCATGAGCCTGTGGAATGTATTCCCTTTATTGGCTTTCATGCACCAAATGCATGAATCACAGCACATGTAACGTAAATTATACAAGGAGTGGAAATTCAGACAATAATATATATACTTGCATATATCCATTTCAAATACACATGTAGGAACTGATTTACTAATGTTTTGCGCTGTCGCAAACTCAATTTCAGTATTAAAAGAAGTGACTGTCATGATTTTATAAATAAGCACAACAGTCTTTTTTTTATTATAAGCTCCATACTTCATTATTCCTGCACTTTGGCTTCTGTGCATGCTGTGGTTGATGTGTTCATGAGACAGAAATGTCACAGCCATCATTTGATGTGCTGCATGTAGTCTCAAGAGTTCACATGTTTACACTAAATGCACTCAGCACAGAACACAAATTTAGCTCATCCCACCAGCTGAAAATAAACGTTTTCAAAACAAAAAGTCAAAACCATTTTCTTGAACTTCTGACATATTATGTCTAAATAATGTCTTCTCAAAATCACTATTAAACTACAGTAATTACATAATCAAATGCTCTCACGGTGAGTACTAACCATTTTTTTTTTTACTTTGTCATTACTTTAAGTGAAAATCTTGGAAAAATAGGTCATTCAACCTAATTAAACCTAAAACAGAAGCTTTTTTTGTCCTATCTGGTGGAAAACATGTTTTCATACAAAAAGTGTGTGAACCAACCATTGTGGATTTATTGCTTTGATCATGTGTTTATTTGCTTAGAAGTTCTTGGCAGATAAGCCAATAAACTGACCATCCCCACTAGTGCAAAGTGTCAGTAGACTGTTGGTTATTAGTGCCATAATGTCTTTTGTTTGATTGTTTTTGTTTGGCTTTATATAAATTTGAAGAAAGTGTAAGTATTCATAAGTGTAAACAAAGTTGTCAAAACTAAAATGATAGGGGAAAAGTGTTCAGATACCACAAATGAATAAAATTAGGACTTTGTTGCAAAGCCATTGTTGGCAATTATAGATTTGAGAATGCAAGCACTTCCACTGTCATTTTAGAAACCAGTTTTGAGTTTTTTTGGCTGCATGTTTGGGGTCATTGTCTTGTTGAAATGTGCATCCTCTCCCCAGATTCAGTTTTATGGGTGGTGAGACTAAATTCTCCTCTAATGTCTCCTGCTACATTGTTCCATGCAGCCCCACATCATGATGCTCCCACCTTTGTACTTCACTGTGGGTTTGGTGATCCTGGGATTATATGTGTAGCCTTTCTTTCTCCAAACATGACGAGCTGAATTATTGCCAAAGAGTTTCTTTTTTCGATTTAGATATCCAGTGCTTTTTAGCAGATGAGATTTTCATGGAGTTTAGGAATGAACATGATTGTGATGCAGCTCAATGCTTATTGCTCTTCAGTGTAACTGTTGTTCCTGCCACTTTCAGGTCATCCTGCAACTCTTTTCAAGTGACTGCTGGCTTCTCTCTTAACTTCCTAATCATTAGTCTGAGAGCTTGTTGTATTATCTTGCATGGTGCACCTGTCTATGGATGATTAATTGTGAACTTTATACTTGTATGTTATTGAACTTATTGTACTGAAAGGTTTTTGCTGGGGCTCCATAAGTTTTTCTGTTTGAGTGTTGTTTAATAATGTTGTCACGTAGAACTTAAGGAAGCTCCTTCACCTTTAACTTGATTGTTACTTGTTACATGAAATCTGATCTAATCAGTGGTAACATCTTAATGACACCATTATGTAACTGTGCTCATTTCTAATATTAGTGTCTTATTTGCATATTATTTTGAGATGACAAGTATCCAGACACTTTTGGATGGACTTATCCAGACACGCTTTTTTATAGTTAGAGTACACAGTCAAAAGATATTATCTGTGTTATCTGTGTACATTTGAAGTGGATATATGCACTGGAAGTTTGTTACATAACAAAAACAAAAGTGTCTGGATACTTTCTTCCCCTCTCTATATGTGCATGAGGCTAAACAAGGGCTTGTCATCTCAAAATAATATGCAAATAAGATACTAATGGGCGCACACAGCAGAAACTGATTTATCAACTCCAATAAAAAAATTGTTGTGATGTCCTACGACAGTTTCCTGAGTCAGATGCAGAATGATGCATACAGCATTCCAGGCATTCTGATCTGTGCTCATTTCTAAGCAACTTTGATGAAGAAGGTCTATTATGTGTGTAGACAAGTTTGTAAGTCCATTTGAACAAACTTGAAAGAGGGTACTTCACCCGCAGGGCTTTGCTTTCTACGTAGAACTTGCGTGATTTTAAAGAGAATTTCACTGATGCATTGTAAGAGTACATATGCTTCATCATTTCCCAGCCTCAAAAGTAGCCCAGTTGTTCCCTTTTTATAGTGTGCTGGGTTATGAATGTTTCTTTATTGTGAAAAAAAGATCTACAAAACAGCTGAGACATCTTTTAAGTTAAGTGAAGTGGAGTGACAGTAATTATTCTCACATCCTAAAACTCCCTGATGCTTAAGACAAGGTTGTGTTAGAGCATGCAGGCTCCAAAAATATCTCTTTCTAGGATTAATCTGAATCTAGGATTAATCTGAAACCTTTATGAGCTTGCTAAGACACTCATCAAACATGGAAGTTGTTTCTGTTGTAATCTAGGACTTGTGCCAACATGCTGTCACATTGCCGCTAACCATGCAAATAAAGCAGCTGGAGGACGGAGTAATTAAGAGAAAAAGTTCTGTTCTGCTGAAAATATTGTAGACGTTTAGCCAAAGGGCCTAAGCCGAGAGGGAGTAAAAGGGCATTTCAGAGCTCGCTGTATCAGAACAACCTGTGAAAGTGAAAATGGTTCTTTTATAACGGCGCTGTCACATCCAGAATGTTAAAAAATGTTTTTGTTTCCACAGAAATTAAGCAGCTACATTCCACATTTCAAGTTCCTTACAGAGAACAAGTGGTCCATGTCCCTTAGGAATTATCTTGAGTGCTTGTATTGAGCTTGTGGAGTTTAGAGTTTAGCGTATGACAGAAATGGTAACTTTCTAAGGGAAGGAAGAAACTATTATGACATTTGTATACAGTGTAAAGGGCATTTAAAATTAGGTTGCCAGGTCTTAATATGACAGCCAGAGCCTGCACATGTCTTTTGGAGACCCCAAGCAAGATTTTTTTGAGGCCCCCATCTTGCTCCCCGATATACTGTAAAATTAGAGGGTAACTAATAACAATGACTCCAACAAGCTGTCTAAATTATATAAATTCATAACTTGCGAATTTTGAATTGTGTCTTATTACTGCTGATGATTAGATGCTCGATTGGGGTTCTAATAAGCTACGACCTTCTCAGCATTCTCGATCCTGGGGTCTATCTCACGACACAGTGCTTCATGCTAACCCAGCTAACTGTAAGCTTAGTTGGATTTAACCTTGGTGGCAGTCGCAACTGCATTGCTTTTTTACCATTATAAATGCTTTTTCTATGTATCCCTGCTGAAAAACAACGGCATTGATGAGCAGGATTCCAGTTTATGCTGGTTAATGCTGGTCTGGTGCCGGTCTTGTGTGGGTTTAGCTTGTCACCCAACACGGTCATGCTGTTGACCAGCATACCAGCTTTGAAGACACAACATATTGCTGATGTCGGAGATAAGCCTTGTATCTCCATTTTTGTCGTATTTCATTATTTGGCATAATTTTAAAAGACTTGTTGTCCTTTATGTTGTCTGTAAATTTCACGAAGAATGGACTAAAAGAAATGGCCCAAAATGACTTGGGAAAAAGTCTGGTTACATTGACTTACGTTAAAAGTAAAGTATGTTTTTTCCTTCTCCTGTAAAGTTACCATTTTGGAGATACTAGGTTTTCTTCCAACAACAGCGATGTGCTGGTTTTGATGGTGCTCAGTATAACAACTTCCATTGCTACTAACATCCAAAACATAACATATTGTCACTGTTGGAACAAAACCTTGTATCTCCAAAAATTAACAGGAGAAAGGGAAAGCATTCTTAACTGATTAATCATGTCTCAAAAAACATACACATCTAGAGCCAAATAACAGAACGGAAAAAGAATATGTTTTGTTTTTTTGTAGAGTTAACATTGGCAGCTGTTTTGGCTTGTAGCTGGACAACAAGGAGTAGTGCATCTGGGGTCTGTCTAATGAAGCAAGGGTCCACTTGGACAGGCTTGGAGTTTCAGCTTCACAAACCTAACAAACACAGACATGGTTAACAGACACTGAATTTAAGTTGTTTTGGACCATTTCTACAAGTTCAATCATTGTGAAATTTTACACAGTGTAAAGAACAGCTGTTCTAACAATATGCTGATGATATAATGATTTTGCAGGTGACCAGCTATGCTTGTTTTCTAGCAGTATATTTAGGTAGTATGATTTCTTTTTCCTTCTTTAGCAACTCCTCAGGCTTCAAAGTTGTCACTGCTGTTGTAAAATGAGTTAATCGTGTCTGTGTTTGTGGCTTTTGTAAAGTTGAAACTTAATCAGAAAGCCTGTCTAGGTGGAACCTGCTTCATTAGAAAGACATCCACTACTTCTTGTTGTCTAACTACAAGCCAAAACAACTTTAACACTTTAAGCTTTGTCACGTTACCTGGTTCCTTCGAAGTCTCCAACCAACCTGTAAACTCCAACTCCCATGATTCATTTGGTTCTGACATGATAGTTACAAGCCCAACACCAACCAGTCACACAAATCATCTTCCCCTGAGTTCTAACTGCCTTCACCTTATCTCATTATCTCTGTTTGTACATATACCTGTTCAGTATCAGTTGCTCTTTGTGAATTACTGCCATTAGACTTGTCTTTTGCATACAAAGCATTTTTCCTGTTTATGCCTCTCGTATTATTTGACCCTTTTTGTCCCTCATTTGCTCTTCTGGATTCTCCCTTGGACTTTGGTATTGTATTGTTTGTTTCTCTGGCCTTTGACCCTCGCTTGTTTATTTACCTTGCTCTCTGGTTCCCCATGTACCTGTGTATTGCCCTCACGGTTCTGACCTAGCCTGGCTTATTGAGTCCTCCTTTGGTTTGCCCTGTTGTAAATAAAACCCACATATTTTACTTCTGCCTCACCTGACAAGCTTTTTCCTTTCTATCATTTGGCTTCACATGTGAATGTTGTTTTTGAGGCATGATAAATCTGGTCCTTTTTCCCCTCACTCAAGCGTCTTAGACAGCATAATGATACAAGCATAACTCAGAAGTTGTTAGGGTCTCCCAAGCAGGTGCTTATGTTGGCACTGATAATAGCTACAACATATTGTTAGTCTTAAATCTACCATTCATAATCACAATGAATAATTGCCAAAGTACTGGTACTCCTGTCTTGGATCTGAATTGTGGCATCCTGCCACTGGCTGCGCTGACATAGGAGTGCTGGAAGTGTAGCCATGCAAAGTGGCCATGTGAAGGGGCTCTTGGGAGGCACCACACTTATGGTAAGAGAGACTTTAATATTCATTGTTCTTGCTGTTAACATGTGTCTGAATGTTGTTTGTGCTATTCTGTGTTGAGCTGTAGTGTCAGTGTTAGTGCCTACTCTAAAGAGAAAGTGTATGGCTAACAGTGACCAGCCTGCTATCACCGCTGCCCGACTAGTGCTGAGCACAGGTTCTCCCTTGCTGCTTGTTCAGTAAAAGAGCATTCGTCTATAAAGCACAATGTTCCCCCGTCTTCTTCAGTGACACTACACTATAGTAGGCTTGCATAGTTAAATAGTTATTGTATAGTTAAATATCAGTGTCTCACCAAGTTCTACGGACTACCTACTCGCATTTAGGATGCTACACTCTAAAAAGTGATGCGTTAAATGTTAAATTGTACAACAACACACTACATTGTGTTACCCATTTTACACTTTTTGCATCATATTGTTTCCTGATATAATGCATGCTGTGTTAAAAGTAACCCAAAATGTGTTATCTGTAAGCAGATACAGAAATATTTCAACAAATTTTGTGTTAAAAGCAACACAAAATGTGTCGTCTCTAACTGAACACACTGATGTGTCTAGAGACAGAATGTGTTGTTTTTTAACACATCCGCATTAGGAGTGTAGTTACAAGCTAGCAGTGTTTAATAAAGCACAATAAATCAAAGACATCAAAAGCAATCAAAAACAAAAAGAGGAGAGTGTTTTCTTTCTCACAGGGGTGTTTTCAAAAAGACTCAACTCAGAGGTTTATGGATCCAGTCAGCTACTTCCTGCGTTAATGAGCATTTTAATCAGTGCTTGCTTATAAAAACAGCATTTTGCCATCAGCTGCTGATGTTCTGCTCTATTATATCTCATCAGTGGTTGTATTGGGAGGAAGCTTAAGAAATGAAGAGACGGCAATCAATCAGAATGCTGTCTCTGAATTACACTGACAAATCCCTTCATACTGAAGCTTAGGATGCTGTCTGGTTTGCAAACAATGAATGAACAAGGCTCAGGGTTCAAATGAAGAACTAATGGTAATTAGAGCTGCATGTGAAAAATGTTCTGGATACTGCAGAAACACATAGCTTGGGGTCCAAAAAGATCACTTGGGAGTATTTTTGAAGGTAATCATCACTCATTCTAGTGGAAGTCAAATTCTATCCGGAAGTCAAAAAAAGAAAAAGTAGAAAGGATAAAACAAAGAAACAAAGACTTTTGCTTCTGGCCTAGAAACTAAAAGAGTGCAAAAGTCTATAAAAGAAATATTGGTCTATGGTGTGAAACAATCAAAATGAACAAAGAAATGACACATCAGTGGTGAATTTGAGTCCAGGTTTTGAATTGTCATGGAGGTTACTAATGGCAGTCGATATAATGGTCTTCCTTTCTAGCATGCCATTCTCAAAAGTAGTATGTACCACCTATTGTATGTATACATTTTTCCAAGTAAATTTCTTTTGGTCCATTCATCATGAAAGGTACACAGAATATAAAGGGCATATATACTGTCTGGCTACTGTAATAATACTGTAATAACACATCAAAACATACAGTATCATCAGCTTTACTGCAAAACCACCTTGCCAAATAAACATTAAATGTTTTTATTGGGTACTGGTGATTTGGTAATGTGTTTTAGTTTTATGTGATGTGTTGGTATCACAATGTAAAGGATCCTAATGGTTTAACAGGTGACTGATACCTGACACATTTAATGGTTTTCTATTAGGATCTAAAGGTTTTCTGCTGGAGCAGTCTCTAATGGTAAACATTTAGCCAATTCCTATATAAACGTATAAAGCAAAACCATCAGATTGTAAACATAATGGTTCTAACAACTGATTTCAGTGTGGTTTACAATGACTGGGGGAGTTCCTCATATTCCTCTAAGAACATTAATTTTTTGTGGTCTCGTCCTGCTAGAACAGCTCTGAGGTCTTACATTTTACTACAGTCATGTCCACAGAAAATACTGATGTGACAATATGGTGCTGGTGGAGTAACCAATTATGACCGATGCTCAGAAGATACAATGGTGTTTCTAAGTGGGCTATGAGCATGATAATCTGGCCCTGAACATCTATCTTCATAAAGAATTAGCAAAACTTTCAAAGAAAGCACACTAATATGTCATGCCAGTTTTAATGGATCTGCACTGAAGGCTAAGTCAGGCTAAAGAGGTATAAAGCCCCTCAGCATTGGGCTGTGGAACAATCCTGTGTTTTCTGAAGTGATGGGGCACCATCCTATACCATATAAGGATGTGGAGTGCCATTTATCCTCTAGATCTAGTCATCCATCATCTGCACCTTACCTCACCTTACCTAACGCTCTTGTGGTTCAAGCAATGTTCCAACACCTGGTAAAAAGCTTTTACAGAAAGGTAGAGGCTGTTACTGCAGCAAATGCAAAACAAACTTTCCATTAATATCCTTGATTTTAGAAGAAACATTGGATGAGCAAAATGCACTGTATTTTGGACATACAGTGTAAATTAGAACAGAAGAAGATCTATTGAAATGGGAATGGTGTTGTCTCTGCTAAGCTCAAAATGGATATCACAGGTTTGGTGCCATTAAGTCAATGTAACACATACTGTATAACACTCAAACCTTCCTAGGCAATGGGTGTTTTAAATAGGTACTCATGAAAGCAAGCAGAGTGTCTGCTAAGAGGAAAACAGAGCCATGCAAGTGTTAATCTAGGCTATTTTTCTCTTGTAAATTATGTTCTCAGGAGTCATTTCACTTCAAGTGCTAAGCTCTAAACTAAGATATGTTATTACATGTCATCTGCGAGTGCACTGTAAATTCTAAAACCGTGATTATGTCTACGTGCTCTGTGTCGCTATGACATTGTTCCTGCGAATTAAACCTTCTTCTATCGGTAGCTCCACTGAAAAGATCTGGATATAATGAGCCACACATTTGGAGGAACCTGTTAAAATTCAGCGGTTTAGGGTGCTAGGTGAATTTCCATTGGTAACAAAAAGAAAACAACTCCGTTCCTCACAGTTCAGTGGTAGACTTAGCATGTTCATCTAGTGATGTAACGCTGGTAGATGTCAAAGATGATGATGGTAAATGGTTCTTTTGGGATTAAATGGCTTAAAGGGCAACTAAAGTGCAAAAATTTTCCTGAAATTACATGTTACCACTGTATACTATCACTTAAGGATAATTTTAGGCTCACAAAGGAAAAATGATGTCTGTAATGTAGGTGCATTCTGGAACACTACATGGTGACACACTAGAGCTGGTGCTAAGGGCCATTTCCGAAGCTATTTTAAGGTTTCAGACAAAATTGTCGAAATTAATTTGGTTGTTTATCTCTTAAGTACCTGGAGTTTCCTATAGGTTTTTTTCAGGAACCACACAAATTGCAGAAATTAATGCAATTGTTATTTATTAACCCCTTAAATGACCAGGGCCCAATGGCAGGCCCAAAGTTTTATTACACACCTCTATAACATAAGAATAGCTCAGCTAGTTTGCATTGAAGTCCTTGTAGTTACTGTAATGATAAGCCTTAGTATATAATAAGCCTGGGATTTTAAGGTGTGAAAAAAGAAAATATGCTTATACAGACCCTGACAAAGCCATGGCTGGGCCCCTGAAAAATTCTGTTGGCTGGGCCCCCTCCCAGTCGCTAACCAAAGCACAAGGTCAAGATCTATGCATCTCAGACCACCTCCAAATACTGTAAACCCCAGCCTTCTTCACATCACTGACCAATTGAAACTAATTACCAGAAAGCAAAGTGTCAACAGTAACATTTGGTGGAGGAGGGATAATAGTCAAGGGCTGTTAATAGTAAAATTAATGCTAAAGCATACGAAGATGTTTTGGACAAACACATGCTTCCAGCTTTGTAGTAACAGTTTGAGGAAGGCCCTTACCTTTTCCAGCGTGACTGTGCCCCTGTGCACAAAGCAAGGTCCATAAAGACATGGTTTGACAAATTTGATATCAAGGAATTCCAGTGTCCTAAATGGTGCCCTGACCTCAACCACACTGAATAGCTTTGGGATGAACTGGAACATTGATTGTGAGCCAGGACTGTCCAACATCAGTGCCTGACCTCACAAATGCTCTTTTGACTAAATGGGCACAAATTCCCACAGACACAGTCCACAAGCCTATAAAAATCAATGCCATTATGGGTCAGTAATGAATCTGAACATTTCTTTTGCAAAGTAATATGAGAAATAGCCAAACCTTAAAAAAGCAAGCCAAGCTGGATCACACTCCATGCTACTTTTACTGGGCCTGGACTGAAGATCAGGCTGGAATGATGTAATAAAAATTAGATTAGAATAAAGAAGATTAAGTTGTCATTGCTATACTAAAAATGGACATCAAGGTATTGGTGCCATTAAGTCAGTGTATTGCATATTGTGTCACACTCCAGCCTCCATAAAATGTCTAAGGGTTATTATCTCTTTATTTCCCCAGTTGGGACATTAGGCTTTAAAAAATAACACAATGAAAACTATCAGTCTTCTAAAACACAAGTCTAAATTGTTTTCATTGTTTTGCTTTGCGCTCTCTCGGTTAGCACGCTGCTTTGAAACGTAATGTAATCCCACTGCACTCCAGCACACTGCTGAAAGCTCTGCTTCTTATCTTTGCGTCTTTGGGAAGAGGATTCAGCTCCATTTCCTTCCACAAACTGAGGCAGAGATCTCTCTGTTTCAATATGCATAGAATATTGTTCCACATAGCATCTAGTGAAGATGTGCTTTTTATCACAAATGCGTATCCGTTATCTGCGGGTTCAAGGAATCCGATGCCAAAGTCATGCCGATGTGTAGAGCATAGAAATGAGCACATGAACTTTTGATGCCCTCTTAAAACAGATGTTGTTAAAAACAACACACACACTGAACAAAGCGAGCGGGGTGAAGCGATACGCACATTTCACGATACTATGCATATTGTAATTTTTACATCACAATACATTTACATAAATACAACAGTATTAGAAACGAAATGTTAAAAAACTTCAACATTTATTTTTGTATTTGTTTATTTTCTTCTCAAAAACTTTTTTTCTAAAAGACAAGAGTGCTTGTTGAAGGGATAACTGTAACTTCCACAGTACTTCCATATAACAGCGATTTGTGGGGCGCTATATAGCAGCCTACGCTTATAGAAAAGTCACATGGATTTCCCATGTGACCAAAACAAGTGTTTTTTTGCACACTTCACATTTTCTGTTTTATCACGTGAAAAAATGTGTGATCACTTTGTGAAAAAATATGACACCACATGTGAAATCATGTTAACATATGAAAAAAATTTATGATCATATATGAAAAAACATGCACAAACAATTTATACAGACCAAAGAAAAGTTTGCTCAAAAGCATTATTTGACATACATTCTTAGGCAAAAAAAAATTAAAAAGGGCCCAAAATGGCAAAACATTAAGCTTTAATTGCTCTTAACAAATTATTAAAAAATAGATAAAGTAACTTAATATAGAATAGCTTTTCCCTTTGATTTCTTTAAATGTTGAAGTTTTGCCGAGCTAGTTTGTGTTTAATGTGAGACCAAATATCCTCTATATGGTTTAAATCTGGACTCAGACCAGGCCATCAGTAAAACCATTATTTTTTGGGCTTGGCCATTTTTTTTTGCCCAGGAGTGTTTATATTTGTTAAAGCAGAATTTACACTCAATTTTGGACAGTGACTTATTTTATTATGGTATACTATTTTATATTGTTTTGTATTTGCAAACGACCTTTTACAGACAGAAGAGTTAGTATTTTTCCACTCAGCACTGGTGGCTTCAAACAGTTCAAACATTGCCGAGCTAGTTTGTGTTTAATGTGAGGCCAAATATTCTCTATAGGGTTTAAATCTGGACTCTGACCAGCACAAAACTAGGCCCATTTTTTGCCGAGGGGGCTTCTGTTATTAATGTGTTTTGAGTCAGTGATTTGTCTATTTGTTCCGTTCTTTTCGAAGAACAGGGAAACACACTGAAATCGTTGTATGTGGTAATTGACCATATGCTGCAGATGTGGCAGATAGAGAATAGGTTTGAAAAGCCTTGGAGTTTTCCTTTAAGGGGTTAAGTAACACATGAATGACAGTAGCCACTCTGCCAAAAATAACCCTCCAGTATAAAGAGAAAACAACAGCAAACGATTAAATGGAAGACTTCCACAGCTCAGCGTCCATGTGGAATCCCCAGTTACTGATAGGCAGGTGGGAGAGAGAACCCAGAGGAGTAGGGAGGGGGTGTTGAGCTGCAGCATCAGCAGCAGTTTTTCCTAACGCTGACTGACACTGAAGCCTTTGGGCACCACACTCTCCTGTGCTGAGGAAGCACAAAACTTTCTGGTGCTGTTTGGCTGCCAGTGGTGCTGATCCGCACCTTCTGTAAGCTGGAGCATCCAGCCCTGCCCAGACATCTGGCACTGTCACTTAGGATAACACATCCATAACCAATCCTTTGTATTGTGTGCATTAATGCCCATTAATGCTGTTTGTCTGGGGAGCAGATGAGCAGTCATCATTAATGTCAGTGAGAATCAGAATTCATAATGCATTTTTCTTCAGTACCCTGACATATCACCAAGTGAAACACGTTATTAAGGAGGGACTTCAAGCTACGCTATATGGCCAAAAGTATGTGGCCATCCCTCAAAATTATTGAGTTTAGGTGTTTCAGCCAAACCCTTTGACTCGGTGACTTTAATTGTAGTATTGTCGTAGGATGCCTCCTTTGCCACAAGTTAATTTGTTTGGTGAAGGGGGGATAATGGTCTGGGGCTGTTTTTCAGGATTTATGAGTTTGGTCCAGTGGCCTGCACAGAGCCCTGACCTCAACAACACTAAACACCTTTGTGGACAAATTTGAATGCTGATTGAGAGCCAGGTCTTCTTGTCCAACATTGATGTTGGACAAGAAGACCTGGCTCTCAATCAGCATTCAAATTTGTCCACAAAGGTGTTTAGACCTCACAAATCCTCCTTTGACGCAATGGCAGAAGTGTGTTAATGTAGGTCTTGAAGAGTTAATGCTCTTGGTTTTGGAATAGGATGTCCAACAAGCTGATACAGGTGTGATAGTCTGATGTCCTCATACTTTTGTGACATGTAGTGTAGCTGTATGTTTTTTCTTGATATTATTGGTTAATATTACTTTTCCCTGCCCACTGGCGAATGGTGACATAGTCAAAAAATCAGAGACATTTTATCAGCAAACAATAGGAAGGAATAGCAAACAATCGAAGATTTAGAGCATGAAATATTTGTCTGAAACCAACAGGACCCTACTGCTCATGTCTTATTCAGTCATTTGCTCATCTTGGTCATTTCTCAAATATGTGTCAGGCTCAGGTCAGGTTCAAATTTCACGTTTGGGTTCTCACATCCCATCTCCCACTTTTAAAAGATTTTACCCAGTTTTTTAATCTCACTTTAGTTTTTTCTCCTTACTTAATTCGTCTCTTTACTGTCACCACGTTTTTGTTTTTTTAATTTGGAATGCAAGAGTCACCCACTCAGCCGAGGTCCACGAGTCCCACACTGGGACATAAACAGTGAATCGATTCAAAGAAATACAGTTTAGTGCAGCCAAAAGAACATTTGATTTGTTTGGCCAAAAATATTTTATGCTGTATGTTCAATATGCTCTGTGTAACTTGTTCTGTGCACAGAAATAGAGTTTTAGGATAAAAAAGGAGAAGACTAATATCATGCTATATCAGCACCACACAACATGAGAACAGCAAAGTAGGGAAGGTTCATACAGACTAAATAAAAGTTTGTTCAAAAGCATTATCTGACATACATTCCTGGGCAAAAAATGGGCCAAACCCAAGATGGTACAACATTAAGCTTTAAATGGTCTCATTTTAATATGGCATAGCTTTTCCTTTTGATTTCTTTAAATGTTGAAGCTTTGTGTGTAAATCTGCAGACAACCTTTTACAGAAATCAGAGTCAGTACTTTTCCGTTCAGCATTGATGGCTTCAAACAGTTCAAACCATTGCTGGTCTAGTTTTTGTTTAATGTGAGACCAAATATTCTCTATACGGTTTAAATCTGGACTCCAGCCAAAATCATCAGTAAAAACCATTGATTTTGGGCTTGGCCCATTTTTTTGCCCAGGAGTATTTATACTGGTTAAGCAGAATTTACACTTAATTTTGGACAGTGGATTATTTTATTATAGCATATTATTTAATATTGTTTTACTTTAATTTAACCAAGCTCTAATGATGGCTGTCACTACATGGTAACCAGCATTACTCTATCAGTTTTTATTATGCATGTTGGGTGATGGATGGGCCAGTTTGGCTCAGTTTCAGATAGAATTTTGTTCAGTTTCTGACTCAAAGCATAATGATTTGGTTCGAGTCACATCAGCATTCAAACAGTACTTTGTCCGGTTTGGGTCAGGTTTGGGCTCAAAACACAATGCTGTGTTTGTTGGGTTCAGATAGAAAATTCTCCAGCTATATTCGGATTCTGACCAAAATTTTAGGCCTGATTAAAGCATAAAGAAAGTTATGGAAAAACAAGATTTTTTTTTTTCAAATAACATGATTAATCATGCGTAATAGGACAAAGGACATGAACTAAGAAGGTAATTCAGGCCAATTTTGATTTCAGGTTAACTTTACCATACACAGTAGAGCTGATTACTTCGCCCCCAGTGTATAGTGCCTTCTATTCTATAGTTTTTGTTTTGGTTTGTTTTGTTTCTGAATAAAACATTTTTCTGACAAGGCAGCAAGGTTTTTTTTTTTTTCCAATGAGTAATTATTTTCAATGTTGTTTTATTTTACTTTGACTAGCTGTTAGCAAGACAAGCGCAACAGTGTAGCTAAAACATTTAGCAAGCTACATAAATCGCTCTTTAACATTACAGTCATGGAGCAATTAAATGGCTCAAATCAAGTTTATTGCCTTTTTTCTTTGAGCCCCTGACACCCTTTCCCACCCCACCCCCCAAAATGTCTGTGCTCTTACTTGCCTCTGGCAAAAGTCACTTAAAATCCCTTCTCCCATGTGGGCAATTCTACTGAATTAGTTCAAACTGCAGTTTCACAGTAAAATACTATGTTATAAAACAATTAAGTAATTAGACCTCAGATATTTGCGATGATTGTGTTATGATCTATTTAAAGCCAAAGACAATAATGGACATATTAATAAGCTAAATATATACAAAATCATAGGGTACTTTCTATTGGGAGGCGACTGCCCCAAACCCTAACCCCTAAATTTCAACAAGTGAAAATAAAACTTACGTTTTTGTTTGTTTGATTGTTTTTCAGTGTTGTTTTTTTCTAAAGATGCTTTTGATTTCTTTTAAAGTCAAGTTGAAAGCTTCAGATTTAGCAGCAAGTCAGTTACTAGTCAAAAATGTGTTTTCAACTCAGTAAATTCAGTAAAATCATCCATACAGCCTTGATGTGAATCTCAAGGAAAAATCCATGTTTTATATGTTTCAGATGACTGGTAAATTTATTACAAAGCACAGAAGGCCCACTTAAAAATGGCCTTTTTAGAATGAAAAAGGTCAGCAAGTACCCACCAAGGGAAGACAATAAGGAGCTTTCAGCCTTAAGGCTAACAAGTTCAAAGCAAACACACTGCCTTTTCACACAACAGAGCAGTGTCATAACAAACTACAGCCTCATTTAAAGCTAAATTGTTGTGCTGACACTGTCGTTCTGACACATTCATCACTGCTTATGAACATTGTCATTACAGTGTCATGAGCATATTTGATAGAGGCAGTATCTTTTCTTAGTTGTATAGTCGTGTGTATGACAGTACAGTCTTGAGCTAAGATGTCAAAAATGTTTATATTATTTTCACCCTTGTACATCATTTCTGATCACATCAGTCGTTTTCTGACAAGGCAGCATACTTACTGTCTAACAGTAAGTAATTATTTTTCATTTGAATTTACTTGATAAGTAGAAGCTGTTCAGGTTCCCTTCTGTCACCTCACTGGATGTGAATCTGAGGGGAAAAAAACATGGAGTGATGTTTTGAGAAGAGAGTCACAGTCAGTCTGAGTGATAAAATGAGAAGCAATGGCAGTAACATGGCGAGGAAGTGCCGTTTCCAAATAAGAAATGAGGATCAACTGCTCTACTTTTAACACTGCATGGCAATACAAGACAATGTGGTGCCTTCTGCCTCATGGCTGACGACTTCAAAGCAAGCCTGCTGGAGCTTCTGCAGTCACACTTCACCTTTTCACACAACACAGCTCTGTCACAGTGAAGCTACAGCCTAATTAAAGCTAAACAGTTCTGACACCAGTACATTCTTAAAATGAAGGATTCCTAAATGGTACATATGCTTCTATGAAAAAAGTCAGTCAATATATAACCTTCATTGGCACTTTACATTTCATTTTTAATTAGATTTTTAATTTAATATTCAATTTCTTTCTCTTTTAAATCTATTGTTTTAATCATGTTTTTCACTTCTATTCTCCTACATCTTTTTACATTTTAATCTGAATTATCTTTATATTTTCTCATTTGCAAAGCACTTTGAATGAATGAAAGGTGCAATATAAATAAACATGCCTTGCTATGATTGTACGTTATGTGTAGACAATTTTTTCTTGCATATTTTTTCCTGAGATCCGCTTATTACATTTGTGTGGTTTTATGTACCAACAGACAGGATTCATTTCTACCTGATCATTTTCCATCTTTTCCATCTTCTTTTTACATCTTACAGTTAACCAGGCTGTTTTTGTTACTGTGCCTGACCAGTATATGCAAATGACCTCTGTCACGATGTAGGATTGGATACCTTACATTGTGCCTCATTCAAAAAGCAGTCCAGCCTGAAATACTTCCTATAACTTCAGGGTGAATGGGCAGGGCTAAACTGTTGAAGGCCGAATAGGCAGTTGATGTAAATGTTTTGTTTTTTTTTGTGATGAATAAACTAGTCAGAACACCATTTTGTCTAGTCATGACTATCTATCAGCAGGCAACCATTTCAAAAGTGAGACTGTGTAAAATTCATTGTCACTAGTATAAAGATATGTGTTAATATCTGTAATTCAATTTTGACAACTAAAAATGAACTTTTTACAAGTGAAAAAAAGCATTTTTAATGTTAAATGAAATACACGTATAACTATACCAGCCACTTCATTAAGTACACTTCCTGTGTCTGATCCACTAATCCTGTGTCTGATCCACTCATACTAGTGCAGCACACCACCACCACGTCAGGGTCACTGCAGTGCTGAGAATGACCCGCCACCCAAATAATACCTGCTCTGTGGTTGTCCTGGGGGATCCTGAACATTGAAGAACAGGGTAAAAGTGGGCTAACAAAGTATGCAGAGAAACAGATGGACTACAGTCTGTAATTGTAGAGTTACAAAGTGCTCCTATATGGTAAAATGGACAATGATTGTAGAAACAAGGTAGGTGTTCTCAATGAAGTGGACAGTTGGTGTATTTACTAGTCAGAATTATATTTAAACTTGTCAAAATTACATTTTTAGTTACAATGATGAGCTACTCTTATACCTGTCCTAAAGTATGTACCATAGTCAGCTCAGTCACCTAAAACTTTCAGATTTTTGGAGCGCACACACTTAAGCAGGATCTTTGAAGTGTAAATAAAGGCCCATTCCATAAGATATTTATAGAATACTTGGTTCTGTGGAGCTCAGTATAACTTTAAACAGGCTAAGCAGAAGCCACAAATGCATTCATGCACAGAAAGCTTACACATGATTAAAGACAATCAGTTCTGCTGGGTACTGTTTGGACAAAATCAGCTGTAAGAACAAGGCTAAACTAAAAAGCAAAAAAGGACTATTTTTTAAGCAAACAACAAGCATTCCAACGTTAATAAAATATGTTAGTAGTAGTAGAACCTGAAAATCAACAGTGGAGATCATCCCTGTCAGGGGTAAATTCATTTGGGAATAGGATACAGCAGTAGCTAGCAGTGTCAGAGTGGTCATGTGAGTACATGTGGCAAATTTTTTTTTCTGAGTGACCAGTTGTTTCCTTGTTGAATTACTTTTATGTTATGTTGCACATTACTTTTTTTCTGTTGTGCAAAGTTGTGAACACAAGTCATGATGCACTAGGTTAACATTAGTTGTTTAACTATGCTAGCTTGTCTGCTAGTTCTATTGCACACTTACCATTTATTACATGTGTTCATTGTGTGCATAATTTTTACAATGTACATGCTTTCAAAAGTAATTTTAGACTGGTCGAGTACACCGACAGGAACAAACATTTATAAACGCAAACATCTGGTTGGAGTGCCACACCCATGTTTGATTGTTGAAGGACTCTAGAATGCTTTCTTGTCATTTACCTGAGAGCATTTTACGATTAGGTTCGTTTTCTGAACATTCTAAACACAACTGCAAACATTACAATGTTTGTGTTTGTTCTTGTTTGTCCCCTCTTTAAGACAGAATCGAGGCAAAGAGGCAGTGCAGGTGTTTGTTCACCTCTGAACAGATGTGGCTGCCCTGTGCTCTGGTTTTGTTTATCTTTGCATCTGGCCTGACCATACTAGCCAACTGACCACACTGGCTACTACACACAAAGGGCAGTCAGGACCTGATGACACCACCATTATAAAATATTAGCATATTTCATAGTGGCAGTATTAGTTCTTAGATGTGTTGTAGTGTGTACGACAAGACAGCTCATTCTTGGGCTCAGACGGCAGATTTATTCATTTATTTAGCTGTCGTTTCTTTATTTATAGCCCCTCTTGCATATTATTTCTGAATACTTTGCACATTTTTGTGACAAGGCAGCAAACCTTTTTCTAATAAGTCAACACTTTCTATATTGTCTTACTTGACAGTTGGCAGCTGTTTAGGTTAGGATACCTTCTGTCTCCTCATTGGCTGTGTTTATATTCCGATTATAGATAAAGACTGAGGTGTTTATATGCTCACTCTCCTCAAAAATCTGATGAGAAATCTCAGTTTACATTCACACTACAAATAATCCAATCCAAAATTGTGTGCATGTGTAGAGTACCACTTAGTGTAGATGTTGCCATGACAACGAGTATCGCGTGAGTCCAGTCAGAGTGAGACGAGAAGCAGTTGCGTACATTTTTCAGCTGGTGCACTTGTGTTTTTAATCACTTTAAATAGATGTCATACGAAAACGTACTTCACATGTGCTTATTAAAGAAGGGCGAGAGGAAGATTTAATATTCTGAGACACACAAGCTGGACGTCCGTCTCTTCTGCAGACCAGTTTCTGCTCGTGTCATGTTGAACTTTATAAACTTTCGCTATAAGACAAAAGCACATGCACAGAACGGGCTTAAACTTTCCGAGTGGGAATGTAATCAGATACAGATGTTTACATGGTTATTATTCTTCTATTCACCAGATTATTTGCAGGATTATTCACCTCGTTCAATTGTATAGAAACTGTATTCCGAATGGTCTTAATCAGACTAGTCTATTCTGATTGAGGTATATACATGGACATATTCTATTCTGATTGAGTCAGATTATTAACAAATTATCAAACTGCATGTAAACGTGGCTACCGTATGAATCACAATGAGGGAAAAAAATAGAATCATGTTTTTAAAATATGCATACCCAAAGTAAGACAGTGAGGAGTGGGAAACGTGTTTCCACAGTCATGCTTTGCTTTTTAAGTCATGTTTGTCATAATATAGTTGTAGCCTAATTTAAAGTTATATTACTGTTGTGACACCACTATGGTCATTAATCGTTGAATATACATACTATCATTTTGGTAACATCAGCATATGTAACTGTGGGATGATATATTCTTAGATGTATAGTTGCGTGTAAGAGATGCTGGTCTAAGATGATTTATGCTGGTCTAACTGGTCACCCAGGATGGTCATGATGGTTGAGCAGCATACCAGCCTCCGAATCATATCATATGCTGATTTGTTAGTGACCAGCTATGCTGGTCTATGCTGTTTTCTCCAGCAGGGACACCTCAGTCTTGGACTCAGATGGCAGATTTGCAGGGTATTAGAGTTCAGCATAGTAGAGATTAAAATTCTGTTGCCATTCCTGGATGATAATTCATAATTTTTTTTTATTCCTCATAACTGGCACATACAGAGTATGCATAATGCAGTACAGCACAAATCTTTCTGCATGCTGTTTGTAACACTGATGCTGGAAACATACATAGCTGAAAACTTCAAGTGCTTGTTTTCCTTGCCATGTACCGCAACCATTCAACCCCATATCTGGGCCTCATTTGCGTTTCTACAATCTTGCTAAGATTATTTGTACGCCTTCCTATTTCGTTTGAATTTTCTGAGCCACAAAGTACACATAGGCATTTGATATTCCGTCTGACTCGCTTAAAGCTATGCAGCATTAGTTGAGCTTGGACGGCCTGTGTCTATATCTGGCCGAGCCAGAATATTGCCCCGGTCATACGAAATATTATTTTAGAATAAGCCCACATAACAGGCTGCTCCGGAGGTGTGCTGTCTCTTGTGGATTCTCTTTTAGAGAAGTGAGGTTTCATGCGGAATCTGTCGGTCACTCAGCCTAACACGGCTCCCATATGGAGTATATCTTAGTTCCCAGAATGTGTCAGCAATACATAACCAAGCCAACTGAGTGTCTGAAGGTGCACAAGCTGTACTGAACCGGCCCATGCAGATGTTGGTAGAATATGCAAAGATGTTAGAATGTTATGACAGTGTTACAATTGCATTGAGGTCCTCGAGAGAGTCACCTTGAAACCATGGCCAGGAGCTCAGCAACCTCATAAAAGGGTGTGCGTGCCATTGGGGAGGAGCTGTCAAATCCTTGGAACTCCAAGTCATCTTAAATCGCCTCCACAATCTAAAGGGAAATGCACAGTTTAGACAAGCCGTGGTCACAAATGGCAGATAAAAACAGTGGATCACTCTGCTGCTCCCTTTTAGTTCTGCCCATCAGGAAATGTAGGGCACAAATGATGTCACCCCTTTTTCCCTGCCCACAAGGAAAATGTATTTGACATAGAACATCATTCACAGCATAGCAAACCATCCTACAAGAGCGAAATGTCAATTGACTTATGATTTTAATAACCCCAGCTCTTCTAGATCTGTGCCAGGACTGCACAATACATTATTCCTTATGCATTACAGTAATATTCTACTTTGCAGTGCTGATATTGCAGAAGGCTGCAACCAGTCTAACTAATCACAATGTTTTTAGGTTTTGTGTGTGTGTGAGATGTGATGTGAGAAATCTGATCAATCACAGTTTCAGATGAATCAGATGTGGCAGATGTGGGTGCTTTGATGTTTGACGTTTATGTGGGTGCTACTTCAATGTATGCATTCCAATAGAAGTAAATAATTTTGATAAAAATAATGCAGGCCAGTCTTTCAAGTTAGTGAATGTTGGACAAAACAATGCAGGCCATTCTTTAATCATGTCCCAGGTATGCTTTTGACATACTGGAAAGCATATCATCATCGCAAAGTGTAGCAATACAAACGCAATGCAGTATCATCAGATGCCCAAAAGGAAAAGCAGTCCCATCAACACAGGAGTCACCACATCAAGTGGCTGTCCAAAAGTAGGTAGTGAGGTAACAATGTAAAATAAAATGAAAGCACTGTACCTTGGAACACGACTTGAAGGGGAATTCCGCTGATTTTTCACAATGTTTGCATAATTAAATGGTTAAGATGTAAACAAAGTCATTTAGAATGGTTTGGTTTGCATCATTCTAGAGAAACTTACAGAGTCAGAATTGTTCACAGTGGAAGTGATAGGAACCAGATGTCTGGAAAGAGGTCCCTCACAGAAAAGTATTACATAAAATGGTTATGAATACGCCGCCTGATATCTGAGACTTTGTTTTACAAGTTTTGAGAAGGTTTTGGATTAAAAAGTATTTTTAAATAATTTAAATTCAGGGTGGAGAGGTACATGCAGGGTGTTGTGAAGCAAGATAGTCCCTGAAGCAAACTTATTTTTTTCAGATTTACCACTATTTTACCATCATCATTACATATAAAAACGTACATAACGTGTACCTTCACTGGTGGTTTTGGATAGTAATTAAAAAAGGCTGTATTTGTGCTGAAGACATTGTGACCCCTGGTTCCTATCACCAACACTGTAAACAAATTTGCGTCAGTAAGTTTATTTACAATTAACCATTTCAATCAAACCACTCTGAATGACTTTGTTAACGTCTCAACCACTGGATGAGGCAGAATTTTTTAAAAATCTGTGGAATTCTCCTTTAGGCCCAAATTCTGAAATGTAATTATTAATTGTGGTTTTTGGCCTTGTCCCTTTCATACAGAGATTTCTCCCTTAGTGATATTTTGTACCATAGATGATAAAATCCCCAAGTTCTTTGCTATTTTATGTTGAGAAACATTATTCTTGAATAATAGAATAATAGTTTTACTATTTGCCTGCACAGTCTTTCACAGAGTTGTGAACCCCTCATCATCTTTACTCCTGAAAGACAGTCTTTTGTTGCCCCTGTTCCAACTTTTTTGAAACATATTGCTGGTATCAAATTCAAAATGGGAATATATTTAAAAAAAAAAACAATAAAAAATTTCTCAGTGTCAACATTTGATATATTTCCTTTATACTAATTTCAGATAAATATGGGGTTCAAATGTTTTGCACACCATTGGATTATGTTATTATTCACGTTTTGCACAGCGTCTCAACTTTTTTGAAAACATGGTTCTTAAACATTCATTTTAATAATTTTTCAAAAATCAAAACTAAATAAAAACAAGAACATTCCACTTTTCTAACATTACATGATCAATCCTACAAACACTGGTGTAAGGACCTTTTTACCTTGATAGTTCATGTCCCTGGAGATATTAAACACAATTCATCATATCATAGCACATCATCAAATCATTTAAAACCACCTTTGGTCATTGATTATTTAGCACCAGCTGGCAGGGACAAAAAATATCCAATGATATTATATTTCATCTCCCACTGCCACCACCCCCACCTATGACCAAGTGAAAATGCTCAGCTACCCCAGCGACCCTCCCTGACACCGTTTACCGAAATTTGTCACGGTGCTAAAGGAATACACACACTACAGTTTCCAATTCAGACTGACTTTAACCTGTGTGGTGTACTACTGTGAATACAGCTGTATTCTGAAAGTAGTTATGACATTAGCATGTAACTCAACTGGGGTAGACAATATGCAATATTTTATTCTTATCATGATAGCTTTTGTTATTGTGATAAACAATATGACAATCTGAGCCTACTGTCGATATCCTCAGTACTTAAAGAACACGGACCAACTGCATGTTTCTTTAAAAAAAGAGAACATTATTAGTCCTGTTTAATCTTGTGGCACAATATGTGAAATGTTTAAAACATAGTATGAAATAAAACATAAAACAAAATAACAGATAATCCAAAAAAGGGAATGGTTAATATATATTTTTTTTTGTTGGAGGAGGCTCAAATATGGCACTACTAGTACATTATTTTGGATCAAAATATTCTGATACATATCGTGTATTGTGCAAATGTCTTTAAGTAGTGTGAAATGATATTTGTGCATATTGTCTACCCTACACTCAATTATATTTACTACCCAGCTTGAAGCATTAACATGATATGATTTTTTAAACATCTGAACAGACATACAACCATACTTTACTCAAAACTTTTTTATGTCATGAACAAAATGTAATTTAATGGAAAAGAAAGTGTTTGAAAGTACGTTTTATGTTCAAAACCAACATGAGCTACAATTCTTTAGCCTCATGACGATAATACTTGATGAATTCATCCTGAAGCATTCATGGATTTCCTAAAAGTTTCCAAACTCAGCAGGGTTGGATATAAAAGGCTACACTGCCCTCTATTGTTTATTTGATGATTATGCATCTTAAGAGACGTCTAGGTTTTAAACAGTTCCTTGTGAAAAAAAATGTGGATTTATAATTACTAACTACGAATCTGTCTATTATAAAATACCTCATTCCAGCATTCCAAAGATATATATAGTAGACCTCTAGACATTCAAATATCTTGTATAAGATACAACATATCTAAATGTCTTTCAAATCAATATCTTCATTCCAAACATGTTAAAAAGTTAATATTGTAATAGTTGTATTCACAATATGGCTCACAAGAGAAATTGAATTGAATACCATGCCGTTCTCTCAATGGTGTTCCAAAGTCCACATGCATCTGCTTTAAATGTAGGCGTCCCTGTCCAAATTTTGCTATCTCTTGGAACATGTCCAAGTTTGTGGATTATTGGAAGTCTGACCACATCGTCTGTTTGCCTGTCTGTTGTCTGTTTGGGGAGTGAGTTAGATTAAGAATGGTATTTGTCCTTCATTGATGTAAACTGAACTGCACAGTCAGATTTGTCATCAAATTTGGGTCTGTTTAACTACAAATGTCAGAGAATATGCTGAAAAAAATCCTTCCTTCCTTTAAGATACCTATTTTATTTACTACAAACACAGTTCTAGCTTTTAGACAGGACAGGGCACTGCAACTGCAGCTTTAGTCAAATTTAGTCTAGGCAGGCTTATGAACTGCGAAAGATTTTTATTGCAGAGATTAAAAAGTGTTTACAATGAACCAGCTTACACATCACTAAAACTTAGTAAAACTAAGAATAGATGACACAGAACTGTAAAAATATGAAAGTTAGTGTTAACATGTAAGACTGTGACTTAACTTGATAACATGCATAATAAAGTAAAACTAAAGTGAATACACATAACAAAAGCACAGCTGTTTGCATACCAGCACAGGCAAGAAGAGGTTAATTTTGTTCCTCTGCTCTGTGGGTCTGGCTTTCTCTGGAGTGAAATACGGCCAGAGGCAGACCAATCTTTTCACATACTCATGTCACCCTTCTAGTGAAAGCCTGCCGGACTGTCTGAAACTACAGAGAGAACAGGTAAAACCAATGTATGCTATTTTAAACGAAACTAAACTTTTTGCAGATTCACTTTTTTAACTGGTGAATATTTAAAATTAGAGGGCAGACGTATAAGAAAGCTTTAGAAAATCAGAAAAGGCAGTGTAATAATTAGAACAAGGTCATGTAAAGACACATTCAAGTCATTAAAATTTGTCGAGAGATCTTTCAGCAGTAACATCTCAATAAGTGTTACAACTGTTCTTTTCCCTAACAGGGATGCAGTTCTCTACACTGGTGTTATTATGGGCACTGGGAACATCATTGGTATGGGCACTAGGAACATCATTTGTGTGGGGAGAGGAAGCAAAGCCCACGGAGGAATCCATTCCCTGCTCAAAGAGCTGCGCCTGTCTCAATGATGACTACACCTCAGAGCTCAGCGTCTACTGCAGTTCACGGAACCTGACACAGGCACCTCCCGACATCCCTGTGTCAACACGATCTTTATGGCTGGACGGAAACCTGTTTACGACCCTGCCGGCAGACTCGTTCAAAAATCTGAGCAATCTGGACTTCTTGAATCTGCAAAGTGGCCAGCTGGTAAGCCTCGACTTTCAGGTGTTCAGAGGACTGCACACTCTTGCTCACCTGCACCTGGAGCGAAACAGCCTCCGTTCGCTGCCTGCCACCATCTTCCAAAGCACCCCAAACCTTGCTTCCCTCAATCTCCACAACAATCAGCTATCACGTATAGATGACAAGTTGTTTGCTGGACTCTCTCATATGTGGTTACTGAATCTAGGATGGAACTCCCTTTCAGTTCTTCCAGAAACTGGATTTCAGGAGCTACATGGCTTACGAGAGTTGGTGCTTGCTGGGAATCGCTTGGCTTACCTTCAGACTCAGCTGTTCCAGGGCCTTACGGAGCTAAAGGAGCTGGATTTAACTGGAAACCAGCTGAGAGTTATCAAAGCAAATGTGTTTGTGAAACTTCCAAAGCTGCAGAAGCTTTATCTTGCCCAAAATCAGATTATGTCAGTGGCACCTAGAGCATTTGTGGGCATGAAATCCTTGAGGTGGCTGGATCTGAGCAGGAATCGACTTTCTGTTCTCCACGACGAGACCTTCCTTGGCCTACATAGCCTGCATGTACTTCGACTGTCAAACAACTCAATAAACAGCCTAAGGCCAGGTACTTTTCGTGACCTGCAGTATCTTGAAGAACTCGGACTGTGCCACAACCAGATTCGGGTCTTAGGAGAGAGAGTTTTTGAAGGACTGGGCCATTTGGAGATGCTCAGCTTAGAACACAACAGGTTACAAGAGGCAAGAATGGGCTCCTTCATGGGCCTTAGTCACCTGGCGGTAATTAAGCTCACCGGTAGTTGTTTCCGCACCCTGCCAGACCAGGTTTTTAAAGGCCTGTCAAAGCTCCACAGCATTCATCTTGACAAAGGTTGTTTGACCAAAGTGTCCACCCAAGGTTTTATTGGTCTGACAAGTCTACGTCGACTTTTCCTACAACACAACAACATCTCTGTGGTGGACCGTCAGAGTTTTGTGGAGCTCCAACGACTGCAACAGCTTGACCTGAGATTCAACAAACTGGCATCCCTCTCCTCGCATACCTTCTATGGCTTAAAGAGTCTTGACTACCTTCTTCTGTCCAACAATCTCCTCCGTCAGTTTCCTTCAGAAGTACTTCTGCCACTGCAGCACCTATCTTGGCTAGACCTCTCTGGAAATAAGTTGGAAGTTCTTCTTAATGCTACACTTTACATGCTGCCACGGCTGCGCTACCTTAACCTGAGGGACAATGCACTCAGCACCCTTCCGTCCATTCCTGATGGTTTAGACCAGCTTTGGCTATCAGGTAACAACTGGAAATGTGACTGCAGTGCTAAACCTTTTAGGGATTTCAGCTTGCAGAAGCCGCTTGTGGTTCCACGGCAGGTGGAGACCCTGTCAGAGGGTGAGGAGCCCCACACACTTATCACAATCTATAATAACATCACATGTACCAGCCCACCCAACATTGCTGGAGTAGACCTGCGAGATGTCAGCAGCGAACACTTTAAGGACTGCTAAGTCTTTTGAGTGGAAGTGTGGTTGAGACAAGTTTTCAAGCTTGCTTCTGCAAGCATGACAAAATATTACTATAATCAACTGTGAATATTCAAATTTCCTTTCAAATGGCTTTACAACTGTACTATCTTCTCATGTATTGTATATCTTCTTAAATCAAAAGTTGTGGAAATAACAAATCATGATTTATGTTCATGTATGTTAAGAGCAAGTCTGTTGACTTCAAATAAAAATGACTGTGTTAGACACTTAACAGTGAGTCTCATTATAGGTCCTACGTGCAATATTTTGTGCCCCGAGCTTCCCTCTTGCTTAATCATTATCAGCGATAGAGGACACAGCCTACAATAGGCTACTTGTCAAAGGTTTATGTTTACTCAGTGCTCTCATTGAAAGTATTCTTCTTCAAATGTGCTAGGGTAAGGCTGAGATGTAGGTTCGTGTTCAGAATTAATTATTTTAGGATTAATGCCATGAAAAATGCAAATCTACTTAGGTATTTCATATAAACTCTTTTAGTGAGCAACTGTTCACCCAACATCAGATGTATCTTTCAGAATAAACAGATTGTGTTTGGTTTTGTTCTCTAAATAAATATTAGAGAGAGAGAGAGAGAGAGAGAGAGAGAGAGAGAGAGAGAGAGAGAGAGAGAGAGAGAGAGAGAGAGAGAACAGCGTGCACATGCTGAGCTTGACAAACATAGACCAAATAGGGACACAGAAACAATACCAATCTTTGTATTTAGTTCAAAGGCATTTTTTGTACATTCACATTAGGATTATACATGCAAATGTTACTGCACACTGTTGCTAGTTTAAAGGGGTATTTGATCAACTTTTCCAAATTTGTGCATAATTCAATCATGACATAAATAGTCATTCAGAGTGGTCTGAAGTAAAGAGCTTTATTAAACTGTTTAAACCTATGGTGGTTTATAGGTTACCTACATTGTGCTAAACAGCCACGCTTTGAAAAAGACCATTAAGTTAACAGCAACAACTTTTTTGGTAGGTTCTCTCTTTATTTTAAATTGCGCAGTACTTCAATATAAAATAATAAACTCACTATGTATTTGTTTCATTATTTTGTCATAGAACGTTTAATTAACTCTTAGCAAAAGGGTTTTATAAAGAACCCTTTATATGACTTTTGTTTAATTACATAATTTAATCGAGATGTAAATAGTCATTCAGAGTGGTTTGATGTAAAATGCTCTATTGCAGATGCTCCATTCTAGAGTCAAAATTGTTCACAGTGGTGATGATGGGAACCAGACGTCTGAAGCATTTAATGCCTTTAAAAGCTACCTCACACACATGAAATGGTTATAAATACGCTGCCTGATGCCTCCGACTTTGTTTTATGATAGTTGAGTTTTGTTTGTTTTTTTGTTTGTTTGTTTTGTTTTGTTTTTTTTATCTGGTGAAAATTCATGGTGGAGGGGTACATGCTGAGTGTTTTGAGGCAAAATAGCCCCCCACAGAAAATGTTTCAGATTTAGCACTATTTTACCATTATCAACATTGCATGTAAAAACCCAGGTGACACACGTAGGTTTAGGTCGTTTTGGATAATAAATTGAATATCCATATTTGTGTTGTAGACGTTGTGACCCCTGGTTCCTATCACCACCACTGTAAAGAAATCTGAGTCAGTAAGTTTGTGCACAACTAGCTGTTTCACAGCAAACCACTCTGAACAACTTTGTAAACATCTCAACGGCTGAATTATGCAGACACTTTGAAAATCTCAAAAGGTTCTTTGGATTTACCCTTTAAGAGTAGATCATTCACAGTTCTGACTGACGCCATGGCACACTAACAAGAGCAGATCCTACAAATGAAAATGCCCCGTCACTCATACACGCACAGACTCAACCACGAACACTTCTCTCCCTGCGTGTTTCTCCGCCAGAATGTAACTGCTGTACCATTTAAGGTGGAACGGGAAAATTCGCACAAGAAGCTTAGCCCATTCTCTAGCAGTTTACTAGATACCATGACTTGGCTGCTTTGAAATTCACATAGTATTTACTTTGACATTTCGATAAAGGTCAGCCTCGGCCACCAGAATGTAAGTTAACTGCCGTCCTGTTTAACGTGGAACGGGGAAGCAGAAACAAGAAACTGGCGAATATCTCACCACCTTTTAGGGAGTTTCATTTTTGGTGCCTACATCATAAACTCTATCATTCGACAAGGAAGAAACTTTGCCTACAGAAATAAGTGCATTTTTCTTTCGACAGTGACTGTAAACCTGCTTCACAGACCATTGACGGACGGTGTGTTGTGTCCGGGTAAGAAGCTCCCGTCTCCATGACAACCGCTGAGTCTGGATGGCTTCAAACAAACTTAGCCAGTATTTGCAAACTAGCAAACTAGTTAGCAGTTCAGACTGCAAGCAAAAATGCATAATAGTTCTTTTTTTGACAGGATGAAATCTCAGGTTCCTACAATTGACTCTGACGCATCTTCTTCAGTAAGTAAATGATACGTTATTTACCGTTGTTAGCTGGTTAGCTAGGTTAAGTCAGCTAGTTAAGTGCTTAAGCTTATGATGTTTAACTCTGCTAGCGTTAACTAACCTTAGCTAGGTTAGCTAACTAGCTAACTGAGGTAGAACAAGCTTTATTTTTTGTTTATAACTTGGTATTGGCAGCTAATAGTTCAGGCTAACCTCTGAAATTTAATACAATTAAGAGTTAAACTGTTTAAACTTATGGTGGTTTATAGGTTAGTTTACCTACATTGTGCTAAACAGCCAAGCTTTGGAAAATACCCTGAACCAAATTAAGAGCGCAACATTTTTTTTTCTCTCTTTCTATTTTAAATTGTGCAGCACTTTGGTATTACATAGTAAACTCAGTATACATATGTTTGTTTCATTATTTTGTCATAAAACACACTTAAGAAGCTCAAACAGATGTACATGTATACTCTGTGCAAAAGGGTTTAGCTATAAAGAACCCTTTAGCTATGTAACTTGTATCAATAAGGGAACCTTTTTTGTTGTCTTTTTTAGAAAGCCATATTCAACAGATTTGTCAAAGAGAAGAACGATTTAACCATATATAGAGCCACATAAATGGTTCTTTTCTTGTTCATGGTTCTGTAGCTAAATAACAATTACCTTTACTAAATAACCTTTGAAAGAGCAATTTTTAAGGGTGCATGACTAGCACAGTGTTGTATTCTGCAGTCGGACAATGAAGAGGAGATATCTGTTTACCGGCGACCGTCACTCTTCAAGTTGCCTCAAGGGGCAGAAGTTGACCTGGATTACCTGTCATTAGGTGAACCTGAAATTGAGGTCTGTGTCTGTATGTGAGAGAGCGAGAGAGAAATAAAGAGAGAGAGTTCTTAGTCTTTATCTTAGTCCTAATGTTTTCTTTCTGATGAAACAGGATCTGCTCAAATCAGTTACAGAACCATTCATGTATGGGACTGGTGTTGACTTCTGTGACCAGAAAGATGATGACACGCCTCTGCTCCCTAAAGAGCATAATGACCACAAGATCCTAGTCGCTACAGGGCATAACTTGGAGATGGACATTATCAACACAACTGAAACAGAAAGCCTCCCTAGTGAATCTGTGGACCACTCAAAATCAACTGACGAAAAGCTTAACCTTGTGCATGAACAGAAAAAGAATAACTCTGATATGAGCACAGATGAAGGAGAGTGCACATCACCTGAGTTTACAAACCCTGAAAGTGAAAAGTTACTTCAGACATCTGCAGGAGAAAACTGTGAGATACATCCACAACCGTACCCCATTTTGTCATTGAAGGTGAGTTTAATTGTGCGCTTTACTCATCAGAGTCAATCTAAAGCTCTAACTCCATGCATATTCTGAAAACAGCACTGTTTCTCTCAACAGCCTCTGGAGAACTGGGATCTGGATCAGGTTCTTCAATCTCTAAAGCAACACACTGGCTATTGCAAAGACACCAGAGAACAAGGAGAGCCAATGCTTTTTCGACCATTTAAATATACAGGTTTGATTTTTGTACTTTTGTCTTTGTCACTTTATCAACTTCCCAGTTTATCGTGTATCAGTTTCCTTGTTCTGATGAACCATGTACATTCATGACTGTAAGGGATTAATATTTCTATTGGATTACAGATTATGCCAATGAAAGACCAGAGAGTAATATAATGGATCAGTTGGCTGCTTTCTGCGAGAAGCAGGCATCTAAGAAAGTGGACACAAAAATGACCAGTTCTTCTGAGGAAATCCATAGCAAACTTCAGCATCCTCATATAAGTAATCTAGCAACAACAAGGTACTTTTTATACTATGATCTAAATAATTTGTAATCTATTTAATATATATGTATTAATTATTATATGTTTAATTATGACTCAAATGGGTTTTTGTTGTTTGTTCCACAGTAGAACTGATGGATGGACAGTTGATTGTAATGATATTGCAGTAGATCTGCGTCAGAAAAATTACAATTCTCCCACTATATATATTGATTTGCGCAACCATGATCATCAGACCAAACCAGCACCTACCAGCCCATCAGACCAAACCAGCAACCACCTACTGAAGCAAGGCCTGTCCACAGAAAGAGTGGGAAACACACAGCTGGAAGCAGCCAGAAGAAATGGGTATGCTCTTCCAGAAATATCAGTCTTCAATAAATTGACTATATAAAAAGTGGGCTGAAGAAAGGTTCTCATGTTTTCAAGTATGTTAAATTTAAAAAAGTGAAAGTCTTTGTTTCAGTGTTTCATAGTTCATTTTACAGAGTGGAAGATTAGACATACCTTAATTGTCTTTTCTTATTTTTTATAGATATTCAATACCAGGTTTATTCATACTGATCTAATGCATCTAAATGTCTGTGTGTTTGCAGGATGCTTACTGGGAAGAGTTCATTACTTCAAAAAATAAGAGAGTCAAATCAAATCAGAACAGAGAACTGTGTCCGAAGAACAACTCCTGAAGATTCTGTTGAGCCTCAAAAGGAAAAGATATTAGGAATAAGGGAAGATCAGCACAGCTGTAAGATTCCACCTCCTATTAAACATCTGGATAAAACGTCCTTTCCTACAACTGCATGTGAAGAGGCTGCGGCACCCCTAGATAAAACACTGACCTCTCACAAGAAGGAAGAGAGGTACAGAGACTTTGCATAGCTTTCGAAAAGTATCATTCTCGAAAGATGAATAAATAAAATAATGGAATGCAAATCAAATTAGCCCCTCTCATTGAACTTACATGCCTTTCACCCTACATGACTTGGTTTGATCAAAAATGCCATGTCTTCCATTTTAAAACCTTTCAGAGCTAATTTTAACACAGATCGGTGTTAGCAGCTGTTAGCAGGATGATGTTAAATGAATTTTAATGAAGAAACAATTAAGTCTTGCTAGTTTTTTTATTTAAGAGATGTGAGACTATGTAAAGTGTGTATGTCTGATGAGTTGTCGTTACCAGTGACCGTGTACAGAAGGCACAGCAGATGAACAAGGCTCAATGGCAGCGGTATCTGAAGTATCTGTTGACCCTCAGACCTCAGAGATCTACAAATGATAAACAGAGTGCTGCTGAGATGACCGATATTCTTTATGATACTGTGAGCAGTTTCTTGTAGACATTTCTAGAATCAAGGAATTTATTTCACAGCTATGGGGAAAGTTCAATGTTTTTTTTTCTTGCTGCTTTAACAGGAAGGGTCACATCTTTCCTCAGTTAGCACTCTGCCTCCAAACCTCCAAAGTAGCAAGTGCCTGCTCCTGACCGTTACTTTGTCCAGCCCAGGTGTGGTAGCAGGACGAGCACAGGGAAAGGCACACACGGTGCAGTCAACCACAGTCAGATCTCATGTTTACAACTCCCTTATAGCTTGGTTTCTGTCCTTGGTATGTGTCATCATTTAATGTAGAATGTGACTTTTTAAATTGTGTGTAAATCAGACAAGAGAAATTATTAGCACACTAGTGGAACACAAACAATAAAACAATGAACAAGCTTTTTTTTTTTGGTTTATTGGATTTGGAAGTCAGAGACCACCTTTCATTTATTTAATATCCGGTCAAAACAGCTATCAAGTAATGAATTTCAGAAAAGATTAGATACAAGATAACCCACTTAGGAGGAGGAAGTGTTAAGTCAAAGGAAAATAAGTATTTTCAAAAACATGAGTTCAAAAAAAAGGTTAAAAGAAAAAAAATGAGACTCCTAACAACCATGCAAGATTTGGTGGACCACCAAAACTGTCACCATCAGATAAACTGTGCTTAAAGCATTCATCGTTGAGAAAGTGAAGATCAAGCTCCACTTTTGAAAAAAAATCCACAGATGTTTCTGTCCATCCTTCCACTGTGAGAAGACAACTCAGTGCCGTGGGTCTGAAGCAATGTGTTGTTGTCAAGAAGCTACCATTACTGAGAAAAGGAAGTAGACAAAAAAGGGGAACATTTGCAAATCAAACAAAGAAGGTGATGGTGTTCTGAGAACAGTGGCCACCCCAGAGTCACTGAATGTGTTTGGGATTACTTGGACAGTGAGAAGAAGAAAATGCAACTTCTAAGACAACTTTGGAGGTGTAGCAAAATATCTCTAGACATTTTCTTTGATAAACTATAAGCAAATCTTCTAAAAACAATAGAATCTATACTAATGGGGAATAGGGGACACCCTAGATATTGAAATTTTGATATTTGGCTGTTAAGCTTTCTGTGCATGTATATAATATTTTTTTTCAATACAGTGTTTTTTTTGGATCCTCGTGCTGAAAAATGAATAACTTGTACTTGATAGCCATTTTGACTGGAAGTTAAATAAAAAGGTGGACGTTTTCACAGTACTGTAAATTTGAAAATGATTTCATTAAAAATTTATTTTATTAATAAAAAAATGAGGGCATGCTTTACTGCATATGATTGTAATGTATTATGATCTATTATAACGTTGCAAAATTAGTTCGGTTGAATTGCCACCTTCAGATGCATTTTTACACCCTTACCACCCTTACTGCTAGTTCATGGTGTCTTTGACTGGATAACATGTTTAGTGCTGTTTTGTCATTAATCTGGTTCATGGCAGGCCGTGCCCAACAACTTTAGCATGAAGGACACCATGAGAAACACTAGAGATACCGCTCCATTTTGGGTGGCTGGGTTGCAGCAGTTCTGCAGAGATGATGGTTTGGTGCTTTATGTCTGTACTGTGTCCCCTGAAGAAAGCCAGCCTCTATACATAAAGCCTAGGGTGAGACATATATATCCAAACTTGTAGTCATTTTTAATGTATGTGTCAGTGTTCAGTGTCATTGTTTATTTTACTTACAGAGGAAGGATATGAAAAAAGGCTGGGATCTATTCCATCAGCGAGTGTCCAGGTTTCTGTCTCAGACACAACTAAGGACAGTAGTGTCATGGCTGCCACAGCTTAACCACCTACTAGAACAGCAGGCCCACCCTGCACTCATCTCTTTGCCCTCTGCAAGTCTTGACTGCTTCATTTCCATAAGCCCTGACAAAGAGGTCAACCAAATGCATGAATGAGATTTATTCAGATTCAAATGAATGTTTTACTCAAAGATGTATTTGCAGTCTGTTTTTTTTTGTTGCATTGCTCTGACATGGTATTTTACTGCAGGCTGTCAAGAGGGCCTTTGGGGTGAGTCCTGGGTTCTATTGGCAGACACTTGAGACCCGAGACCAAATATGCCAAAGGGCAGAGGCCGTGACTTCTCAGCAGTCTCACACTGAGGTGAGAAGGACTTAGTCATTTGCAACAGTAATACAAACACACTTTTTATTTTTCCTCGGATTACTTGCAAATGTCTTTCTTGGTCTCAGGTAGTGATTGCTTTAGGATGTCGACCACTATTTCATGACCCTTTAGCGACACATCATACCCTGCAGCTTCTACAGAGTTCAGGTCTGGATGTATGCGGCCTTCGATTCACTTACCCTTCAGAAGAGCTCCTAGCAAATACTGCAGGTAAACAACTGGACACATAACATTAATAGCGTTTATGTGTAATTTCTTCAGCCGCTACATGTGCTACGGGTCAAAAGTTTGGATTCACTTTTTATATTCATATTTTGAGGTATTTTATATACGGTTATAACTTACACAGTGCAGATATTACAGTGTAAACTAGATACTAGACCGGACAATTTAATATTTACAGGATTATTATATATTGTTAATTGTATACTGTAATTATCTATTAGCAGTCATTTTTGTCAAGTTCTACCTCAAGATTTAATCACCACTTTTCACATATGAAGCATTCTGGGTGTTAGATGGTAGATTTTTAGAATTTTCTACAGCTCTATTTATCTGTGAAGAGCAGTATAATAAAATAATTTCATAATGTATCTGCAGCATAATTATTTATTTATTATTTTTTTTTTTTTAAACAGTAATTCCAAACTTTTAAACACTAGTGTATATCCAACACTGATTGATCAAAAACTGCAATGATAGTTTAATACTGTCAAAACATTTTATTTACTTAGAGAGAAGGAAATGAGGTTATCGCTCGCTAGTGACCCAAGGCATACATTTCTGGGGTTAGGAGATTGCAGTGATATGTTGTGAAATAGCTTCTTTTTGGCAGTGCATGTGACAGGTGGGCACGGATGGGAGTATTCCCATCAGCCAGTGCTCGCCCTGGCTATCCGTGGAACCTATGCCAGCTCCATTTGGCAGGAGATAACTGGGCCCTCAGACCCCCATCTGGCCCAGAAAACTGACCCAGTATCTGTCAGTGCCCTCTACTGCCATGACCAAGATCAGCCCCTGCTCCTCTATCCACGAATGGCCAGCCGGGTGCACTTGGGTTTGTCTGTGTGGTTTGGTGGGAGAGTGCCAAAAACTGGCCTTATGGTAACAGAGCAGTAAGTAGCTCCATAAATCCTAAAGCTCTCAACACTACTACAGGTCACAAAAGCTCACTCTGAAATACCTCCTATGCCTGTTTGCTGCCAACAGGAAACAGAGCTGTAGCGGCAAGAAAGACAGAGCTTTTAACACTGAAACCTCTTCAACTGCAGCTCTCTGTGCCACAGTGAAAGGTAGGAAGAACATTGCTTAATTTTGTCTCATCACATCAGATGCAAAAAAGCTATGGTAATTGCTACTATTGCTGCATATCTCTACAACAAATATGTATGCATGTATAGCAAAGAAATTTAGTCATGGCCCAGAATATACATTTGCCAGTTTATTAGGTATTCTCTGGAAAACGTGTGAAGATCTCATGAGATCAGCAGTTTCTGAAATACTTAAACCACTCTGCTCTTGGTCTGGCACCAGCAACCATGCTACAGTCAAAGTCATTTATATCACATTTTCCCTATTCTGATGTTTAATGTCAATGTAACTTAAGGTCTTGAATGATGTGGGTCGAGACAGCACCGCTGCCACATTTTTGGATAATTGCATGACTGAGAAGGTATATAGATGTACCCAGCATAGTGGCTGGAGAGTGTAGGTGCCCTTTGTGAGTACAAGACTGCTCACTGTAGCCAATCTGAGGACGGGCTACAGTCAGTAATCAGCCATATACTACATCTATCAGTGGAATTTTTGAACACAGTACAAAATGCATTTATGTGGAAGATATCACTTATGTGCAGGTGCAAGATAGGTGTAACAAACCTGGTAACTCAGTATATTCTTCAGTGTATTTCCCAATTCTGGTTTTGGAGTACCCCATCTGTGTAGATTAGTCTTAATACATGCAGTTCAGTTTAGGAAAGGATTGTTATTAGCTGATGAGTTGAATCAAGCTTAAGACACTATTAAAAATGATAAAGAACAGAGATCCATGCTTAGGTAACACTGTCTAAGCCTCTAACTGTTCAACCCAACTTCCTCTTTTCCTAGGCGATGTGTTCCTGCTTGTATCTCCAGTGGTTCCACCATGCTGTTACGGCTATGTGCTGTCTGTGTGTGCAAAAAGAGGCTTCCACTTAATGGGGCTACAGAGAGTTCAGATCTCCAGCAAGCGAGCCTCATCTCTGGGCCTCACCTCAGTGCAGGTAATCAGTTTTTAGCACCCGCAGCAAACATCTCATGAATGCTTTGCTCCATGGATCTTACTTAGAGAGACAGGCAGCGACAGTGATGGAGATTGTGTTTGTCATGAACCTCTTTTCCGGTCATGTTAGATGTCGGCGTTCTGTCACGCACCCACTGTGTTTCTGGATGGAGAGCTCTACTCTCACTCCCTGGTGCTGCTGCTGAGGAAAGAGAATGCACTGCGTCACTGTGGAAGCCTGTCTACAGGTGCAGCTCTTATTTCTATAGCCAGTATCATAACGGAAGGCCATGTATTTTGGTTTTCTTTCGTGAGTTTCATTCCAAGCTTTGTTAGCAATACAAAATCACATTTGACAGGAAGTCTAGTGTAGTCTTCATCTTCCAAGTGGAGTATCATAACAAGACATCATGTGTAATATATGGCCAAAGGTATGTGGACAACCCTCCTAATTATTGAGTTCAGAAGTTTCAGCCACAACCATTGCAAATGGCCCGGGTGTATAAGATCAAGCACACAGCCATGCAATCTTTATAGACAAACATTGGCAGTAGAACGGGTTGCACTGAAGAGCTCAGTGACTTTAAATGTGGCACTGTTATAGGATGTCACTTTTGCCAGAAGTCTTTGTTTCTCCTGGTCAATTGGAAAAGCTTTTATTGTGAAACCTAAGTGTCTAGGAGTAGCAGCTCAGAAACGAAGTGGTAAACCATGCCAACTCACATATCGAGGCTGCCGAGTGCTGAAGCACGTAGTGTGTAAAAATCGTCTATCCTCTATTGCATCACTCACTACAGAGTTTTAAACTGCTTCTGGAGGTACCATTAGCACAGAAACTGTACGTCAGGAGGTTCCTGGAATGAAGTTTCATGGCCGAGCAGCTGCGCACAAGCCTAAGATCACTATGCACGCTGCTGAGCGTCGACTGGAGTGGTGTAAAGCATGCCGCCACTGAGCTCTGGAGTAGTGGAAATGTGTTCTCAGGAGTGATGAATTATACTTCACCTTCTGGCAGTCTGATGGATGAATGTGAGTTTCGTGGATGCTAGGAGAGCTACCTATCAAAATGCACAGTGCCAACTTTGCCAAAGTTAAGTGGAAAAGGGATAATGGTCTGGGGCTGTTTTTCAAAGTTGGGGCTAATTGCAGTGAATGGTAAAGTTAATGCTATAGCATACAACAACATTTTAGACAATTATATGCTTCCAACTTTGTGGCAACAGTTTGTGGAAGACCCTCTCTTGTTCCAGCACTACTGTGCTCCAGTGCACATAGCAAGGTCCATAAACACATGGTTTGATCAGTTTGGTGTAGAAGAACTCCAGTGGTCTGCCCAGAGTCCTGACCTCAACCCCACTGAACACCATTGGGACGAATTGGAACGTCGATTCCGAGCCAGGCTTTCTCGTCCAGTATCAGTGCCTGACCTTACAAATGATCTTTTGACTGAATGGGCACAAATTCCCACAGACACACTCCAAAATGTTGTAAAAGACTTCCCAGAAAAGTGGAGGCTGTTATAGCTGCAAAGAGGCAGGGGACTCCATATTAATGTTCATGGTTTTGCAATGGAATGTCCAACGAGCTTGTATAGGTGTGATGATAAAGGTGTCCACATACTTTTGCATATATACACCAACCGGCCTCTTCATTTGTTAGCTCCCTTTAACCCTGTTCAGAAACCCCACAGGAGTGGTGGTGGTCATTCATTCTCAGCACTGCAGTGACACTGACGTGGTTGTAGCATGTCATGTGTGTTGCACTGATATAAGTGGATCAGACACAGCAGTGCTGCTGGAGTTTTTAAACACTGTCCACTTACTGTCCACTTTTTTTAGACACACCCACCTTGTTGGTCCATTCTGTAGATGTGAAGTCAAAGACAGTAGGTCATCTGCTGCTGCACAGTTTGTGCTCAGCAGTGACACTAAGGTGTTAAAAAATCCAGCAGCGCTGTGCTGATCCAGCACAACATACACATAGCATGCCACCAACACGTCAGTGTCACTGCAGTGCTGAAAATGATCCACCATCTAAACAATATCTGCTCTGTGGTGGTCTTGAGGGGTTCTGATCATTGAAAAACAGGGTAAAGGGGGGCTAAAAAAAAGTATGCAGAGTAACAGATGGACGACAGTCTAATTGTAGAACTACAAAGTGCACCTATATGGTAAGTGGACCTGATCAAATGGACAATGAGTATAGATACAAGGTGTAGTGTATTTTGAGGATTGATAAACATATCTAAAACACAGCTAGCTACATAAACACTTCATTCAAATATAATCTTAAATGTATTTAATTTATGCCTTTAAAATAAAATATTTTTACTTAATTCTCTATTAATGTTCATTGTTTAGTTACAACCTACTCGGAAGAATCTGTAAGGGGCCATGCAACCTGATGCACATACAAAAGATTTTCACACTGCTGCAGGAGCATTTTTCTGCAGAACTTTGATATAGTAGGGGACATCAACTTATACCAGAGGGCAACTGGCCTTTTCTGCCCTAAGCAACCAGTCTGGTGAAAACTTTTTAACATTAGGTGTCTGATTTAGCAGTAGCCACATTCAACACTGCAGCATATTGTAAAGTTCTGAAATCTTGTCAGAACTGTCTAGCCTGGTTACAGCTGCTAAGCTGCAAAATGGACAGTCAGTAACTAGGAGAGGGGATTATTGAAAGGTCTTTGTAGAACACACTTTAGTTTTGCTTTCAATTCGATGTACAGCTTAACAAGGAACAAAAATTTTTTTTACACATAGTGGTGGTAATGGCCAGAGATGCCTATCATTATACATTTTCAGTGAGTATAGGCAAGATTCAGCTACTGTAGCAGTATTATAACTTACTATTATTACTATAATACTTTTCTTCCTTTTTTTGTAGGTCTGATGAATGAGTTTGCATTAAAAGGCTTGGTCGGGTTGCTCCGTGCCAGACTGGCAAGTGATGTTCGGCTAGCTCCAGATCTCTGCTTCCATGCTGTGCCTTACACAGAGAACCTCCTCAACTTCCTTGGTACACAAATACACTAGCATCAATCTAATTTGTGTACTTTTGTGCATTCAGTGTAAGAGCTGAGGGAGAACATATTTATATGCTGTAGGTGGGCTCATGTGGACGTTGCCAGACTTCAGCCACGTGATCCTGTCCAATCACAGGTATCCCTCCTACAGTGAGATGGAGCAGATCGTGATTCTCACGTTGACCGGTCACAACGTTATGGAGGAGGGCATAAGTCTGCTTCACAATGTCATTAGTGGAGATGTAGCAGGTACGTGGAGGTTGATTCAAAAAGTCCTACTTCTGATCCTATTGCCGAATACAAATTTTGACAGTTTCTTTTTACTGATTAAGCGTTAACCAGCAAGCCTAAAATCAAGGATGCAACCCATCAAAATATTAGTAGTAAAGCGGATAGTTCAAGTTCTGAAATCTGCGCATTCAAAGCCTTTGTAAAATAATTGTTATACACGTATGAGAGCACACAGCTAAATTCTGTATTAATGTACCCATGGAACATAGTACTGACAGGTGGGGCTCAGACATAACCGTGTATATGAAGTAAGCAGCCATGTTAAACCATATTAAACATATCGTACATAAGAACCCTGTTTTGTTTAACTGAGAGGCTGACTGCTAAAAGATGTTCATGATTATGTTCATTTTGATGAAATGACTGTAATATATATGAGTATATATAAGTTTTGTGTGTATATATAGGCTCTGTGTACCTCAGTAACTCTCGAAAGTCGTTGCCATCCACCATGTCCTTCTCTATAATTTAGTGTGTGATTTCCTCAAACTTTTCCATGCACTTTCTCTCAGAGAACATGGACAACATAGTTGTCTGCCTTATCACTCACAGATGTTTGCTTTGTTATAATACATTTTTGCTGTAATGCTCTAGAAAAGTGGTCTTTGTGTCTGCAATTCAAAAATTAAATTGTTTTTAAACTGATAGCATTGCTTGAACAGTTGTTCAGCTGTTGGTTCCTGGTTAATTGTAGAGGTGAACGATTTGGGGAAAATATCTAATTGCTATTTTTCTGACCAATGTTGTAACTGTGATTTAAATTGTGATACTTTTCTATACATTGAGGTCCAAGGCAGGCTCTTTTTTCTGGCCATGAAACCCAACATAGCCACTTTTTCAGCCTTGAATGCTGAACGTAGTGCACCAGACTGCCTGTTAGATGTGGTTGATATAAAACAATTAATCTGTCAGGTCTAGTTAATCAGTTAATCATTTACATCCCTGGATCCTTCCACAGTGACCTCGAATGTCAGACACCAATCCAAGAGGGACTGCAGAGTTTAGTGTTTTCTCTGAATACATATTAACTACGCTACGCAATTCAAACATTTTGAATCACTGTTCCAAAGTGTGGAATCAGTTTTCACAAATTTAAAACCTGTACTGTAGAGGTGTAGCTCTAAACTGAGAAAGCTCTAGGATGTAGAGAATTAAATAAATATATAAAATAAATAAAATAAATATCCAGAATGCTTCATATTTCAAATATGGAACTTTAAATAGAAAAGAACATGGTGTTTCATAACATTTAAATCTACATTGTAAAAGTTGTTATGTAAAATGGCAAACATTATTAATTTGAGAAGTAATGCCAAACATTTGAACATTAGCATATACAGACACATTTTACACTTCACTTCAAATGTGTGAAGGTAAACCTATAGTAGTTTTTCAGTACGCATTTGGTTGTTGCTCTGTGCTATTATTTGACACACACTGCTCTGACGTTTGGAGAAGATCACAATGTCCAGTGTTCAAATGTACTTATGCCCAGGAGGAGCGGGGGAGGAGAGATTCGAGCTGTTGGCACTGAAATGGCTGCCCACGCTGTCCCTGAGGCAGGCTCAGGAGCTGAGCCCTTTCGAGGTTGGTGACCGTCTGTGGCAGAGCAGTGTGGCGAGCCTGGCGTCCTCCCCAGCCCTGGTCTGTGCCCTTAGGAGGCTGCAGGCATTTGGCACTCTGCGGAGGCTTTTGCCACAAGACTACCCAGGGAACCTGAGTGCGCTGATGTCGCCTACCCCTGAAATGGCCTTCAGACAAGCCGCGCTCTTCTTCGCTGAGGCAGAGTTGATCCCAGGTGAAGATTCAGCTTCAACACTGCCCAGAGCATCAAACATGGACATGTTCATTATCAGTGTTCTTCAGCCACTCACATATGAACCCCTTAAACATTAAAGACCTATATGTGGACCTACATTTTAATTCCTCACTCTCATAACTGTGTAACTTGCAACAATGATAAGTCTTAAGATCAATAACTGAATAAAAAGCCTAATAGAATAAGAAGTTAATTGAACTGAGATTATGACACAGAATTTTACATTTCCTTCCCCATCCTTCAGCACATGGCAAATTATTTAAAAATAATTGCATGTGCCCTTGTTTCTAGATCACAGCAGCCGTACAATGTTGAAATTCCTCCCACCACTGAGCACCGGTATGTCTATTATATGCAAAAATCTGTGAAAATGCCATCCGATGAAGCACTTCCTACCGACAGTGCACTGACAATGTCTGTCTAATTTCAGGCTCCAAAAGTCAGTCCTTCTACAGCTGCATGACAGAGGGTAAGTGATATCTTATTCAGACAAAGAGCATTTTTCATGGCAGTCTCTCTGACTCGCACTGCTACACTCTGCAGGCCCACAGCCTCTTCTCACTCTGGCACTCTTCAAACCCGGCGTCTGGAGACACTGCTTAGGCAAAATCCTCAGCAAGATCCAGCAGAACGGCTTCACTCTGGTGGGCTTGCGAGTGCTTGTGCTCGACTCAAAGATGGCAGATGTGCTGACGGCTGCCCAGGAGCACCAGGTCATTCTCCTTCTTACTGCTCATTTGAACAACTGGAACAAAGCATTTCATGAAACTGCAAAACTATCTTTACAAATAGTAATAATTTTTGTCAAGGTCTGTATTTGATTTTCAGGACCACTCTAAGAAGAAGTCAGAGTTGAAGTACTTGGGGTCTAGCCCTGCACTGGCTTTATGCCTGCAGAGAGTGAATGCAGTTAAGAGGCTTTTGGAGCTGCTGGGCCCTGAGGACCCTGCTGAAGACCAGCACTTGTGGAGGGCCAGCTATAGCACTGACACAGTGCACAACGGCATCTACGGTAGTAGTAGTGTACTGTTACTGCTAAGTAGTTCAATATTTTGTTTATACTGACTGAATGACTTCAATAGTGAGTACCAAGAAACTGTTATAAATCAAAATATTTTGAACAATACGCAGCCCTAGTTACTGCCACTCATGACAAGTTTCATTTACAACAGTTTTAGGGTTTAGTGTTTTCATAGCACTGTTTAACATACCACTGACTACCATGGGCAATCATTTAATTTCCCTTATTCCTTTACTTAGAAAGGAACTAAAAAAAACATGACAATTTATCTTGGTCAGCTTATAAGCTAAATGAAAGTGCTATGATACCACATAAAGGAAAAGAGGGTAGAAAAATAGAATACACTCACACGAGGTGAAAGATAACAATATAGAAAAATAAGTCAATTAATCAAATAATTCTGTTATTCTATAAACCACTGTATAATCACCATAGTTGACCACACACACACTACTACGCTGGTAACATAGCAAAAACTTTCTTCTGGAGAACTAGTCTAAATTATTGGTTGTGATCAACCATGTGCCACAGACCCATCAGACAGAGCTAACCTGGCTAACAGCACTTGAAATCTACTGTTGGTTATCTGGAGAGCTCACTTATTGACACATTCCTCACTTAGATCATTGTTACTTGGGTTTGCAATGATGTTTATAGTATGATTTTAAAGTAATGACCGTATACTGACACCATATTCCCTGATTTTCTATTTCAGGATCATTCTCCTATCAGAAAGCTGTGCAAGATATAAAGATGATATTCTCAGATGGTTTGTGCTGCTCCGAAACATCAATCATTAAACATGAGCAGGTATAGAAGGTTTTTGCATGTGTGAGGCTGAAAAATCTTAATCTAACCAGACACTAAAACAGCAGAAATTAATGTGTCAGTTTAAGGTTGAACGGTAATCTGTGATGTTTTTCAGATACCATGTTTGAGTTCTGACCCTGTGGCTAGTCTGGAACGGCAACAGTCTCACACCATTACAGTCATTGCCAAGAACAAGCGCTCTCAGTCTGTCATTGAGGAGTCAGGATCAATCGGAGGCAAGGCATTCCTCGGCTTTACACTTTCTTGTCCTTGTCAGAGCGCTTGAGTCAGAACGCCATGACTGTGCTGTTCTTTGTTCTTATTGATGTTTAATCAGTCGAATGTGAACTTTGTAAAGCAGAACAGGACAGTTATGTTGTTTGTTTGTGTTTCAGTGCCAGTGGGGTGCTCGGTCCGCAGTGCACTCTGCCAGACCACCTGCCTCCTCATGCCCTCCGGTCTGCTCCAGCTGAGCAGACTGCCCCTTCACCTGGACCTCTTAGAGCAACTGCTGAGGACAGGCTGCCACCTGGTGGCCGGGAGGTTGTCCACACTAGACAAGGCTCAAAGGAGGCACATATCTGAATTATTGAGGCCCCCTGGTGGTGGAGCAGTTAATGTGGGTGGACTCCCTCCCCACTTGATTATATTCAAGTGAAGCAGAGTGTGAACTGTGTTTATGTTTCTTATGATTTACAATCTTTACCCAGGAAACACTTCTGTCTGAGGGTCCGTGTCTTATTCTTGCTCTGCAAAAGGACAGTGTTGTGACATGCTTTGACTTGAATCTTGAAAGGTACAATTTTGATTGAGGCAGAAAAACATCTGTTGTTAGACTTTCATTTATCAACATGCTTGACTATTAAGCATTACTAAAAATATTAAACTGTGGTTTTGTTTGTTGGTTTGCAAAGCTTAACATGCCATTTAAACTCAATTCAGTTAAGACTTTTAACAGATCTTGCCCTCTGCATTATAGCATTTGTAGAGCTAGACCAGACTTTGAGAAAGTGAGGAAGACGCTTCTGTACCCCAGCTCGGAAAATGAGGTAAGAAAAACTGCCATCACCACCGGAGAACATTACTCAGTATTACATGTCCCATTGAAAGTGTAATGTGTTCCTTTCTTTACACTGCAGGCAGTGAAGTTACTGTGCTACCTGTTTGATGGCTTCACTCCTGACAGTTACCACATCATAGCGCCACGATAATCTCGATTACCTCACTGCAGTGTCAGAACATGCAGACATTTTTTTTATATTTATATATCAATGCATCAACTTGATATTTATCTAGCTATTAAAAGTAAGAGTAAATATGCATTCAGTTTTACACATACGGTACAGTGCAGAAGTTAGAGACCACCCTTCATTTCCCTAATTTACAGTCAAAACAGCCATTAATTACACAGGAAGCCTCAACAACTAAATACAATATTGAAATGTTAGTATTTAGTGTGTCTACACTTTGTCTTTTTTTATAGCTTCCGTTCTTTTTACTTGCAGTTTTTCAGTGGATCTGCCAGGATATTTTTCCACACCTCATTTCAGTCTTAGAAGTTGGTTTTGTTTCGTTTTTGCACATTTTCTCCTTTTTTGTCCATTTCCTTTTATCAGTAATGGCTTCTTGACAGCTATACCTCCTTTCAGACTCATAGCATTGAGTTGTCTTTTCACAGTGGAAAGATGGACAGAAACATCTCTGGATTATTTTCAGATCTGAGGCAAGAGTGGAGCTTGATTTTCTCCTCTCTCTCTCGGATGAAGCTTTAAGCATCTGTTTATCTGATGGTGAGTTTTGGTGGTCTACCAGGTCTTGCACAGCTGTGAGGAGTCCCATTTTCTCTTTATCTTCTAATTACTTGAAATCTAGTTTTAAAACTCACGTTTATTATGTATTTTTCTTTGACTCTCTTATTCAAATGAATTATATCTAAATGAAAATGAGTAATGTGTGCATTATGGCAGTTTTGATTGGAAATTAAATACATTAAGGCTGGTTTCTGCCTTTTGTACATTACTGGATACTTCAGGGTTTCAGAGTTTGTATTAAAATCACTCTTTGTGTTTCCGAACATAAGTCTATCGTGATGTCTTATTACAGAAACCTTTGAAGTCTACAATTATTTACAGTGTGCGATTTCTTCTTGGTCAACTTTAAGCTAAATGAAACCGCAACACACTTGCACTAGGTTCAATGAAAAGAACACACTTGCACCAGGTTAAAGATCAAAAATTATTTAATTCCCAATATGATAAAAATAATTCCATGAATTCTGTAAACCATTGCATAACTGCTGTAGTGTACACAAGTGTTAACAACTTTAAATGATACACTATGAATAAAAGATTATGCATTATAAATAATACCGTCTTACTTAAATTTTTAGTGATAAATCCATTCAGGTCTTATATTCCATCAAAGCACTCAACTATTCCATGAAGAAGCCTCCATAAATTTTAAGAGAACTCCCAAGTAAATGTTTTAAGGTCTTGTGTAGACATCACATACACGAAGTATTATACTGACAGCAAATTGTATAGTATAGTTAAACACTAATTAGAATATAAGCTGTTCTATATATCAATGCATACTGTACCAAAATAAGGGATATGTTTCTTCATTATAAAAGGTCACTCATACTGACCTTTTAAGGAAATAAATCTGAGCTGCAGCTTCCTCTGAAAATCGGACATCTCTTTATTCTATAGTTATCCTGTAAAACCCTGAGAAAATACATCTCTTATTCCCATCTAATCATTACACTGATAAATACACAAACTTGAAAACTGCATTTGTGTTTAACTTAAAAATTTATTTGTCATTTATCGCAATTCACAAAACTAGTGCTACATCATAGATCAACTGCTCTCCATTTTTTTTCCTTTCCAGTGACCCATATTAGATTTAATTTGAACGGTACATTCAATATTCAGGGTTTCCATGTTGGATTAATCATAACATTACTTGAACAGTGGAACAGTGGTTCCAATTCTGGCATCTTTTTTGTCCGTTTTCTACAAATGTTTACAGTTGTAATAGGCTATTATTTTTTCCTAGCTATCCTGCTAAATTTAACCAGATTCATACATATGTATGTACAAGATTGCATAAATCTTCAGGTTCAATAATCACAATATTGATAGAAAATAAAATAAACAAACAAACAAAAAGAAAACAGTTTCACAAAAAAGATTATTCCACTGCAGAGCATTATGGTACATCTCCATTACAGTTAATTTACACATTGCTAAAGAACAAACTTTTCTACTTGGTGCTTTTCTTTAATAACAGTTGCCTGGCCTTTCACACAGAATTATTATCATCATTATTAACACAGGCGGTTTGAACAGAAGGTGTGATGGCTGACACAGACATAGGGATTTTTAAAGTGAGGGGACTACAAACATGACACAAGCGGAAGAAAAGTCTTCATTCATGCCTGCGATTGACTTTTTCAGCTTTTTGAAATTCTTTGCGAGAGTCTAACCACTAACGCCTACAAAACTTTATTTTTTTCCATCATGTTTTCATTTATTACAAATTAGTCCATAACACAAAGTCATGACAAAAACACATCAACATAGAAAATCACCATAATGATGGACACAGACTAATCAGGTCATCTGAAATGTCATACTTGAAATTATCCAAATTGAGTAATATGCTGTGATCGTTTTCTGCAATACATTATTTGTACTGAAAAACATGCCAATAAGTGCTCGTGCAAGCGATTTGCGACACTTTCTTATTTGTAATGGGAAGCTTAAAGCTGCACCTTCCCAAAAGATGAAGGTATGAAAGTAGTCATTAATACAATAAAAATGTGTAGAAATCTACAGCAGGACACCTGCACATCAAGGAATACGGGAATAAAATGTCCCAAGGCACAAAAATTTGGCTCATTTTTGAAGACAGCCACTCAATCAAATAATACTACAAACAGATTTTTTACACAAAGGCACAAATTTGTTCATATTTTGTTTCTTACACAAATATCATTTCTGCAAGACACTAACTAGTAGTAATCTGAAATATATAACCACAAACACGTGAATTAATCACAGCATGGAGATTCAGTAATACAACATGCAAAAACGGCCAATTGAAGTGCAATTAAAGGCCAAAATTTGATTTCAATGCTCTTTTGATGAACAAAGCCCACTGTCTGCATCAGCCATTAAGAGCTATACAAGAGCCCCCTTTAACTTTAGAACAAATTGTTTATGTTATTTATATATATATATATATATATATATATATATATATATATATATATATATATATATATATATATATATATATATATATGAAATATTAAAACCGTACTATACAGTTTTGACACAAGAAAAGGTAGTTCGAATAACATGGATCACACTCCATGTATAATTTTTTAACATGAAAATGAGTGACGAACACCAGTCAAATGGAAACTAAAGAAAGCACCTTACAGTCCAAGTACACTCTTAAATTCCTGACAGCATACAAGTAGTGCACAACCACTAATATTTCAAAACTGATTTAAGAATTTTACTATAAAGTACTATTAGCATAAAAAAGAAATGATATACTTCAAATAAGCACTAATTCATATGGCCACTTAAGAATATAAACACAAATTTCATTCATATCCATGACATTCCTTCACTACAGATAACAGCCAATTCAATACTAGTATGTTACTGTCATTTTCACTGAAGAAAAAAAAAGAAAAAAAAAAAAAGGCTGAAGATTACGACTTTTATACCATTAGTTATTTTAAATGCACAGATCAGTATAATTAAGGTACTAGTTTTGGTCATTTTTTTAAATCAGACATCTAACCAATTCACTTGAGTGCTAAAATGAAATATTTATAAAAAATAAAAAAGGGGAAAAAACAAGAAAAAACAGTAAAGGTCTTTGGTAAAACTACAAAACAAGCTTTAAATCCATTAATATTGTCAGCAAAAGCAGTTGGCATAGTTTTCCTGTCAAATTAAACATTGAAAAGACTGTCATAGTAATTCTAAATCATTTATAATTTGAACTCTGAAAGTGAAAACAAGAAGAAACTACATTAACACTTTGGTTCATTTGAGTCAAGTCCATGTTCTCTTTTTTTTCTGTAAATTACCTGCCACATTCCAGACGCAGCAATCGCATCATTTACTTTAACTAAATCCTACAATGTGGTCCAGGAACCCAACAAGAGGACATATTCCCACAACAGCCATTGACATCCGAAAAAGACGAAACTGTCAACCATCCCTAAAATGAAATACCTAACACAAAAAAGTTTCTTGAACACCAGAGTGTACGAAACATTACAATACTACAGTGTGATCCAAAACAACTGTTTCGGACATACTCACGTCAACCACGTCCCCTTAATTCCGAAAAAAATGGATAATCACACAGTTCAAAGCTTTTGAAGTATTGTAAAGAATTATAGAAATACCTCAGTGCTGTCAGCTGCGACGCCGGCTCAGTGCCTGGCCTCGGCAGCTCAACACCAACACATCTGGCAGTGTGATTTAGACTTTTAGCTGGTTAACACCACTTACACCGAGACATGCAATGATTGTTTTTCTACGGCGTACTGAGCCTCATGAGTTACATACAGACCTCGTTGATTTAAATACCAACACAGAAGAAAGAATCAAAAGGGAAAATAAAATAGCAAGACAAAGAGAAACAATATATACACTTCCTGCTCTTCAGAGATCTGAAATAAACTACTTAGGTCTGGGCCTTTAGATCCTGAATCACTATCCCTTTAGAAGTAAAACACTTATCCCAATGTCAAAGAAACTTGCATTTGTGTGTACCTGACTGTTTAACGCACAAACTCATTGCTGTAATATTAAAGGACCAGAAAAGAAAGAAAACAAAAAGAAAAAAGAATGAAAAAAAAAGAAATCTAGTTCAGATAACACAGTAGTAGGTCATTTCAATTAGATTAACCTAAGCACATTACACTGTCGAATTTGGAAAGAAAAATTTTAAAACAATAGTTAAACACAATGGATTTGTTTATCTGTAAACACTACAGAGCACTACAATTCTAAACATTACAAAAACAATGTAGAAAGAGAGCCAGTTTTAAATTTGTAAATCAAAGAAATACACACATTTATTTCCTGATTTGTATGTTCTTAAACGTTTAAATCAAAGATGATTCAACATTTCTAAGGATACCGAAGCTGCACCCAAAAAAGCACCATTGCTCATGGAGACGTGAGGAATGGGGACAGAAGACTTAAGCTTAGTGTCAGAGCACAGGCACTGACCATGATTCAATATTCAGGAAACACTTTTGTATAGAATTGGGCCGGTAAACGCTCACAACGTGAAAAAGAGAGCAATGAGAAATACATACTTTGCAGAACGTTTTGCACAAGCACAGACTACCTGTGGGTGTTTGCACTACAATCCTAAGCTCCTCATAGACGCTTAAAGTATTCTATTAGGCAAGGCACTTGAGAGCGAGTGGCCGAGAATCGGACACGTTCTAGCAAACATATCCGAAAGGCTAGAAGTCCTACAAAAGTCAGCGTGTCTCCGAGGACTTCAGAACACATGTGCTCCTTTAAACAACTACATAATGTATTACTCAATAAATCACTAAAATACAGAGAACTTACTAAATGCCTTAGCATACAGTATGTGCCTTACTGATATTACAGCTGCTGGTTATACCTAAAATGCATTCAAAGTTTGCACTTATTTTGATTGAAAAATGAAAGTAACAATGAAAAGTAGTAACTACCATTTAGTACTATTTTATACAAAAAACTAACAATATACTATATCATGATTTTAACAGTAAGAAATATGAAATATTCTACTATGTTTCACAGTACACACAAAAAGCTTCATACATTAGCGTATCTGGGAAAAAAAAAATCTTAAAAAACAAAACAAAACAAAAAAACAAAAAAAAACAAAAGCAGCTTAAAGCAAAATTTCTAAAATACCCTTTTGACAAATTTCCAGGTCAACAAAGTGCTTTTTAACAAGAAATCAATTCTCTTCACACAGCTAGTAGCAACAATGATGTTTGACTGACGCTTCTGAACTTAACAGTCAAATCAGGGCCATCAGATTATGAATGCCAAGACGGTTCTTCTGGGGAAACTGTAATGCTTGCTGAAAATGAATTAACTAGCTAGTACAAAACATGTATTGCATTTTAAGTACTTGATTTATATATCAGTCAAACACCATTTATTAGATTCTAATAAAACTATCAATTTTAATCACTATATGAAATACTGAAACACAAAAATGCTATGTAGAAACTGTAAGCATTATATGTATTAGTAGTTCTTCAAAGGGCTATATCTTTAAATAGTACCTTGAATAGCTGTACATCACCACTTCAATATTTTTGTCTTACAGTAAGGACATTCTGTTTTACTAGGTGCACAGTTTTCACAAAGTACATAATGTTGGCAAGGCTGCAGGACAATACAACGATCATGCTTTTGGCAAACTATACATTTCTTTGACTGAAGCTGATATATTACCTGTGTTGAGAAAAAGAAGAATTCATATCAGTCACATGTTAGTGCAGTCAGTACCGTTCAGTGTGACACATGCACTGTTGACAGATATGGAGGTGAAAGCACATGCTATTCTGTAGCCCTGGCTGTGCTTAACGAGGACAACTCCAATCTAACTGCCGTGTGTGTAAATGTGACATGGTAAATGTGTCGGCTGGGACCGCGCCCTTCTTACCCCGTCTATGAGGTCTAGATCAGAGCGCAGCTGGCTCTGAATGGAGTGGAGCTTTGCAAGTGGAAGCTGGTCCAGGTCCCCATAGTTGCGCAGGAGAGGCATGTTGGGGGAGCGGCAAAGCATGTCAAAGTCGCCCTGCAGCTCCTTGAGCTTGCGCTCGGTGTCTTCGCGTTTCTGCTCGGCCAGCTGCCGCTCCGCCTCAGCCGACTTTGCTTGCTCTTTCGCCTCTTGGGCATCTTTCTGCCACACCTCGCATGCCTTCAATAAACAGCCAAGACAGTCAAGATGATTAACATTTTCAAAAAGAAACTCTTTCCTTCCTTGTTGAGTCACTGTGAACTATATGTAAACTATCAAAACATATAATTGGTGCACTCTCATGAGCAGGGACAAGTGCAGATGTTCTGACTAGGACATTGCAAGAATGTTCTGCATCAAAACTGATAACCTGACTGATGGCGCCAAGTTTTGAAGCCCAATAAGACTGAGCTCAAACCTTACCCAAACCAGATCACAACCAGTCAGAGACTAAAATAAAACTCAACATTCCTAATGCTGGCGCCTACTAATTGCTACCAGCAATTATCAGATCATCAATAAACAAAAGAAAAAAATGAACAAACTAATTATTAGCTGTGTAAATTTCCACATTAACAAATATTTTTTAGTCTCTATAAACTTGTGTTCCGCTGGCCTTGGTGACAATGGTAGACATCCAGCTGGATTTAAAAAAGGTGTGAAGTAATAAAAGTAGGGAAGAAAACTAAAGTAGGTTTACATGCAGGCCAAAATCCATTCAAACAAAATATGGAAAACAGGTTAGGGGAACCTGAACATGAAATTTGAACCTTATCTGAGTCTGACAAATTTGAGAAATGATGACAAAAATTTCAAGCTTTAATTCTGACCTGTTTGACCTGGTGCCAGGCGTCCTCCCACTGCTTGATCTTCCGCTTAGCCTCATCCAGTTCCCGGAGCAGGCGGCCCAGGTCAGCACTGCTGGAGCTGACCATGCTGGAGCTAAGGCTGCTAAACACAGGAGAAGGGCTGGGGGAGAGGCTGCCACTCACAAAGTCCCAAATGCTTCCGGCTCCGCCGTTCAAACCTGTTGCACAAAACAGAACAAAATGACTTAAAAAGGCAGTTAGTCCAAGAGAATGAGATTATGTGGCATGTTTAAGTATAAAATTTATGCAACGTATTATTACTGTCCAAAGAAAAACTAGCATCTCCAAAATGGTAACTTGACAGGAGAGAGAGAAAACATTCTTTTCTTTTAATGTAAGTTGATGTAAAGAGATTTTCTCTCAATTTATCCAATTTCTATTGGTCCATTCATCATGACACTTTCACACGTTTGTTTCTTTTATTCTTCTTTGAGACAGTGACATATACACATTCCATAAAACAGATGTAAACACAATGTTCTTCAACAATTCCTACCTAAAGAGTTTTGGGTGGATGTTGGTGTCCCTAGAAGGCCATGCTCAGTTTTGACTGCCTGAGGCTGGTTCTGCTGAGGGGCCATTCCAGTGAGCAGGGATTGGGACAGGGACTGGGATAGAGAGCTGAGAGGGGAGGCGGACAGCGAGGAGGAGGAATGCAGAGAGGAAGACCGTGCCAGGGAGCCAGGAATGTTGACAGGCGCGGAGCCTCCTAACAACCTTTGACCTGCAAAAAAAGAGAGACAATATGAATGAAAAAGAACTGAAAAATAATAATAGTCAAATGTTAGTCAATACAACTTTTCTAACGATGATTACTGCTTACTTGTTAAACCAAGGCCATTATTGTCTTGGTCCTCTAGCTCTTTCTCAAGGGAGGCAACATTAATGTCACTGAAATTCAGGTCAAGTGCAGACCCTAAGGATGGGGAAGAAAAAAAGAAATTCAGGATACAGTTTAGACCATGGACAAAAAAGTATTTTTGATAGCAGTCACATCAGAACAATCCTAGCCAAAACCTTTCACATTAAGACTACTTGAGGGCACCAACACTAATACTCATTTTTCTACTTCTAAAAAACAAGTAGATTCTACAAGATTGTCAATTGGTGAAACCACATAAAAATTTAAATGATCTCTAACATAGAGACTGATGGCTAAAAGGAGAAAGCAGCTCCGTACGTACCCCTCGGCACAGTGCTGACTCACTGTCTGCCACGGCTCTTCCACAGCGTCTGTGCACTCACTGGCTGCTAATCTACTGCTAAAGCCTTAGCTGAGCTAACACACATACACACATGGACCGGCACCTTGAACGTCACCCAAAAGCACTGCCCTGCTGCCATCATCTCAGACCAACTACAGCGCAGCTTAAACGTATCTCCCAGGCTTTGGCAGTATATCCAATACATCCATACCCAGAGCTGAAGGAATGAATCAATGAGGATGAGGAGTTATACGTGGGATTATCACATACCTATTACTGACTCAACGGTATTGCTCCCTGGATAGAAAGGGGTGGCTTTTGCATTCATGGTTGATAAGGTGGTGGGTGAAGAGCTGTCAGAGCCGATGCTGGAGGCCAAGCTTGAGGTGATGCTCGATGTTATGCTGGACGCGAGTGGGTTCACCACAGAGAACATGCCACTGTGGCTCTGTAGACAGAAGCAAGTAGAGTCATATTTACAAATCCAAACCTGTGTCAGAAGGCATTTAACATGAGTTTACCATTCTCTGCACGCAGTTTTACCTCACTGAACTTGCGTTGATAATAAGTACTGCTGAAAACCTGCTGTTTAAATGAGCTGTTATTTGCCATCTGTATAAAATGTAAGACTCAAGGACTATGGGTATTTACCTGTTTGTCTTGGTCCATTAACTTTTGACTATTGTCTCCAGACAGGCCTTTCTGGTTCTTTGCCTAAAATCAGATAGCACATCCCATCACTTGATCTCATGCAACTAAAGCAGCCATTGTAAACTGAGTGCCACTATTTACTGAGGAACATGAAGACAAATTAATGAGGAAATATGTTCATACATAATGAAGAAATACACTATTATTAAGTTGAACACCTCACTGTCTTATCAGTGCAAACTCTTGGATTGGATAAAACACTAATGTGTTCCAGGTGTGCTTATAATTTTTACAGAAATGTAAGATGAAATATGAAAGCAGTCATCATACTTGCCATAATTATGTTAAGAAATAATATACTCTATGACCTTAAACTGTTGTTACATTTGCTGCATGAAGAATGCATTTCATCGTCTAATTTAGCTTGACAAAATTTGAGTGCATACCCCCAACTGTTGACAGTCAAAAATTTCAGCAATGGTTAAAAAGCAACATAAAACTAAAGCACTAACACATTGTTTTGTGTCACCACACAAACAAATGAAAAACATAAGTAAATAAATAAGTAAATGGGCAATAAATAACTGAAGGAACCAAAACTCAAAGAGGACAGAAGGGCTTGCAGCATGTGTCATGCCCTATGCAGGCACGCCTGCAGACCTGGAGGAAAGGCCTTTTCAGAGAGCGGAAAGAGAAGCGATTCGTGGAATACCTGATCCTCGCGTTCAAAGCCCGGAGCTTTGGGATAGTTAGACGTCGGAGAGGAAACACTGGACGTGGTGGACTCTGAACATAAGCTACCATTAGTAAAGCTTTTGGGCCTGCCGATGGGTCCAATTGGGGACAATGAACTGGTGCTTCCTGAGCTTGGCGTTACAGTTGGACTATTAGAGCATGACACCTGAAGGAGAGAAGCACAAAGGAGCTTAATGGAGGGCTTTCGAAAGTGGCTAAATAGCCGAATGTGCATAGCCTTTGTCTCTCTTTACTGGCTAAAGGGAGTGCTGGCTGTGCTTTGGGAGCTCAATCTGATCAAATTAAATGTACATGCTCTCCCACATTGTACAACTCTCCCCTTTCAAACACAGACTGCAACAAACAAAATGAACTGCAAATAAAACCAACAGAAACATAACTTGATAGAACCAAACACCACTAAAATAATAAGAAAAGAGCTGTTGCAGCAACTGCAGTGTATTGAGTTAACCCAGTTGTTCCCAACCCTGGTTCCAGGAGGAACTCTGTCCTGCACATTTTAGTGATTTCCTGCTCCAATACAGCGAATTCTCCACAGAAATAGCTCTTAATTAACTCCAAAAACACCAAAATATGCAGCACAGTGGGTGGAAAAAACTGAGTTAACCTGCTATGGCTATATGGCTAAATGCCTCCTTTCCCTTAGTGCACTAGGTGTGCACAGGCAGGAGAACACATACGTTTGCTGCTTGGCCGTTGTTGCTCACGTTGCTGGTGATGGAATTTGTGGTGCCACCCAACTCACTGATGGGACACTCGGGATACTGCTGGGAGCCCAGCTTGGCCTGAGAGCCAGACTGCATCGCTGTGAGCAGAGTGCTCATGGTCTCATCTGTAGATGGAATCCCTGAGTAACAAAACACAAACTCCCATTATTTAAATTAAAACACAATACTATACATAACCTTTACATAAATTCTTAAAGGCATACTCCAGCATTTTTCCACAACCTATGTCTGCGCTATAAGTGTCATATGGATAACTACCATGGACAATCATTTTGTCATGTTAAAGCAACTGTCCATTAACTTCTATTATATAATGAACAAAAATATAAACACAACACTTTTTACTGGAAAGATTTTACTGAATTCTTAAAACAACAAAGTGGGTCATGAAACAGTTAGTTAAACTCACATTAGTAGTTAGTATTTGCCTGTAATAGTGCGACATCTCTAGAAAAAAATTAAAGAATTTTTTTTTTTTTTTTTAAATCAAAATTGCTAAATGAGAGCAAAGCCAAAAGGCTTACATTTATATTTTTGTTCAGTAGAAGTGTGTCTTGAGTTGACAAGTTTTCTTCCTTTTACAGAGGAAAAAGGGAGGGCTGTTCTTGTCTGTGTTAATCAACTGTATTCTACAGATGCAACAGACAGAGATTACCTTGACATATGCTGGAGTACATTTTTAGCTAGTCCCTGCACAGACATGCTTTACCAAAACACTTACTTTCTACATGTGCAAAAGCACAAAATGGCCCCCTCGGACAATATCCAGTTTGCCTCATGTCGTTGCATTTTGTAGACTTGTATATCTGCAAAGAGATTTAGGCTTTGGTTAAATGACACCCACTGGTAAAGGCTCTAGTTAGAGATAATCCTTCACATATTACACTTTGAAAAAGACAGATCACCCTTTCCTCACCTCTGGGTGAAACTGCTGCTCAGTGCGAGAGTGGCAGTACTGACAGCTATCCCCGCTCTCACACTTTGACGGTTCTCCCCATTCATCACCATGCTTTACACTCGGACATGGAGTTGACCTGTCAAAGATCACAGCCACTAAGACCACCTTCACACATTAAATCAAATCTTTTTCTTCCCCTTTTCATTTGGGCGCACTACCTCCTTGTGATAGGTAATATATCATCTATAACATAATACCAGTATTGGTGATACAGACTGTTTTAGAGACACTGACAGATAAAGCAATAAGCCATGAGAGGCTGTGCTATATTGTGAATTTATCATGATTTTCTTAGACAATGCAATACAACATCATAAAATAAGATCAAATGCACATATTTTCAATAAATTATTATTAATTATAGCTTCAATAATCATGGAAACAATTATTCCACTAAGAAATATAGTTAGAGTATGCTATTGTTGCCAACCAACAATGGACTGCTGAAGGAAGACAAGAACTTGCCGTAGCCTATCATTGTACATTTTGATTAGTCATTTCATGAACTTTAATTTGTCATATAATAACGAAACTTTTGATGCAGAAACTTTTGCCGTGTAAGTAGTAGGGCTGGGCGATAAAACGATAACGATACTTATCGCGATATAACTTTTCCTCGATAGAGCGATATAACATGTTCAATAAATGTTCGATATAATACACCATTCTCACACTTCCACGTTCTAGCGAAAGCCTTGGTGGCGTTTTCTACTGCAAGGAAAGCAACCCTACTGTGCTGTTGCCAGGAGAGGGTGCACTTCCGAGTTTTTCTACATCTTTAGAGAGGGAGGGGGCCACGAGTAAGATGAGTCTTCAGCAACGGCTGAAACTCGGAGTTATACATTCCCTGTCTGAGTGGAGCAACCGGCGATCTGTTCTCCTGTGACCAATGAGTGACGAGGTCTTTGGTGTAACTGTACTGTCCTACAGTGAACTCACCTCTTTCCTAACATCCTAACCAGCTGTAGCAGCGTTAAATCACAATCACAATCCTCACAACTACAGCGCTGTTACAGCGCTCAGTCATATTTTAGTATTAGTGCATTCCCAAGCAACGAAAGTGAAAGAAAGATGTGGGTTATGTTAGTTACAGCCCTGAATTAAACGAAAGTAAACTGAGGACGCTGTGAGGCATTGGAGAGCAGGAGAGCGCTTTCCAGGCTAGCTGTTTTTAGCAGCTGGCTAACTTGAAGCAGCGCTCTGTCACTCGCACAACACGGCGAACTGATGATACTGTAGATCAAACACGACACAAAAGCACCGCTTTCAGTTTAAACGTACCTAAAAGGACGACTCTGTTTGTCTGGTGTTGATATTTTGTGGTTCACCCCTTAAACTACTACGATAGTATAGAGAAATCCAGTCATCGCTAGCTGGTGTTTAAATACTGTGATGTCATTTCTAACGGGGTAGCCGAGCGCTCGTCACCAGCTAAAAATAATCTGTTTTCTTTCTTAAAGTATGATTATTACAAAAATTTTTCCAGCTGGTAAAAACAGCTCACCAGACACTCTCTCCCACTCTCCCATGACAGATTTGTGAATTGTTCCACTGTTTGGCGAGTGTTTGTCGTGTTCTGACCATAAAGGATAGTTTAAAACAGCAATTAACCCCCGCAGGACAAAAATTAGCCTTCAAACTTGAAAGAAATAATGAACTGACATTTATGGCGGTATGTATCGATATCGAACGATATGAACTTTATTTATCGTGATAACATTTTAGGCCATATCGCCCAGCTCTAGTAAGTAGTAACATCTCAATACAATTTCCTGCACCGTGTTAGCATCAAGCTAAAGGTACAACACATTTGTTTTCACTGGGTTTAATAATACTTTTGCCATATGTACCAAAAACAGATGTTTGAAGGGCATAAAACAATCAAGTGACCTATTCTATACTTTTTTTATTTTATAACTTCATAGCATATCTTGCTAGAAAAGCCTGTTAGCTGCCTTTTAGCCTGTTTAACCAGTTACACTGTAGCCCAGTTGTAGCTGTCAGTCCTTCAGTTTAAAAAAAAAAATAAATAAATAAATAAATAAATACATACATAATGTTTTTACTTCATCTATTAACATGCACAGCCTTTATTAACAGCACAATAGTTTTTAGTGACATCACATTAATACAGGAGGTCATAAGTGTGCATATGTCATGCATTTTATAGTGGCTTTGAACACAGCTCAGCCAATCAGATTTTAGGACCAGAGTTATCCGTTTTACAACAAGCATTATATCCATAACATCATATTTCATAAAACAGTACCATCCTTGTAGCCAAGCAGTGTGTTTAGTTTTTTTTTTTTTTTACTACATTGTGCACTTTGCTCTTTGTATCTAGTACATTACAATTAACTGTAATGTTTCTCAATTTCTGGCTGCTTTTAAAGTAACAGTTTAATAAATAAATAAGAATGATGGTGTGATACATTTGGAAAATCTTGTCAAATTAAACATTACCAGTACCACCCAGTATTACTACTCTCTTCACAGCAGCATCCTGGTCTTACCTGTATTTGAACTTGCGGGGATTTCTTCTTCTATCTCGACTGTTATGGTAATGGGGGCAGGCGTAGCCTTGTCTGCATAGACGCGGTGGCTTGGTGCATTGCTCTGTTTTGTAGTTGGCCAAAACAAAATTGGTGTCTGGAAAAAAAAGAGGGTTGGGTGGGGGTTGGGGGGTAAACAAATGTCTCTGATTACAAAAATGTGCTTTGTGCAGCCTTCATATTTGCCTGTTTACGCACGTCAGGCTTTTGTCTCTTTGGCCAAGTACACGTAGGAGGTGAAGAGTTACTAGGGCTCACCCTGCCAACGTGGGTCCTCAATAAGTGTCTTCTCGATCATGGCCTGGCTGGCCAGAACTCCTGGCTGTAGATCCGGGATCCCCTCTCCAGAGCCTAACTGGCCGTTCTGCAAAGCCTCCTGTGCTTGGATCTCTCTGTGAAGAAGCTTAAGTAAGTCAGATCAGCTTTGAGAGCCTTCAGAACCAGCAACTCTGAGCTCTAGATGCGAAACCTCAAACAAGGATGCAGCAGTGATTTCCACATACCAGTTGCTAGGCAACTGCCGAGAGCGCATATCTATGTCTTCATATTTTCTGTTACTCAACCAGCGAGCCTCATTCTCTGTGAATCTAAGCATTCTACAGAATGTTGCATGTCATATTTACACGCATGACTGGAACAGCTGGCCCAGTGACAGAGGTCTCGAGGTCTCAGAGTTTCAAAAATGGGGTTAAGTGCAGGTTTGCATTTTTAAAATCAAAGCAAGTTATGAAAAGCACAGTCACATTTTGCAATCTGTGGTTTGTCACAGTCACACACCAGATCAAAGCATAACCTAAGAGCCAACTGACAGCAAAACTTTTTTTGTCAGGCCTGGAGGGATTTACCGAGCAGTTGCAAACGCCATAGCAAAACAATGCACACGTCCGCTCTGTGTGCAGAGCATTAAATCACATGATAGAAGAAGCAGCCGCAGAAATCCCCTGCCTCCACAGAAACAGGAATTTCACCATTTCAATTCCGCAAAGTGAAAGCAAATGCAACCTTCTTCCTGGTGCTGCCACCAATCAACACTCTACCTTTTTCAAAACATCCTCAGGTTTGTGAACATGTGAACAGCGCAGTCATTTCACTTACCTAATGTCATAGACTGGCGGCCGGAGGTCATGGGGGCCATGAGCAAAGGCGCAGTGGAGGCCGTTTTTCACACAGTGCCCCCGGGCATCTGTCTCATGGATGCAGGTGCCAGTCTTATAGTAGCGCAAGTGGTACTTGCGCTCTGTGTCACCAGTGGTCCGGTGCAAGTAAGGGCAGCTAAGAGCATGAAGAGAGAGGAATTCATTAGGACATCAGTTATTACATGAATAAATTAATTTATGTATTTAATTTTTGTATTTATCTTAGTATCCAACTAAAAGTTGCCTGGTTTTTGGTAAATAAACAATTCTAATTCTAATATTGATCATGATATGGACAAAGTATCCCTATAACAACTGTACTGAAAATGATTTGGAGTACATTACAAACTTTGGTAAACTGGTGTGTTACATGCTCAAAGACTGGCCTAAACTATTTTGGCTTAAAATTATTTTTGTTGAATCACATGAATGCCATGATTCACCAAAACTCCCACTAAACACTTGTCTGGAACATTAGTGATTGTTCACAGCACTCAAACTATTTTGCAATTTGTTTGACAGCATATTGCACATTTTATCCTTCTGCAAGATCAGTATTGTGAAGGCCAATACTACAACAACAATTAATTTTATAAATGACATATTGTGCAGCCCAAGTGTTAAGTGTAATACAGTAGAACAGCCCATCTCCAGCAAAACAGCCACATAACTGACAAAGACAATTGAGTTCAGCTTTGCCGATATTTGGACTACACATTCCCAATTCACAGTTAACGAGCACCTAAACTGTCAAGTCGTTGAGCAGTTCATACTCTAAGATGTGTCTGTTAGAGGGGCAATTCACACTCAATGTGTTAATGTATGCAAGTGTTGGTTTTAGCCCCACAAAAATAGAGAGTGTGAAATGCCACAGGTAAATGACAGCTTCACTATAGGTGAACATTAGCCTATAACAATAAACAAGCTACAGTGGTTCAGCATTTTGTTAGTGCATACTTTTTTTTTGGTCAGTGTAAATGTAATATGTCCATCTGTGTTCCCAAATAGGGATGAATTTAGGAACCTTGAAGCAAATCAAGATGTTTCTCCTAAAAAATCTACCGTTACGTTGTTTGGCAAACACTTTAACAGAACTTCGTCACTACAGGACATTTGGTATGAATTAAACCCATCTCCAACCCGTTCCTTCGGGTTATGGGAAGCAGCAGGCTCACTACTTTTTTGTTTCAAGTACAAAAAATACTTTAAAATACACTGTTCCAGTAAAAATGGATTGTGATCATCCACAGATATATGGCAAGTTGGCATACAAACACATTAGTCTTAAAACTATTTCAGCACCTTGCATTAATACAGTACCTATAGAGATGTTTTAGTCTACTCTGAAAGGACAAAATTACAAGACTCAAACTATCAATACTATCATTCAGAAGTTTTGAAATTACTTGCAATAATTAACATTTTCATATACACAACACTCATCAACAGGTATTTTTAGATTTTTTTCAATATTTCAAGGATTGTGTGAAAAATTAGTTGTTAAATGGTAAATAACACACTGTAATTTACATTATTTTTTGTCAAATTATCTGCCTTAAGATTTGATCACGACTACTGAAATACACTGAATCCTGGATATTACCTTTATTGTAACTTAATTTTCAATGCTCCAAAGGGTTTTCAGTCATTGTAGAATCTTCACCAGCTCTGTTCAACATCATTATGGACACAAATAAAATTCTTCAAATTTTTATTTACAGTTTCCTAATGTTCTACTAGTTATCTGAAACCTGTGAAGCTGTACAAAAACTAGGGTATAAGAATCAGTGTATTCACTTGTCTGTGACCAAATTAGTTTTATACTACTGAAAACACTGATTCCAAACTTTTGAACAGTAGTGTAAGTAATGAATGCTGTCTTTTTTCCTGCTTCAGCCTCTGTTTTCTGTTTGGCACAGAAAGCAGAGGGGAAAAACTGCTGATTACACAGATCATAACACACACGGCATTTGGCAGCTATCAAAACAAGAATACACTTTACTCATCTCTGTACTGCATCTAAATTCACCCGTTTACTAAAACTGGTTGGAATCTACAAAGTAATTATCTACATGGTTATAATGCAATATTTTTGTAATGAAAAAACAGTGAGACTGTGTGACTAAGAAGGAATATCAGCTCAGCTTGCACAAGGGGCTCCCTTTCCATCTACAGTATTTCTTATTTTTTACTATATTTGTAGATGGAACTGCAGCAAGCTATTTTATATACCTGTACCTACAGCATTATGAGCTACAAAAGTCCTTAACAAACCACTTCTGTTTGTTTGGTACTTGTGAATTACGATAGAAAACAAAGAGAGTATCAGATTTTACCCATTTCAAAGGAAAAAATAAAATTATGTGTTTCTCTTTTAATGGTTGCTAAAACCGTTGTTTTGACATATCTGTAGCACCCCAGTTGGCTAGCTGATCAGCTAACATTTCATACATGAGTAGCCTATACACAGATGGACATTGTGATTTACAAAAATGTCTCTTTAGAGATTATCCCCACAGTTTAAGATTTTTCCTTTTAGGAATTGATATTTGACTAGAAAGTGCAAAACACTGAAAGACGTCCGGTGCTCTGAAAGCAATGTGGTCCGCAACAGGAGATCAAAGACGCAACCTATAACTTTCAGATTCTCTCTCTCTCTCTCTGAAGGTGTTTTTACACACTTAGTACTGTCATACACAGCAAATTTTCAGGAAATCACAACTTGTTGGATATGTAACCTACCCAAAGCCCAATACTACAACTGAAATTGAACAACTGTGATCTGCTAATAAATACTGCCTGTCTCACAAATATATAAAAACTGCCTCATAAATATATACTTGTGCATGTAATCACTGACCATCCTACTTAGAACAATCTGCCCAAACAAAAAGGGGGGATTATATGAAGGCACATAGGATGCAAGTCATATTAAGAAATGCACCAAAGAAAAATTCAGAAAACAGACTTTATAGTAAAAATGGGACGAGGTAATAAATCACATGCTGGCAGGTCACAGTCTGATATTGAAAATGCTAAATATCCAAAAATCATCTCAAATATAGCAACTGCATCTTGCTCAGGTAGCAACAGTTGCCATGGCAATGGCTGTGATGTCATGACAGGACAGCTTCTACTGGATGAATGAACGTGCAAGAGCAGTTAGAGTGATGCTGGGAGGAATTCAGACTCTTCCCATCACTGTCAAACTATTACAGCTTCATTTTCTAATCATAATTGATGTGCAAAAGTAATTAATCCTTAAAAAAGGCATGAAAAACAATAATCCAGAATCTTAATGAGAATAACTTTTAGTGCAAACACAGCATATTTAGCCAGTTATATAAAATGTATTTTAAAATCTCAAAGTCCTAACAGCTACCAAAATATTCTTAAATCAGATAACTACCACATTGCTTTACAACAGGACCAGAAAGCAGACTTTCTTGCTTCTGTGGATGCAAATGACGTACTTTTATTTTACCAAAATAGTCCTCTCAAACCCCCAACAGACATAACTCTTCTCACGGCATAATGCTTATTCCACACCACAGAATTAGACAGGGCTTCCTCTTGCATAACTCCAATTACAGTCTATAGAATTAACAGTGAGCTTCTCATGATTGAAAAATAAAATAAAAGCTTATAAACGAAGGTAGAAGCGAATTCTTAATGGCGTTGCTGTATTTAACAGAATTTCAAGTTTGACTGAATTCAGTGACATAAAATCTATAAAACAACACCAAATTATTATCAACATATGTATAAAATGTGAGTATACAGAGGCGGCTTCGACTCCAGCGCGCTCAGTAAACCTGAAAACACACCAAGTAGTAAACACGTCCGCTGCGAACCAATGAGAAATGCCTACGTGCAGGAGGGAGCCAATCAGAAGCCAGGAAGCGGGGGGCGTGTTCTCCACTTCCCCGAAAGGGAGGGGGGGTGGCTGAAGGAGGCAGCGGCCATTCGCACTCAAACTGGAGAAACGACCACACAGATCTGAAACCGACTGGCCTTCATTTTACAAAGGCAGGATTAGTTTCGATTAGCAACTCGCACAAACGCGCTTTCTGCATGAACCACTGAGCGCACAGAGCCTCGAAACGAACGTATTGACGGCGCTGGCTCAAGCGAAAGAAAGGAGCACGCGTGCTTTGCAGATGTCAGTGAAATCAACAAGCGAAACCATATTTTTTAAAGAAAGCCACCGATTATTGTCGTTAGAGCGCCGCACTTCAAATTCGCCTACAGTGCTAACGGCGAAGGCGCTGCAGTGCTGTGCTTCCTCCTCACTTCATGGAAGGGGCGTGTGCTAAAGCTCCCTCAGAACAATAGACAAGTCAACAACAGGAACGCGTGCAAACGGTTTAGTACGACACTAATACTATACATGCAGTAATCAAAGCATATTATTCATCCACTGAACACATCTGCAAGTATTGCAAGAAATAAGCGTCATCTGTGCGAGCGATTTTGCTTCGAAGGATATGTGCACCAATGATAGAACAGCTGACGTGGTAGCTTGCAGCATATTTTTAAAAACGTAACCAGCATTAATTCGCAAACTCACTAAGTGTTACATTCGAGATTAAGAAGTGAGCATCACTGGTGTCTGCACGTAGGTTACCACCGACCCTCTGCGTGCAGAAGTGCGCGCATTAGTGAAGAACTGAAGCCACTTACTCGTCTCCGTCGGGACATATGCCTGTTGTTTCGTCGTACTTCGTGCAGTACACATCGGGGCTGTAGTTAAAAGTCCCATCCCTTCTTCTGATCGGCCTCCGTCTTCGCTGGTTTAGGAAATGCCAATGAAAGCACGTAAAGGGTCTATGCTGCGTGCATTTGTGCTGCAGAAACAGCGGGCACTGCTCGGTCCTGAATTCCTTCAAATATCTGCGAGAGGAGGGAAAAAAGGCAGGTCAAGTTTAAGTACACGACATGCAGCCGTAACGCTACAGCCAGCGTGCGCTTCGCCTTGGCGCCAACGGCTCGAGCGACTGTACAAACTAGCACAGTCACTTATACCATCTTTTATATCAGAACATCTTAAAACTAACTTATGAGCTGAGCTGTAACTAACCTACTTTACAGTCCGCGCATGCTATCGCGGAACAACAAACTAGCGCGAAAGACACCTTTAAAACGGGGCGCACGTCTTCAAACGCCATCAAAATGTGCAGAAATGTATAACTAGTGACCAAAAAACACAAACGGAAGGGCCAGTCAACTAGTTTTACGGCACAAACACCGACTAATGTGTGGCTCTGCTTGGCTATTTAACATGGGGTCCCGAATAACAAACTATCAAGCTTGCGGAGGCATTTCGCGATTATCAACAAAACTTACGCACAATCTTCGACGCCCGCTCCAGTCAGCCAATGACAGCGTACGCCAAGTAAGCAGCGTAGTGGCAGCGATTCAGGCCGAGGCAGAGGAAGGAGAGAACGCAAGCTAACGAATCAGCCTGTTAGCTACATCTAGCGAGCGAGCTTCTCGACTGTCTGCTCTAGCTGGCAGAACCGAGTCTCTCGCTCTCCAGCAGCGAGCTCTGGACAAGCAGCAGGATTTCGTCTTTAAGTTTCTAGTCTTTGGCTCAACAAAGCTGCCAACACATCACGACGGTATAGGTAGCAGAAGGAGACTCGGTGTGTGATTTTCTTCCCCCTCACATTAAAACTGGCGAGCTACGTGCATTCGGAAGAATTTACAAAAGGGAAAAGCACCATATTTAAACGCACGGAGGACGTGGAAATACCAAGCACTGCAAACACCTATCAGACGGCACAATATCAAATAAGCACCACACTTCAATAAAAACACGTTTTGGTACCTTTACTGCTCACTTTACTTACGTATAGTGGGTTGGTTTCTCGGTTTGAGGAGAAGCGCTCGCCGCCGTTTTCGAAACCGACGGCATTTTCAGTCAAAACAATAAGCGCGCCTGCGCGGGGGCCCTCTCTTCTCCTCGCGCTCTCGCACGCCGCTGCCAGGCCAATATCAGCAACTGGCGGGACACTCGAACACGGCCACGCTGAGCACGCCGAGCACGGTGCACAACACATGAAAACCACCAGGCGAGCGAGGCAGGCTGAAAAATATGGAAAATAAGCAAATAAGTTAGTACTTAGTTCAAACACCACAGGCCAATATAAAGAAAAATAGCATGTTTTTCTTTTTTTTTTCTTAAAGGGCAATTCCACCTCTTTTTCGTCCTACATAATTAAACGGTTGAGATGTAAACAAAGTCTGAGTGGTTTGGTGTGAGATGCTTTGTTCTACAGAACTGTTCGCAGTGGTGACAGGAACCAGACGGCATCTCTAAAAGCTCCCTCACAGAAAGCTATTACATGACATGGTTAACTACTGCCTGATCGCTGACAACATTGTTTATGATAGTTTTATGATAAAGTTTTTGCTCAAAATGTATTTGAATCAATCGATTTTAATTCATTCATGGCGGAGGGGTACACACAGGGCGTTGTGAGGCAAAATAGTCCCCCAAAAACTTATTTTTTCAGAATTATGACTATTTAAACATTATTAACACTACACATATAAACTTAAAAGACACATGTAAGTTCACTGGTCGTTTAGGATAGTAAATAAAATGGCTATATTTGTGTTGTAGACACTGAGATCCCTAGTTCCTATCACCACCACTGTATAGAGTCTGTAAGTTTCTCTACAGTAAACCACTTTGAATGACTGTTTACGTCTCAACGGAATTATTCAGAAAATTTGGTGGAATTCCCCTTTAAAGTATTGAGATTTCATAAGTCACTCTTTGTGGTTGTTATTCTGTGTTATTGTGTGTTGCAGTCATTTTATTCCTGCACGGTTATTTCCAGTGGAAAGCGTACTGGTGGTTAATGATGGCGACCTCAGTGTATGTAGGTATACCTTATATATATATATATATATATATATATATATATATATATATATATATATATCCATCCATCCATCCATCATCTAAACCGCTTATCCTTCTGGGTCGCGGTGGCGTGCTGGAGCCTATCCCAGCTGTCATCGGGCGGAAGGCAGGATACACCCTGGACAGGTCGCCAGTCCATCGCAGGTATATATATATATATATATATATATATATATATATATATATATATAAATTTACACATTTACAAAGTTTCACTCAAAATGCTGTACATCTATTTTAACCATTTTGAATGCACGTTTTCTCTGAAAAAGGTGGCATTAATCATATAATCTATATTTATGTGTAAAGTGCATTCCCAACAACGTGTATCATGAAAAAAGCAAAATTCTTCATATATCGCACACCAAGCAAAATCCTTTTCAAGAGTCAAAGCAGCTGATCATACGGACTACCATATACCCACTTTCTTTGGTTCCGCTTACGATACTAGGGTCTATATTTTCAACAGATCATACCCAAACGATAAACCATTAAAATCCATATCGAGCACCTGGTATGTGAATGTGGATTAGTTTAAATCTGGATAATGTGAAGCACTGTAAAGCAGCAGTAACATGCATGGGAGGAGCCTCTTAGGTCACGTGGTGCTGGTGTGTGGCAGCAACCCAAGAACACTATAAATAGCCGAAACGCCGCCCCGTTACGTTCAAACATATTTGGATATCCAGAGCGGAAGATCTGAGGTAATGTAACCTACCAGTTTGAGAATTTAAGTCAGTAAACCGAACGTTACTGCCGTTGGTTTGAATTGTCTTTAACTGATTGCTGTTAGGCTTGTTTTAGGTCCAGTGAAAGGAGAGTATTTCAGTCGTAAAAGACTGATCCGTACTTCAGTGATAATGTAAATTACTCGCTAATTGTTTTAGCTAAGTAGGTTAACACTAGCTGTCTGCTTTGTAATTCGATTTTGAGTTTAAGATGACATTTTTCGGACACACTTGCTTATGGATCGGAGGAAGTTAAACCGTCGATGTGGGTTTTCTCTTCAGGTCGCTGTGTTTGTTGGTCTGTTAGAAGACGCGGTGGTGCCTTTCTTTTCTTTGCCCGCCATTTTAGACAATGAGTACCGTTTAGCAAGCTTAAACTGGAAACCCAGCCGGACAGCCAGCTAGGAACAAAACAGTCATCGGTAGTTTCGTGACGTTCTTTTCTGGTCATGTGGCCCTTTTTTGTAACATTACACAATCACATTAGTGGCCAGGTTGGTGTTTATATTTTAACGCTGTCTCCTACGTAAATGTTGATGTTAGCTAGATGGCTTCTTAGACAAGTTAGCATTGCTATCAAATTTGACAGCTGATGTAACGTTAGCTGGATAGCTTTAGCTTTCATGTAACGTCAGCCATTACTGGTTAAAATAAGTGACTCACCAGCTTTCGTAAATGTTTATACAGTGATGTGGTGTAGTTTTTACCAGAATAAGCCCCTCACACTGGAGGGTTTGTAGCCGGTTGTGATGGATTCGACCGGAAGCTGTAGTGCAGTAAACGCGCCGCCATTTTGTCTGCGATACAGAAATTTTAGCTGAGCTCCTGTTTAGGCCAGTATTTCTGTTCGTTCAACTGAGAATGAGCGAAAAAACGAGTACATCGTTAGACTGATGGGTGAGCCAGGTTGTTTACAAGTGACAATGTTTGACCGCCAGTTTATCGGGATTAGCATAACAGTCAGTTGGCTTTTGTAGTCGTTTGAGTTTTAGTGGCCGGATAAAATTTTTGTTTTCAGTCTAACTTTTTTTTTTTTTCTTGTATTTATTTAGAATTTCCAGCGTCTGAGGAATCATGGCTCGTACCAAACAGACCGCGCGTAAATCAACTGGAGGGAAAGCTCCCAGAAAACAGCTGGCCACAAAGGCGGCAAGGAAAAGCGCGCCCTCTACTGGAGGAGTCAAGAAGCCTCATAGATACAGGTGAGTCTCAGGACATGAATACAGTGACACATTTTTGCAACGTTAAAGGTTGCAATGTTCTTTTTGTTTTAGCAGCTTTCTTCATATTTTAATTTCTTTTTATCCAAAGACCTGGAACTGTTGCTCTGAGAGAGATCCGTCGTTACCAGAAGTCTACAGAGTTGCTGATCCGCAAGCTGCCGTTCCAGCGGCTGGTGAGGGAAATTGCACAAGATTTCAAGACTGACCTGAGGTTTCAGAGTGCAGCTATTGGTGCTCTTCAGGCAAGTTTTTCCTCTACTGTTACCTTGTGGTTTACATTACTGGTTTGAAAGTTAATTTCCCTATCTATGCGAACTGTTAACACTAGTGGCTTCCCTAACTTTTAATTTTTATCTTAACAGGAAGCAAGTGAGGCTTACCTCGTTGGTTTGTTTGAGGACACCAATCTGTGTGCCATCCATGCCAAGAGGGTCACAATTATGCCAAAGGACATCCAACTTGCAAGGCGAATCCGAGGAGAACGTGCATAATTTAATTTTTTTTTTTCTTCTATTTTAAACTTTTTGTTAACCAAACTCTATAAGCAATGGATTTTAAAACTGATGGCATAATTTTATAATACATTCCCTACAGACTCAGGTTCAGGTGGAAAATATGTGTAGTTAGCATTGCTCATTGTAGAGTAGCATTAGTTTGCATGCTGAAAATATTTATCTTTTTACATTGATTATTGGGTTGTTAATAAAATTTCACTACCTCAGTATGGCTACTTTGAGTTCTTTTGGTTATGTGTGCTTCTCTGACTGCATCTGAAGTTGTTTTGACTCTTCCATTGAACGGTTACTGTTCAGCATAAGAGTGATTTGTAAAAATAGTGCCTTTAGAGTATTTAGATATTTTGTAAGAACTTGATGCAAAATAGCTTTTAGAGAATTAAATGCTGTCTTGTTCCTTTTGCCACTGCAGTAAATAATTCAGGTTCAATAATTTTCTGTAGAATAGCACACTTTACATTGGCTGTTTACAGCTTTTCAGACACTTGAATTATGGAAAGATTCAGAATAATCTGATTTACCTGTCCTTCACCTTGCAAATTGAAACCACTTAACAATTGGTAAAATTTAGCCAATTGCAGTCTGACAAACTAAACATTTGTGCATTTGCTCTGTTTATTTTTGGTAGTAAATGGTGGGGCAAGTGCAAGGTTTTTGGTAATCAGGTGATTTTAATCAGCAGGTTGAACTGGTTGGTAAAATTCATAGAACTTTTATGGCCATGGTTTGGGTATGAGGAAATACACTTGCAAACTGTAGTTCGTCCACTAGAGGTCAGAATTATATCAACATCTGCATGAGTGGCAGTCTGCCCTCTTGTGTCGCTATGAGTTGGTTTCATTAACACCCCCATGGTGTCATTATGTGAAATGTGTGGTGGTGAGGTGTGTGTTATTTATTTTTTTTTTATTATTATTTATTTTTTATTTATTTATTTTTGATTTTTGACCAGCTGCCAAATTGTTTGGCTACTTGTCCACTCCTTATCTGCTCTTGTACATTCTATGAACCGAAAATAGGCATATACTAGAGCTGTTTCTACCCCTTGTCTGCAATCTTCAAATAGCATGGATTGTGGTCCATTTCCCACCTCTCTTGTTGCCCTTGATGAAACCTAATCCAATTTCTTCCGCTTTTCTTTTTCCAGTAAAGATTTTAATATGCAAATGTAATTGCAGCTCAGCTCCATTATTCAGACTTGAATTCCCCCTGAATGCACAGCTCCAGGATTATGCATTAACTCTCAGTCCATTAATTAGCCTTGACATGGGCGCCCATGTCCTTTGTTAATGCATTAATGTATCTGAAAGCCAAGTCCTGTTTGTCAGGTTTGCAGATCCATTTCAGAAGCCATTATTTCAGCATCTGTTATAAGAATCAGTTCTGCACAAATGACAAAAAAGCAAGGAAAGCCGATGTTTGTCATCTTACAGCTTGTGATTTACTTAGCACTTCAAGCCTAGAATAAATTTGCAAAGACAGCTAGCTCAGGGTCTTTGCGAAGGCAAGTGAACAGAATATTTTGAATGTGAAAATTGGAATCTTAGCACTTTGCCCGCATGAGAAAGCTGCATTGACGCATGTGAATGTTATTCTTATCAAATAGACTCTGGTAGGGATGTCTTTTTTTAAGAACAGTTTGATAAAGCTTTTGATTTAACCACATCAGAAGGGAAGCCATGCATAGAAAAAATAGAAAGAAACTTATGTGCCAGTAGCTGTGACGTCAGAGTCCTTCAACTCTGAACCTTTCTCAAGTCTCAGCTGCATCTCCAGGCCTACTGTCACAAACTTCTCACAGTCTAGGCCTCGCCCTCGCCCCCACCCCCCTTTGCTCTTTGTGTCTCTCAGAGTCCATGTGTTATCCTGCCTATTTATTTTGCGCATACACGTAATGAACATGTCCCACTTGCTATTCCTCACGGGAAGGACCAAGGGGGGCTCTGGGCTCCGTCTTTTCTGGCGCCACTTGTTTTTGTTAATGGGCTGTCCAGCTCTTCATTGGATTATCACTTACACATCTTCCTGTCATGGTCCTAATGTCACTGATCCTCAGCATCTCCAGGCGGTTCCCAGTGCATCCTGATTGCTACTGAACCTCTGTCTCCTATACGCAGCCCTCCAAAAGGGGTGAGCTGTCAATTTTGGGGGTTTTGATTGTGCTTATGTTATGATAATTTTACATGTTATCTTTCTTTGCAAATCATGATTCAGTAGTTGGCTCTCATTTCCCAGGCCATTTCCCATTGTCACAGCTGGAAAAACAACCGACACTTTGCCAGTGTTTTGTTTTTGGCTTGTTTGTCATGTTTTCCCAGACCAGGCCAAACCAGCTTGTTCCATTGCTCTGTCCCCAAACACGGGCAGCACAACACACCACCACCGCCAAACATGCTTCATCAGACACAGATTGGATTAAATCCTCAATTAGCATTCTCACGTCATTATTACAAAGCGTGGGAAATTATGAAGTAGAAAAATACAAATAAGCTTGTCACTTTTGTAGTGGTTATAGGCAACTGTGTTACATGCAACACATTTAGTTTTGACTACGTTTAGGTCAAACTGAAAAAATTGTGCAATTCAAGATAAAATATTTTTTTTCACATACAAACCACAGCAGGGTCAGACAGTGTTCTAGTTGGCACCGCAAATTTCCTCAACAGTCCACTACTGTAGTGTGGTAATCTGATCTCAGTGACTATTTATTTGTGTTTGCGGCTGAGCTAATAGAAATTCGACCACACACGTTATTTCTAATGATGATTAAAAGCAAGGTTTTTTAATAATATTACAAGCTGTCCTAAAGCTTTTTATGTCTAAACACTTTGTTTTATCTCCAGATTCTTGGATGCATACAGTAGCACTTGATTATTTGGGTGAGGAGTGGAGATGAAGCTGAATGGGAATCATCATTAAAACAAATAAGACGAACCCCCCGGGTTATTTATGACTTCTTACATTCTTATTTGTTTTCCCAGTCTGGTTTTCATGGGAAAGAACACACTGTACATTTCTGCTATGTATGGCATCAAGTTAGATGGTCATCGCAATGTATATATGTCTGAGGTGGAGAACATGGGTTTTTCAAATCCCATTCTGGTACAGTATAGTCTCCACAAGTCCATAAGTCAGGAAATCTCTGGAGTACAGTCTGCTGGTTAAGCAGCTAACCGCGGAGAAACATAGTGGTTCTCAAAGTCATCCTTAGGGCCCCCCAGACGGTCCACATTTTTCCTTTATCCCTATGTGTTGTGAGCTGGGTTGGAGTAAAAATGTGGAGCGTCTGGGGGCCCTGAGGACTGGTTTGAGCACCACTGCGATAGGACTATCCCCCTGTGACTCCTGTGCGGGTATGTGAGCAGGTATATAGGCTTAAACCACAGAAGCACAAATTGAAAGCTACCTGTCAAAATTGAGAAAAATCTAGGTTCATCTACAACTGGAAATGTTTAAATGAATTGAAATCAGATGGCCTACGCTGATCCTGGAGATTTACTGCCCTTCAGAGATTATTTCCAACCAAAGTTTGACCATCAGAACTAGGCATGCTTGATTATAATTGATTGATTACAATTGACAGACAATAACCTGCACCTGCCAGATGTTTAGGTTTGCCACATTTATACACTGTTAGAAATAAAGGTTCTGTGCAGGTACATTTTTCATTCATCAAGGTACAATGTAAATTCACCTCAAAGCTACAACAGTGGTTTTGAGGTCCAATTGTGTACCTTAAATAAGTTTTTCCCAAGTGAAAAGTACATATATGAACCTTTTCATAAACTAATGTTTTAAAACAGAACAATAACATAAAAAGCCTGGAGATGAGACGAGGTGTGTGGAGTCAATACAACTTAGAACATATAATTTCAATGGATTATGGTACAATTATGTTCCCTGACAAAGGTACTGAGATGTACCTTTGAGAGTACCATCCCAGTGACAGTTTTATACCTTTATTTCTGAGAGTGTAGTAACTTGGTGTCAATTAAAATTCTTGGTAAAGCGATTCCGCAGTTCCACTAAGCTCCAAGCTCAAACTATAGTGTCACATATCTTATTGGTTAATGTCAGAGGTCAGCGGAATGAGACAGGTGAAGGAACTGAGACGTGACTGAGAGCACTGGACTGAATAAACACCACTGATGGAGTACTGTTAGGTGGGTTACTGAAGTCTCGAATAATGTGTTTACATTGCTTCGTTTCTTCCGCAAGCCACCTGCCCCCTGTCCCTACTCCGATAAACAGGAGCCAACACCTGCGGTTAGAATCGATAACACCTCTGAGCTGTAATCCTCCTAATGCGGTTTGCTTAACCCAAATTTACTTGCAGGCTTTGCTCATGTCGAACTAAGGTGGGCAGTGAACTTCAAATGAACTTGGATGGTTCAAACATTTTTTCTTTTTCTTTTTTTTCTTTTTTTTTCACAGTTGAGAGTGTGGGAAAGTACTGCAAAGTGAACGAACAAGTGTTGGAGATTATTTCCAACACATTCTGGTGAACGCAGAGTTAGCCAGTTCTCATGTTTTTCTCTGTTTTACCTTACTTGCTTTAGTCAGAAAACATTTTTTCAACCAAAAATGATCTCACAAAAAATATATATTTTTTCAGACCAGAAATGAATGATGGCTGGTAGTCATAGTATTTTGTGGCAACATTACCAAATGCCAATGTAACGTGATGTAAGAGCTACACTGTAGAAAATAATTCAGTGTAAGTAACATGGTTGTAATAAAATCCAGTTCTAAGGTTAATTGAACCAATAATAAGTTAACAAAATGCAAAACATACATTTTTGTTCTGTTAGCTTACTATTAAAAGTTAAATGAACTTTTTAAAGCAAAAAGGTTACTTATGTTTTTCAGTTAAAACACTGAATAAGTTTTACAGTGTATGTGATGTGTATGTGATGAGGATAATGCAACAGTTACCTGAAGACAGGACTACATACGAGGCAGAGGAGAAATGCATTACGTGACCTTTGATGTCTTTTTTTATTTGTTCCCTTACCATGGGCTCACTGAGCACAGTCATCCTGGAGTATAAAAGTCGTCGCTTTGATACATTATATGTTTTCGATATCTATAAAGTTTACGTTTAGAAAAACAGGTCATTGTTTCTTTGCTATTTAATCCATTATATCAACATCTTTGCAAAGAATTACCCTGAATAATCCTTGTTTTCATTCCACTGAGTATTGATTACACTCTGCTGGATATAAACCAAACATGGTGCTTCTTCAGCTCTTGCTTTTGTAAGCTGAGCTGTGCACTCCTAAGTCAGTTGGTGGGTACATGTCTCCACCCTATCCTGGTTGCACATGTGGTTTCAGAGTGACTTCATTCTGAGAAGCTCAGGGAGTTCTGACTGAAGAACATCTCCAACATCTCAAAACAGATGAAGTTCAAGACAATCGTTTCTTCACCTCCAGGACTCTATTCAGTCCTACACCTCAGACTCACTCCTGACGGGGATGTTGAGGTCCAGAGTGTGGTGGCAGAAGCGATAGACCACAGACCAGTTGGCCTTCTGCTTCACAAAGAGCCGCAGCTTGTCCCGGAAGGTTTCTCCCAGGAAGCTGTAGATGATGGGGTTCAAGCAGCTGTTAGAGAAGGCAGCCAAGTTGACAATATGCCCTGTCAGTGGGTAGTCATGCCAGAGGGTGGTGGCGCTGCGCTGCGAAGGGTCAGCCGTGCCCTGGAGCAGCTGGATGCTAATGAAGACGTTCTCAGGCAGCCAACAGATGAAGAACACCAGCACCACCACCACGATCATCCGCAGAGCCTTCTGCCGCCGCGGCCACAGGCCCCTGTGCTTCTGAGCCCGCATAAGGATGCGCACGATCAGGGAGTAGCACAGGCCGATGATGGAGAAGGGCACCAGGAAGCCAATGGTTACCTCCAGCCACTGGATCTCAAAGACATTAGCGAAGCAGAAGTGCACCTCACCCGTATGTTGTGTCTGCACAATGGTGAAGGGGAGGAGCGTGGCCAGGATGGAGGCCATCCAGATGAGGCTGCAGCTGAGCTTGGCGTGCTGCATTGTGCGCAAGGGTCTGCTGCTCATTGAGTTGGCCAGAGCAACGTAGCGGTCAAAGCTCATCCACGTCAGGAAGAAGATGCTGCTGTACATGTTGACCTGCAGGAAAAGAGACATGAAGGTGCAGAGGACAGCATAGTCATAGTACTTCTCATTCAGGTTGAAGACTTCGATGAGCGAATCAGCCACTAAAATGAGATCTGCAACTGCCAGGTTAATGAAGTAGAGGTCAGGGATGGTCATCTTCTCCCTGTGGTTCAGGTTGACCACCAGTATGAGGATGTTTCCAATGAAACCAATAGGGAAGAGTAGGATGGTATATAAGCAGGAGAGGAAAAGGCCAATGATATAAAACTCATAAGTGTCTGAATTCTCCTTTAGATCTGTTGAGTTGTAGTCAAATGACGTATTTAAGTGCTCGGTGCTGTTGCCATAAATCTGAATCAGAGTGGTGGTCTGCTCTTCCATACTGACAGAGTCTCTGAACTGAATGCTCTGAATCATAAGTCACATGCTTTGCTAGCGCTGCATACCGCATTTGAGTGTGCGCCCAGCTCACAGTGTTGGGAGGACCACTCATTTAGGCCACACTTGTCATTCTTAGCAGTCAAACCTTACAATAAGGACAGCTCAGGATTACGAAACAGTGTCCTGAGAGATTTGCTTCTTGAAACAGGACGGCGGTGGGAAGAGAGGCCAATAAGAACCTCCATGTTGCATTGCAGTCCTCTCATCTGTGGAGGCTGCCTGGACTTGTGTGATCCATGGCACCAAACTCGAAGTGGCCTCTCTCTAGGGGTTGTGCCTTTCCTGCTTCTTCTTTTGCACGCTTTGTTCTTCACACGTTTTAATTCCAGCGCTGCCTTGCCTCCTCCAGTCTACGGGCATGATTATTCACCAAGCAGCAGCCGATGACGCTATTACTGTGACACCTAATCTAGTGAGAAAGAAGGAGGGGGGTACGAGAGAGAGCAGAGAAAAAAGTAATTACAAGCGAAGAAAAATATTAGGCACTTTGCTCCTGTGCTTCGCACGGCATCAATCTCTCTTCAGTCTCCTTTTGAGCAACTTTGATGTGACCAAAATTATTTGATACTTCTATATTATGCCTTCTTATTATAGAACATCTATTATAGTATCAGTATTTCAGTGTATCTACACTGTAAGAGTAACTATACATAATTATTATGACAGTGTACCTTTGACTTTGACGCTAATACTTAAAATCCATTTGTTTTGGTCACCTGCAGGCCACTCGGTGAAGATCTGAGAGGCTTGCAGAGAATTAAAATGCAAATAAAGGACTTAAACAGATGCATTGAAGAGCTGATTTGAAGTGCAGAGAGAATCCCAGCACTGACTACAATTACTAAGCAGTTAAAGCTTGATAGATATGAACAGCATCTCAACAGGCTTTCCTTTCTAAAGCACATTTGACAGATAATGTATAGTACAAGTAATGTACACTCAATGTACACCATCAGTAAAGATGCTTCTTCAGAGGTTCTTTAGCAAAAGGAATGATTCTATTTAGAACCATGAGTTCTTTATAGAACGATTTCATGCTTAAATGGCTCTTTGCATGGTGAAATGGGATTCAGACTAGGATTGGGATTCAGACTGATGGTCAGTAGACAAAGATATAGAACCTGGTTCTGCAATATAGAACCATTCTCTACCAAACCTAAGGAACAATTTCACCATGTAAGGAACCATTTAAGCATGAAAAGGATCTATATAGAGCTCATGGTTCTATATAGAAATATTGCCTTTACTAAAGAGCCATTTTTCAGAGTGCAGCAAATTAATTATTTATGTTTTATAACAATAAGGCTCAAAAACATATGAGAACATTTTCACTTTACGCAAAGGAAACAGCTGAATATGAGTCAAGGCACAACCCAATGCTAAGATTAGCCATTATTACATTACGACAGCTTTTACAACATCTTTATCTCATAGATCTGGGGGAAAGGAATACCAGCCCATTCTGTTTTCTTTTGCACTTGACTTGAATAATAACATAAAAGATGCAAAAGTATTATTCTAATGAAAATGATAATAAGGTGTGGCAGAGAGAACCTTGACCTTTAACAGGCGATCAGAGCCCCTCAGTCTGCTGCTTCCCCACTGAGGAAACCTGTGAAATATTAATGCCCTTCCTATAAAACACACGCTTTGACAGCTATAACTCACCAGTCCTACATGTTCGCACCAAATTCTAATCAGACAAAAGGCTGCATGTCTTCCAAAATGACCACAAAGCCTTTTAAAAAAATGGCATGTTAATGTATAATGTATGAATTTCATCGGATTTACACATAATGTATAGTCATCCACCTGGGACTTTTGTAAATAATATGACCTTTCACAAAAAAGCTCTGGGCTTAGGGATCAGATTCCCAGTGAATTTGGTTGACATGAGGCAGAAAAGGCAAAGAAGTTCTGCCAGCTTACCAAAATTAGATCGCTTTATTTTCAGACGTTCACAGATGGCTGGCCAGAATATCAGAGAATGACGACAAGGGAAGCTGTTTGATCTAATTGTTTGAAGTATTGCTATAGTAAACTCTAACAAGCACAGTTTACTTTGACATGAACGGCACCCGCACAGCTCATAAAGAAGCTGAGATATCAGATTAAGTGATTCTCCTAAAGGAGCTTCTTCTAATTAGTGCAGGCAAAGCACGTAGAATGTAGTGTTAATCAGGCAGAGATTTTGTAAAAGGCATGTAGAGCATCCTGCTAACTCAATGACTAAGACAGTTATTTTTAATATAATTATTCTTTTTTATATGCTTCTTTACACCAACAACTATTCCTAGACTTTTCATATCAAAAGCGATGATGCCACAGCAATGTTTAGGAAATGTATTGAGAATGTTCTCACTAGGTTTCCTGCACCACCTTCTCACAGGTACGCAGGGTGTGAGGACATCATAGCATGAGTTAAAATAGTTAAAAGAGTATTGGAGTATTATTGATGATAATCTCCAGACACTAACAAAGTCTATATAAAAAACATATTGTCTACATGTATATACATTGAATTTATTCCACCAATTATTTTCAAACTCACTGTCAGAACACCCTGGAGTCTCTAATTCATAATTCATTTTCATTCTTTCCTACACAATAGTCTCATTTTGATGATAAGGTTATACTTTCCAAAGAAGCTGACCATATTTGGGCTGCAGTTTGCTGTACTTTTTTTGTTTTCACTTCACCAACTCATATCCCAAACTTTCCCTGGGCATCCATACTTGAGCTATCTCTCACAACTCAGTCTCACAGCCAGAAAGAGATGCACTTACTTCGCGGACGAATGGCTGGTCGTGCAGGCTTGCGGCGCTCCGTTGCAGAAGTCCGAGAGGTGGCAGAGATTTGTAATCCCACATACCGAGCCAGATCCGCTTCCTGCGCCCCCTGCTGTTAAGCCCCTGCCTGAGGACGAGAGGAGAACAAGCCGACGCTTCGGAGAGGATCAGAACAGCCTTCTACCATCCCCGCTCCCTCCTGATGCTCGCTTCAATTGTCAAGCTCACTCTCTCCCTCTGCTCCACCACCTCCACTGATTTCTCCTCCTTCCTCAGCTCTGACTTTGGCTCCCCCCCTGCAACCCTCCAATCCCCCCCGCCCTGTGTGCCCTCACCAGCATCAGACTCAAGAAGAACCCACTGACCCGAGTGACTTTGAAACAGGTGACTGCAGACACACCTCCTGATTTTCATGGCGCTCTCAGGTGTGTCGTGCTCCCGATGCCCTAAGGCGTGCTTTCAGGGAACGTCCCGTCCATTTACTCTTAAAAGTCAAGTCTGGTGACCGTCTCGAGTCTTTTCTGAGAAACCACAGATCAGGAGCTTGAGGTCCACATTCCTACGACCATTGTAGTGTTAAGATTACCTTACTTATTAGAGAGCAATACTCTTGCAAAATAAAGAGTTTTTTGGAGTGATGCCACAGAAAAAACTATTTTGAATACCTGAGAACTCTTCCAGTGATTGGAAAGACAGTGAGTGTTGAAAGTGATGGTAACAATTCATTCTGAAGGTCCACCCTAGATGCTTTGGAGGTGCTCACATTGTTTTAACTACATACAGCTAAACAGCTATTTATTTCACCACATCCTAACCCTAAACTTGACACTCATCCTAGCACTACATGTTGTAGAATCTACATGATGTGGAGGTTCTTAAACATTAAAAAAGTTCCTTCATTTCACACATCTCATTTACAAAAAACAGTATTTTAAAGGACTATCAAAATAACTCTTTTTGGCACCTTTATTATTTTAACCCTTGTGTGGTGTTCATGTTTTTGTTACTCAGTGGGTCTGGTGGACCCACCGCATTATTGTTTTTTTGATACAGCCATAACAATTTATTTAAAAATACCAAATGTTATAATATCAAGTAAGTGTCGAGCATAGAGTTCTCCTTTAGCAGCCGTAGCCAGTCAGCAGCCTGTCCATGTTGTCCACCCTCACACACACATGTACACATATACAAACACATACATACTTATACACACACACACTAACAGCAGCCACGCAGGAGGAGAACAGAGTGAAGGGACACAGCACCTCCACACTTTTATTCTCTGCGGGTTCACCCAACACCACATGTGTAATAAAAATGTGTAGGGGTTGTACAGTGTGAAGTCATTGAAAACATGTTATTTTATATGTTTTTCACAGAAAATGAGCAAAAGCCAATGAATCTGGGGTTAGAATAATAATAAATCGCAAAATTGCATCATTTTTTCTTTTGGTAAACATTGACAGTGGGTCCCACAGACCCAAAAACCACACAAGGGTTAAATTTGGAGTGTAACCTTAACCTCAAACTAACATCTAAACCTATATCTAAACATAACCCTGTTAAAATTCTTTTGATGAAGTTTCACTGGATAGTTTCTTATCATTATCAGAATTTGTAGATAAGTTAAGGGACCAACAAACTTAAACAGACACTTTGGCCAAATTTAAAATTAAAGCTTTTCCACATCTTTTGTAAACATGCCTACTTGCCTCCTACAGTGGCGCTGCAGTGGTCCCTAGAGTGAGATTTCCCAGGTTAAGAATTAGGAAACCCCCTTTTTATGATGTATCTTGAAGGTGGGGGAAAGCAACTACTTTGGGATGGATTTTGAAATGGATTGTTTTTTAGCTAGCAGGTGAGCAAAGGAAGGAAATTTCCCATTGCAGTCATATAACTGTGATAACTGTCTTCAAATCATCATTACAATGGAGAGAATGGATTACTTAAGTGACAGCCGACTTGTCCGATCGAGAGGCTAAAAGCTGTAGTTAGCACGGTAGCTAGCCAACTGAGCTGTCTAGACACATTACCTTAATTTGGCTTTTCTCTGGCTGAAAGGGTAAAGAACTCGTCTCTGGCGTCCATTTTGTGCTGAGCCGATTTTGTTCAACGACTGAGGTGCGAGTTACATTAACGCTATCTTGGTTGTATTTATTAGCCTATGGCTCAGTGGTTAGGCTAGCAGGCTAGCAGTCAGGACTGTTGGCACCACAGGGATTCCCAGTGTTTGCATGATGTGTTTGCATTATGCGTGCTGAGTACTGTAGTGAGAGAACACAGATGAACAAAAACATAGAAAAAATATAAAATTGTGATGTCTGACAAAGTGATGAGGCTGAGGGACAAAATACCCAGCTACAGAATATTGCATAACAAAACATTTAAAGTGTGACTGAAGTGATAATTACGTTACCATTTCATCTGACACATTTGGCAAACCAGACTCTGGATAATAATTCCTTAAACTGTGCTCACTTAAATGAACATTAACAACAATGAAGACTGAGTGAGTTAAAAACAATAGTGCACAGCCTTTAGACACAGCAGATTTGGCTTTTTTAAAATCTGTAACCTATACACAGGAAGGCAGTGGAATTTCCACAAATGCATGGAAAAAAGAAGAAATCTTTGGGGCTACACTTTTAAAAATGATGGTTCTTTAGCAAAAGGAAAGGTTCTATTTAGAGCCATGAGTTCTTTATAGAACCATTTCATATATAGAACCTTTAGAACCACTCCATTACATTCAAATGGGAGAACATGGGAGAATGTGTTGTTTATGGTTCTATATAGAACCCCTTTAAAAAGGGCTCTATATAGCACCAAAAACAGTTCTTCTACACCTTTAAAAAATATGTTTTTTCAAGGGTTCTTTAATAAAAGTAAAGGTTCTGCATCGAACCATTAAAACCACTGGTCCTGTATATGGTTCTATATAGAATCTATATAGAATGTGTTTTATATGGTTCTATATAGATCCATATACAACACATTCACCATCAATCTGAATAACAATTTTACCATGCAAAAAAACATTTAATCATGTAATGGTTCTGTACAGAACTTATGGTTCTAAATAGAACCCTTGAAGAACCATCTTTTTAAGAGTGTACCTACATAAAGAAATAATAATAAACTACAGATTTTTGTTTTAATGCTTCTCATCTCAAACATGATGCACATCAAGTCCATTTCTCATATTTTAAATGATTTCACTGTAAATAGCTTTAGCAAATATTTGGGGAATTACTGCTTTTGAACAGTGAGCAAAGGAGGATGGGGACTACCAAATGAGTCTGCAATAAACGTCAGTGAGGACTTTTACAAGACCACTTTGCAGACAGTTAAATGGCCTACAAAAAGGAGCCCTGGACCATGACTGAGTTAAATAAACAAATCCACATTTGTGGTGTAATATTCAACCTCACAAGCAGCTCTAACTATCAAACCATCCACTTGTGAAGTAGCACTACCTTGAGACCTAACAATGTTGGAAGAGCGTATAGATAATCAAATGGATGTAACACGATTTCAAGTGATATAAGTCTCTTAATATTCAGTGAAGTGGATGGACAGTAATATGATACCCTTCTAAAGTAATTGCAACTTGATGGACAGCAAAGTTGCTTTTTTTTTCCCTCCCAGATATCGAGATTACAAGTCAAACGCTATTACACACGTAATTCGGTTTTCTGGGCAGAGATGGCTTCTGTTCACCTCACCGCACCTTGCTGCACCAAGCCTCTCAAGAAAAGCTTCAGGGCCTTTTTCATGCACCTCTAACCACATTTCCAGAATGCTCTACACTGAATATGCCGCTCAGGAGTTCAGGACGCCTGCACTGTGTCCTTTCAGCCACGGCAGAGTGAGTGCATAACATAGATTTCCTGATATCATATTGATAACATTAAAAAATAGCAAGCACAGTGAGAACATCATTTTGCATGAAAAAGAGCAGTGAGACCAAAATGAAAATTCCCACCTTTTTTAAATTCACGTCTCCCCTTATATAACAATTATTTAACAGACCTTAAAAAAAGTGTTTCCTTTCTCCTCTTTGACTCCTAATGTGTTAGTTCTGGACTTTTCTGTGCAGCAGATGAGGTAAAGCTCAGCAGTGACAGAGTGCAGAGGCGCTGGTGTTTACAGACGGCCATCTGCTGGCTGCTACTTCCTTCAATCTAACCGATTCCCCCTCTCAGACTTTTACATCTCTCACAGACCTTGAGACCCTGTACATCCGCAAGGGGTGTCTGTGTCTCCAATTCAGGGAAGAGCCAATAATGTGATTTTATTGTGCAATTGTTTTCACGCAATAATGTGCTTTATGCCCTTTGTTGAGGACGGAACACATTAACCATGTTTGTCCTACTGTGTGGGAACATACTTACCCACGTTTGTCCTAAAGGGAATACTAGTAACACTCATATTGAACTTCTTACCTACCATGCTTTTATATCTAATAGCCTGTAGTCCACTAGATCTTTTTCAGAGAGACTCTTAAATGGCCCATTTTTCTTGTCTTAAACTATTTCCCCCGAGGCCCACTTGACATTTGTGTGGTTTTATGGCTGTTTTCCAACTTCCCTTTATGCTGTTTTTGAAACTGCACCTTTAAGTCTGATATACAGTGCTCAAAAGTAGTCTTGATAGTCTTCTGTCATCATTTTTTTTTAAGAATTGTTTTTATTTTTCTACATCATGTGAAGACAGCAGCTGTTTTACATTGTGTGAAAATTTCATGATGAATGGACCAATAAAAAAGCCCCAAAACTGCTTGGAATAATGTCTCTTTGCATTAACTTATATTTAAACTGAAGACTGGGTATGTTTACATGCACTTAATAATACGTTCATAATTGGATTTCTGCGGTTATCTGATTATTCATGTGGTCATGTAAACAGCTTACTCTAATTTCATAGATCAGAGCAAGGTCTAGAAATTCAATCAAGAAATCCTTTAGCTCAGAAATTTCGCTCAGTAATCATGTTTTTAAGCACATGTATACCCTTACTCTGATTTCTTTCAGTTTTCTCAGCACCTGCAAGACGGCAACAAAACACTTTTGGAGCAATGCTTAAACCAACTACAAGCTTGACGAAATGATATATTTCAATATTTAAATCGACGGATTTAAATATTCTTCATCTTCTTAATGTTATACATTCATATTTTCAGGTAGAGTGACTCAATGTTTTAAAAAGAGGCTACTCATGAAGTTTGAGATTTACATCACGTTCACGTCGTGTCTTCCTCTGTGAGTTTATTGGCTGGTTGCAAAGCAGAAATCTGATTACGGTCTGACTCATGTAGACCCAGAGTATTCCCACTATCTGATTACCCAAGTGCATGTAAACGCGTTGATCAGATTACTTGCAAAATCAGATTTTCTCCAGTTACAGGATTGTTAAATGCATGTAAATGCACTCAATGTTTTTGCCTTTTCCTGTACTGATCTCCAATACTACTCTTATAAAACCACCATCCAACACACCTGACATTAACATTAACATCCAGGAAGATTTTGCTTTAGAGAACTTCAATAAAGAGTTGAATGAATATGATATTTTCTTGGTAAAAAAAAAAAAAAAAATTTCAGTACCAAGGAAGTCACGTTTTTGCCATCTGTGCATTCTTGTTAATAAGAAATCTAGACTGGTGAACTGGTTGTGTGCATGTTATTAAAATCAGGGCGTCTTTTAATTAGACTGCAAATCATTGTGGACATAGAAGTACTTCCAGCCCCATCACACTCATTTCTGGTTTAAGCCACACCCACTTTTGGTTTGTATTTTAAAAGAATTTGGCCAAAAGGTTTAATTCAGGAATCAGCATCAAAGTCAAGGTGTCTGTATTGGTGTCAGTACTGATTTTTTCTAACGATACCCAGACCTTGTCCTGTGGTCAGAGACTGAATACTAACTTGAAGGATTTGATGGCCTGGTGACGATTACATAAGAAAAGATGAGCTATCATCTATAACTGTATAATCAACAAGGTAGGTGTGACTAATAATGTGGCTAGTAATTGTACACAGTGTTTAAAATGCTGCTGTGCCTGATACTCTAACACTGATAAGCCATTTTTGCCAAGGCTCAAGCTTAATCTAGGCCAAGGAAAGTGGCCCTACAGGTCTAAATGAGAACATAAAAAGTAGAGTATATTTCTTTTTTTTTCTCTTGGAAATATAATTGTGTAAAAGAACAAATATTCAGTTTAAATCACACAAATGTTCCAAAAATAATACTGAAGTATAATAATGAACAAAGGTGAGTAGTAACTACATGTATTTACTTAAATACATGTACAATCCCGATTCCAGGGAAGTTGAGTAGATAAAATGCAAATAAAAACAGAAAGCAGTTATTTGTATATTCACTTTGACCTTAATTTAAATGAAAACAGTATAAAGACAAGATGCTTAATGTTTTACTTTTTGAACTATTGAACATTTTTTAAGGTAAATATACATTCATTTTGATGTCTGCAAGACATTCCAAAAAAGTTGGGACGAGAACAGTTTAAGACTAGAAACATTGTTAAATGTTAAGGAAACATTTAAAAAGAGGTGATACAGCCATGCTTGGGTCCTTTAAGACCTAGAATGGCCAAAAAATGTGTCAACAGTTTAAGAACACATACACACACACACACACACACACACACACATCATCTAAACCGCTTATCATTCTGGGTCGTGGTGGGGTGCTGGAGCCTATCCCAGCTGTCATTGGGCGGAAAACAGGATACACCCTGGACAGGTCGCCAGTCCATCGCAGGGCCAGTTTAAGAACAACGTTTCTCAGTTAGTATTGGGGAGGATTTTAGCTATTTCACCCTCTACTGTGCAGAATATCATCAAAAGCAGAATATCATTTCAATCATATCAAACATATCAATAATTTTCTGTGCATAAAGGATAAGGCCAAAAACCAATACCGAATGCCTATGTCCTTCAAACCTTTCCTTCTTGTTATTTTAAGAAATGTTCTCATTATTCTGAGATGGTTTCTTTTTAGTTCATCTCAAAATTCATAAAACATCTCAAAATAATTAGAAGACATCTCAAAATAATGACTTATTATCACAAAATAACAATTTATCATCTCATATTAATGAGACAGAATCATAAAATGATGACTTAGTGTCTCAAAACAATGGCATAGCAATTCATTTAATAATAAAAAATAGGTGCTGGATTTTTGTTTTAATTGGCAGGTATAGGCTTCCATACTACTCCACCCACCTCTGGTAATGAAGTATAGTTACTCTAGTATTATCCACCTTTGCAAAACCCTAATAGTCTAATACCTCTCAGTACTGTGACCTAGCGCACTCAGTCCTTTAGTACGGTGGCTGAGAAACCCCACAAACTGCAAATAAAAAATGAGCTGCAAACGCAGAAAACACTTTCACCAAAATGAGAATACAGAAGCTGCATTTTACAAACGTGCTGCAAATTCGAGACACTCTGCAAACTCAGACGACACTTTCATCAAAATGATGACACCTGCGCTACATTTCACAAATATGCTGTGAATACAGAAAACACATGCAGCTTCTGAAATGCTGATAAGCCAGTCACAACAGAACAGAGATGTTTCCAGATGTTTCTGATAAAAGTAAGTTAACTTTTATTGAGCCGATTATTACTATCACTGTATCGTAAAGGGAATTATCTGTAGAGTGTAACTGTACTATACTAGGTAACTACCACAGTACAGCTGTGACATGTCAGATAGCAAACTAGCCAGCCAGATTAACCATGAACTTGGGATGCGAGTGTCTGAGTGTCTGTGGTCTTATCTACTTCTGTCAGTGATTTCCCATCATCGATATTCCATCCCTTTTGAGTCTTCCAGAAACATTTCTGAGCTTGTTTGCTACATGCAGTGTGCTGATTTAAAAACAAGCATCAATGGCCTTTACAAAATGTAACCTGGACTGAATAGAGATACTTTATTTCTGTACTCTAAATACATATTTCCAATAATTATATTCCATTCCATCCCAACCCTGCACACTGATGACAAATTTTATTCCTCTCCAAATTGTAACATCAGGCATTTTCAAGGGGTTCATTTTGCACTGAAATTCAAAACAGAACATTTTCTAAATAGAATATATTACATAAATACAGCAAAAACATTTGTAGAGACAAAAAGCAAGAATGGATAAAAAAATCACCTCCTGCCTTTTTATAGTGCTTATGCAAGATTGATGAGTTTACAATTAAGCTTCTAAGTGTCTGAACGCCTGACGGCCATGTTTGATTAACTGGTTCACAGCTGTGAAAGGTGATGCTTTGAAATAGCAAAGAAGTGATCATGTTAGATTTGTGTCTAATGTAGAGAAGTGTGTTTAGTGGTGCGCAAAACACAGTATGTAGTGTTTTGCTAAAAGTGTGAGGCTGAGAATTATTATTGTCACAGTGCAGATCTGGGATGAGGTTTTGCTCCTTCACAAACTGTGTGTTATGTCTAAATTTAGTGTGTAAGTAATCATAAAAAAGCTGTATTTGCGCTGCGTTTGTAAAATGTAGCTCCGATGTCGTCATGTTGATGAAAGTGTTTTCTATGAAGCCCTGCTGATGACATCCTGTATAAATGAAAAGAATGTGTGGCCACAACTTAGTAAGGCATGGGTACAAGATAATTAAGTGGTTCCCACGCCTTACTGAGTCGTGGCCATGCATTATTTTTTATTTATATGGCATGTCACCAGCAGGGCTCCATAGTTTTCTGTATTTGCAGTGCGTTTGTGAAATGTAGTTCAGGTGTACTCATTTTGACAAAAGTGTTTTCTAGGGGTGGGAATCTCTAGGCACCTCACGATTCGATTCGATTACGATTCCGAGGGCTCTGATGCGATTATAAAAGGATTATCAATGCATCTTGATGCATCTTTTTTTTCTATACAGGATTTCTTTTTTCTCACTGTGTGAGGACTTGGTACTTTTAAAGCAAAGTATTTGTAATGATCCATAATGAATTTACTTCCAATATCTTTTATTAATAAAACAAATGGAAATGATGTGGCAAGTGAACTAGAAGGCTCTCATTCACTGCTCTTGTTTGGAGCACGAGACATTGGATGCCACTCATCTGCGATAAAATGCGCTGTTATGGTGACATAAGATCCAGTGGCAATGGATGTCCACGCGGCACGTTACAGCTGTCCTACCCATTTTCTTTCATGGTCTCGTTGTAGAGAGTGGGGGGGGGTTCGTTGTGTCAGTAAAATATCTTCGAGAAGGGACGCTAAATCTCGGCTCCAAAGTGTGCAACATAGCGCAAAAGCCCTGGTTCTCAACGCAGTCTCGCCTAGCTAGTTGCTAATGAAAAGGCAAAAAAAGAGATTTAAGACAAACATTTGGAGACGAATGGACTTATTCGCATTTATAAGCAGCACAGTTGGTTTCCTGGAATGTTAAACCTGCAATGAGAGACTGTCAAACACTAAAAAGTTTCGAATTTCCTCATTCCACCTTAAATGGCGCCTCAGGCAGAATTTGAGGTGGAATGGGAAAATTTCGAACAAGAAGCTGGTGAATGAGAAGCTGGTGAATGAGAAGCGACTTTAGCCTCGTAAAACAGTCCAACGTTGAGAGACATTTTACAAGAAATGGTTCTACTTTTGAGGAAAAGTTTTCTAGCGGAGATGGGAGGAAAGCAGCTATAGCTAAAGCTTAAAGCAGAGCAAAGAAAATCTGCGTTTTGGTTTATATTTTTAGCCTATTCTAGGACATTATCACATACTGAGACATACTGGACATTAAATGTTGTGGCTCCCAAGGTGGTTTGACTTTTGTTGAAAGAACAAAATGGCTCTTCTTATCATTTGGGTTGTGACTCCTGATCTAACCTGGCTTTTAATGCAGAGGGAGCCGGTCGGATTTCTCGCTCACCCAGTTGTGTTTTTGTTATGTGCCGCCACAGACTGTCCGGGCGCTGCACTTCCGCACTTCCAAGTTCCGCCTTTTGCGTTCCGTCAACATTACATTATAAATCAAAACTTAGAAAATCGAATCGAATTTGTGAATCGATTCAGAATCGTCCACGTCCGCATCGCGATGCATCTAAGAATCTGGTCACATCCTGTATAAATAACAATAATGTGTGGCCACAACTTAGTAAGGCATGGAAATGAGATAATTAAGTCATGGCCACGAGATCATGCCTTATTAAACTGTGGTCAAGGCTTTATTATCTCACACCTTAAGTTAAGGCTATGCATTGGGATCTTGTTCCCACACCTTACTAAGTCATGGCCACGACTTAATTATCTAATTCCCATGCTTTACTAAGTCGTGGCCACGCATTATTTTTGTTTATACGGGATGTCACCAGCAGGGCTCCATACGTTTAAGAGTTTACAATGTGTTTTTAATTGTAGGGGCCTTGTCGGCCACCGTACATTAATCAGCATCTCTCTCCGCTCTAATAACGTGTCAGCTGTGTTTCCTACCGCTGCACTAACTCTCTCTGAACGGTGTCGCTGCAGGGGCTTCTGGTCAGATCTAAACGGATCTGATTGATTGTTTTGTCCACACCGACTCCTGCGTTACCTACTGCACTCAGTCTCCTCGCTCGGCTCACGCGCATGCGCGAGTCAAGCCACAGGCGCGAGGCTCGACAGCTAATGGCGTGTTGCCAGGCAGCCGCTCGCGGCCCGTTCTTCATGGCACGCGTGGAGTTCTTAGAACGGCTCCGAACTCGGCGTCGAGCTGAAACACAGTCAGCGGCGGGTTTGATTTGTTTTGCCTCACCGAGTGTGACTTCCACCCCAGACCAATCAGGACCAGGACAGGCGGGGAGGCCGGGGAGAGATATTTATGTGAGAAAACGGCTAATTTCACTCAGTGTCCGCTTGTTTGCCCCTCACTGTTTGCCGTAGTCAGTTATCAGTTGACTGGGCGCAATTCAAAAGGTGGGGGGCGCATGATTCTCTCAGCCAGTCAGCGGGCCGCGTAATGAAGGTCTCCATGGCAACACCGCTGGCGCGCGCTCGTATGTAAATTGGGCAAACGCTCCCGCGAATATCAGTCTATCACTGCAAATGAGGATTTGAGTGGAACTAAAACTCGAAATAGTCTCCTGTTGCTCCGTCGTTTTTCCCCCCTAACACGTAATTATTCTCTTCTTAGTGTCCCATTATTGTGCCAACAGGAATGGATCTCAGTGAGAGCGTCACGTGTCTTATTTACACATGCAAGTCCACGTGTTCGCTATTAAAAAAGATGGTTCTTCAAGAGTTCCTTAGTAAAGATAATGGAGCTCTATATAGAACCGTTTCATGCTTAAAGGGTTCTTTGCATGGTGAAATGGCTCTTCAGACTGATGGAGAATGTGTCGTATATGGTTCTATATAGCACCTTTTTGAAAATGGTTCTATATAGCACCAAAAAGCTTGTCAAGCTTGTAACAATAGAAGAACCCTTTTTGGTACTATATAGAACCCTTTTCAAAAAGGTTCTATATGGAACCATCTACAGCACCATTCTTCAGAACCCTTTCATGATGCAAAGAACCGTTTAATCATGCAAAGGGTTCTTTGAGTGTTCATGGTTCTATATAAACCATTTTCTTTACTAAAGAACCCTTGAAGAACCATCATTTTTAAGAGTGTAACAATAAAAGAATGCTTTTTGGTGCTATATAGAACCATTTTTAACAAGATTCTATATAGAACTCTGCTAAAGAACCCTTGAAGAAGCGTGTTTTTTAAGGGTGTAGGACACCTTTGAAAAACCATGGACATAAAACCTAAATAGTTCTTAATACTCTAAATGATGCAAATCTTAGTTCTTATATTCAGTTTCATTTTATTTTTGCTACAAATAGCTCTGACAAACATCTGGAATTAATTGTAGTACAGGGGAAAGGAGACTACCAGATAAAGCTATTAGCATTTCGTTTATTCAGTTGCACAAATTTGGAGGAATTTTAGAAACAACACATAACATCAAGAGGTCTGCTGAAAGGCCAATAGCTCAGTGATGTAATGATTCCATCCTCTTGATGCTTCTTGACTGTAAAAATCCGACTCCTCATCACCATTAATATCAATATAACAGCGTGTGGTGAATTTGGGATGAAAGCTCTACTGAGACTGCACAGCCAGAGCAGTGTGACAGGAGCCAGCGGAGGAAACAAGCACTACAGAGAACAGACAACACAGGAAGCATCGCTGACACAAAGATTAAAGGTACTATGTCAACATGCCCTCAGTGTCCCTCTACAACCTATGTGGAACAAAGCTCTGTCAATTAAGACAGCCCTCTTAGAGCAGGGTTGACATTGACTGGATCCAGAATGCGCGTGAGCGCGGCGTTCTCTCTCGCGTGTCTCCTTTTTTCTTTGCAGAAGCTTCATCTTGCAGACTCTAGCATTGAGTAGGCTTCCAGTCAGAGGTTAGGTGGATAATCCACTGGCGGTGGCCTGCTGTGGGAAGAAGGCCAGAAAATGTCAGGATGGTGATACACAGGGATCAGAATGTTCCAAAGCAGCTACTGGAGCAGATCTGCAAAGAGAAAACACAGCGATGCGCTCTGTTTGTATTGTTCCTGCTAATTGCAAGTAAAAGTGAGGTCTATTTTGTTTCTTCTTTTGCAGTAAGACCTACACTTTGGCCTCTTGGACTGTCCCTCTGTGACCACCAGGTGGAGCCCAAGTGTTAATAATTGGTAACACATCTCTGAAAACCTGCCTGAAAATATGACCTGTGTACGTGAGCAAAAGCCTTTTTACACTTCTGGATTTTGGTACTGGAATTTAGTCAGGTATGATATTCCATAGGCTACTTCAACAGCAGTTCTCCAGTCCAAGCAAGGTAAAATGCCATTTTCAATAAACAACACGAGAGAGCAACCCACAAAGGAAGGCCTGTCAGAGATGTCAGCTCGCCCGAGGTCACAGGTCACTGACTTTGTAGAGTTTGTGATGACACCTCCCTGTACCTGTGAGAGCCTGGCTGATGGAGGGTGGGGTGTATGCATGTGCACTGGTGTGTGCCTGTGCGTGTCTGGGGAGGATGCTGTTGCCACAGCTGTCTTTTCCATAGAAACAAGCTGCCAGACACCCCACCAGCTTCCTCAATCACAGCTGTCACAGTGACATAAGCAGTGGAGCCAAAGAAAACAGTTAACAGTTAACTCCAACACTTTGTTCTTGAAAGAGTTGCAGCTAATGATGATGGATATCTGTGTGTGGTTATTACTATTCTTGTGGTGAGTGAAATAAAAGCCCGTCAGCACTGTTTAATCATCACACTGCCATTCAAAAGAAAGGCCTTCCTCTCATCATTGATAAATTGCCTTGCTAATGTGATTTGTCTGTTCCTGAAAACCGGATGCACTCTACTGAAGGCCTGAAGGTGGTGCATGGTAGCGTTCGCCAGGAGTTTTTCTTCTCCAATTAGCCATTCTCCACATTGGTATGCTTTCCTATAGGGTTCTCAGGGACTCCCAACCAGTTCTCATGTTCGTTCAGGGGCATCGCTAGGCAAGAATGCCAGGGGCTTTAGCTCCCCCTAAATGTTATTTAGCCCCCCCTTCCCAAATAAATGTACATTACTAGTTCAAATGATCTATAGTCTATTCTCATTTATTCTTAGTTGTTCAACTGTGCCATCATCTCCAAATTCACCATATACTGTAGTAGCAGGGCACAGCCTTGGGAGGCGCTGCTGCTGCTCTAATGCAGGCCCGCCTCTGCTGTGCTACCGGAGATTTACTAACTGTGACAACCCTTGGTTAGGCTGTGGGGAGTGAGGACACAGGAATCAGGATTTTGGAGATGCAGAGCTCCTTTTATTTTACATGCAAATGAAATGAATAGTTATTTCAGCTTAGAAACGAAATAAGGATTTATTCCGTCTTCGCTTTCCAGTTTTCTTCCAAAGTTAACGCTGCGTCTCAGCATGTCTCATCTCTCTCTGGTCTCTCTGACTACCTACTGAGGAAAAAACATGACAATAAATAGGCTGGCTTAGACAACACACAGGTGATCACCATCAGTCAGTCAGCCCATTGATTCAGCATGACTGGCTCTCTGTCCTGCATGTGACGCTAGACTCTGCCCCCTCCTCCACACTAACGTAACGTGAAAAGTGGAACCTCCACTTGGCCAATCATATCAGACCTCATAAGTTGTAAGCCAATCATGTCAGTCCTGGGGGTTTCTGGTTTTGAGGGTCTATGGTTTTACTTGCTCTGCAGGTCAGTTGGCAACCTGACGTATAATATACAGAGTAAAACAGTAAGTAGTTACAGAGTGAAGATGCCCACTTACGATATGGATTTGTGGCAAATTATGGTCAGCGTAGTTGGCTATCGGGATTTTACCCTGTTGTTTGTTAGCTTGCTATCTTTGGGTTTATGTGAGGTAAAGAAAAGGGGTTGGGCTAACACTAACATTAGCTAGCAAGCTGACAAGCCCACTAGTTTAGGAATTTGATAAACGTCACTTCATACTAGAAATAACATTATTTACAGCTCTTTATATTCTTTGTTTTTTTATATTTCTCTTCAGTATTTGGAAACAATGATGCCAGTGTTTGCCATATGTTGTTGTTTACAGTAGGTTATCAGTGAAAAGGTCAAATGGTGTTGATCATAATGCAATTTCATATCCCTCAAATCTTTAACCTGTATATTGAATCTGCAATTAAGAGATGGCAGCTCGAAGACTAGATGAAAATATATTTACCAGTTAAAATAAACAAATTGATTGATTTCTCATTATTTTCTTGAGTTTTTGTAAATCTGAGTTTTATAAAATAATGTATTACTAAACACAGGAAGAGAGGGAGAGAAAGAAGCTGAAGGAGACTGACAGGACTGAAGAAGCAGACCTGATGGAGGTTAGCAATCAAGAAAGCGAGTGAGTTGTTTAAGTTTTCAATTAAAATTAATAATGAATTATATTGAACTTAAATGAGAAAGTATTTGTCACTATGACCATGAAATTCTGTCACCTAGCTTATTAAACATGCCTACAGAGCAAAATCACACTCTGATTGCACCTATAGAGACTGAACTGATCTGTAATCTGTGGATTTGAATAATATTTTTAAGCTTGCAGCTAGTCTAAGAGAGAGGAGATAACATTGCTCAACTTCAGTTATTTTGCTTAATCTGTGTCTAAGTGGATGGATATAGCGTTGAAGTCATACTAGCTTTGTGCTTTATGCAAACTACAAAGAGATAGATCTAATGTGCGCCAGTTTGACGAAATAGCCATTTTTGGATACATTTTCTAGCTGCTGCTACTCGTTTATGATGAACAGATATTTTGAGGCCATTAAAAAAATTCTTCTAGGGGACCATGCCCCCAGATGCGCCAAGTACAGGCTTAGATGAAGTGACGCCCCTATTAGAGCCTATTAGCTACATCACACATCTGGGGCTAATCGGATGGCTAACATCATGAACAAGTCAAGACGCAGCTACACCAAGTGTAAACATTTTAGCAACTCAGATTGTAATAACTGCTCATAATGTAATAAATATGCATAATATAATAGCACCGTTATAAAAACTTATAGTGTCCTAAGCTGCTGATAATGTAATAAAATTTAATTCAGTAAGGTAATATCAATTTTGAACATAATGTTATGGAGTATTGCTGTTTATAATATGCTTTCTATGACATTATAAATTGAGCAAATAATACAATAATGTCACCACATAATTTAATAACACACTAAATCAGCTGCCATAATTATCCGATTGTGTTTTAGGTTCTGTTTTAATTACTATTTTAAGATGGAAGTCATAAGGTTATAAGAAAAGTGTAATAAATTGAAAGTTACGGTAATTAGAAACTGGATCAGAGCAAAAATGTGAACCAGCTTGGTGTCCATCAGGCCTGGATTGAGAACCTCTCTCTTAGAAGATGTGTTCCTAGAAATGCAGCAAATTTTAGATCCCGGTGGGACATGTTTTCAGTACTGTGGGCAGATGACTTAATGAAAAAACTTGAAATCCTCAGATCAGGCCTCCTCATTAGTGCATTAGTGATCTGTAGAAACAATCAGACATAAAAAAGGCAGGTTAAAGACATCAGTGTAAGTCAGGGGTCTCAAAGTACAAGTTCCAGCTTTACACGGCCCATCACATTTTACAATTTATCTTTATATCCGGCCCACAAATAATTTTTTTTCCCGTTTTTCTGCAGCTATTTACATCTGATGGATAGATTTACTTCACCCACCTGACACTGTGGCTGGTTATCCAACACAAGCCATATAAAATCAGCTCAGGCTGATGTTTACCGTTTGTTAAAAGCAAAAATAGAGCACTGCATACAAGATAAACCATTTAGCTGTAACTGTTATTCTAATTTCAACTGATAGTTAAACCTGCCTTTGGATTCATTCATGACATAGTCTTGGATAAAGCGTATCAGAATTAAAGCTGCACAGTGTAAGATTTATTTGTAAAATTGAAAGAAGTAGCATTAATGAATCAGGAGAAAAAACATAGTAAGTCGGATTTTGCGGGAGTATTTCAGACCTTGCCATACGTCTTAAGACGTCTTTACATATTAACTCACGCACAGGCTCAAAAAGGTAGTCTGAAGATATGATGACAATAGTAGATCATTCACTCGCATCCTCAGAAGACACATCCTTCATTAGGTTTTGACTGAGTTTTCTTTGAATACTCTCAAGGCGCTCGCAATCATCAGTTTCCTCCGCTCAGGGTGGGGGTCCGAAGCACAACTGATGATCTTCAGCATAAATATAAGTTTACTTGAATTAATTGAACACTAAATAGGTTTACTAAACACTGAATATTTATAGTACTAATACAAATAATAATAATGCTATCACTATTAGTATCATAGTAGTGACAAAAGAGTGACAAACTAATTGCTAATAAACATGCACTTAACAGAGTGTATATGTCATGGAGATATACACTCTGTTAATTTGCCCTTCGGGAAAAAAGGGCATTTTTTTAACTAGCCCCCCATGGAGAAGACCACCTGGCTAGCTAATTTGAGTTCAAGACCCCTGGTGTAAGTGGTTCTTATGTATTTTCCTCGCCGGTGTCTGGTCAAATTTGCATTTACACAGTGTGAAAATGACAGTATTGCCTGAGCGCTGTGTGAGTTCTGTAGCTGCGGTCTGCTGCTCCTCTGGGAGAGTTTTATACAGAGGTGTGATGGTGCTCTCATCTCCCCTCGTTTGACAGCCCGGTGTAAAGGTCTCACACCCCAGCCCACACGCCACCACAACCTCGAACACAGCCAACCTGGGCATTCTCCCCGTGTGTACTACCCTAGCCCTGGTTTTGCTTTATATTCTGCTGACACTGGACTTTCATTGTTATTCTATTTAGAATTCTCTCATACATTTGCAAACTGGGAAAACACTGAGCAGGTCTGGCAGCCCATAGTCGGTGGATTGGGTTCCAGCCATCTGCTTCGGTCTAGATCTCTTCTACATGCTTGTGGGATGGGCTTGGGGAAGTCTGTTTTTATGTGCCGTCCGCTCTGCTTCGGTGGAAAAGTGTGGAGAGCACTCGGCTCTTGTTCCACTTCTCGTGGAGCAAGTCACTGTCATAAAACAGTAGGCAGATCACATGCACTTCACAAGCCTGAAAGCAGGTCAAACTGCTCTGGGCAACAATCTCTACACTCTAGCCTCTTGCTAGCATTGTGCATGGCTGTGGGTTAGAGAAAAATGCTAGATATCCATTTGTAAAAATTTTGTATATGAGGAGTTGTTAAAAAAAATAACAGCTGACGTATAATGGAAAATACATTGATATTTCTCGAATGAAGGTGCTATTAATCATAATACAGCACTGATATTTTTTGTATGCGTAAAGTTAGAAAATTCTTGAAAGTGGTATATAATATGTTTTGGCAAAAAAACCTTCAGTCATAACTCATGCAGGCCTCTCGATGTTGAGTAAAAGACCCTGTCTCGTTTTGGAGAAAATTAGATGTTTTGGAAAGAGCTGGTGGCTTTGACTTGTTTGGTTCTGGGCTGGAATCTTTGTCCTCATTCTGTTGAGAGATCTGGGGGGAGGCCAACGTAAGCAGCGCAAACTTTAAATGGCAAACCAAACGTGCCTGCTACCACGGTGGTCTTGTCTCCTAGATCCATGTTGAGCCTTCTTACTTAGTACAACAGCAACCTCTTAAGCTCATTTTGAAAGAAGACCAGGGAACATCCGAAAGCCTGGCTTCTCACTGCTCAACTGAGCTCCTGACTAGTTGCGCAGTACAAGGGATTTAAAGGCTGCATAAGCCCATGCCTGGGTGGTGTGAGGTGCTTCAGTTTTCATAAATCAAATTCAAACAGACCGACCTTTCCGGTTTGCTGTGTATATCAGTGTTCTTTAAAAGACCGGTAGCTTCCACCTTATAAGTCTACAGCGACTTTTCTAAGTAGGTCGACTGGAAGAGCCAGAGATCGAGTGGCGTTAGGTGTGTAAACATGACATTGAGGGCTGATCCAGGATTAGAGCTGCCATCAAGCCTGTCCTGTCCTTACACAGGGCACGAAGCATTGCCAACAGGATATCCAGCTCCCCCGCAGGTGTGGCTCTGTGAGTGACAGGTGTTTGTTTTGGGTTAGGGGAAGCTCGGGCTCCAATATCCTCATGCCATTCTGCTAGAAAAGACAAACATGTCCAGTACTTTCAATTAAAGGATTAGCATACCGCTCTGAAGTTGAAATCAGTGTTTTATTTATTCATTCATTCATTCATCATCTTTAACTGCTTAACCCAGCTAGGGTTGCAGTAGCAGTTGGGAGAGCAGAGAATCCCAGACGATCCTGTCCCCCACAGCTTCCTCCAGCTCTTTCCAGAGGACCCCAAGCCACTCCCAGGCCAAGTTGGAGATATAATCCCTCCAGCGGGATTAGGTAGGCCATGCCTGGTAAACCCCCACCAGGAGGCGGCCATCCTGATCAGATGCCTGAACCACCTCAACTGGCTCCTCTCTATGTTTTAATGATATATAATATATTAATGCAATAATATATACAACATTTTATTTCACTAATAAAGGTGGTATTATAACATAATAATATAGTAATAGTAATATAGCATTGATATTTCTTGCGTGTAAAGCTCACTCCCAACAACATATATCATAAAAATAATCCTACTAAAAAAACTACTGTTGTATAATTATTTGTTAAAATATTACAAGTGCTTCTAAACTTTCAAACAAATAGTGTTTATGCTGATGTTTAGAATATCAGAAAAGAATTGAGAATTTATAAGGAGGTTCTTCATTGAGTGGCCCCAGACAGCCACAGTTCAGGCCAAGCTGCAAACGCCATGTGCTATCAGCGGGAAACTGCATCCATAGCAACAACTCCATTCCACTCCATTATCATATTATTTCCAGATGTACAGTCAGTGTTGTTTAGCACCAGCCCTGTCAGAACTGAACATATAGATCTTTTTACTGGCAAAAGGCTCGAGTAGGTGCACAGAGTGCAAGTTATTCTGTGTATCATGTGTACAGCAGCAGCATGATTTTTTTTTATGGTGCCCTTTTTTCAGTAGATTAAAGAGCTGTCCTTTACGCAATGACAACTCCATTTGGTTAAGCTCAAATTTCATCCCCTCCAAAGTAATTACAAACGTAGACAGACAAGACAGAACTATTTAACGCAGGGATCAGCTGAAAATAAAAACATGGCTAAATAAAAGTGTCCCTAAACCGCTCTGCCATGCTTGGTTTGATTGATGCTGTGACTGTGGTGTATTTATTCAGTCAAGCAATATTATATTTGTTCTCTCTACAAATTCTTGCTTGCTGATGGCCACCCAGGCTTCATTGTGCCCTGTTATCTGACAATATTGCTTTTTGTGTCACAAAAAGCAGCAATGTTGTGCGGTAGGAAGTCAAAACAATGTTTAGAATGCCTGGAATGTTCTTTGCTTTCAGAAGTTGAGTGGCATGGTTTTGCGGACGCCACAGGCGCTCAAAAGTGAGCACTCACAGTGTTGTTGGCCGTGGGATGAAGGAGGCCTTTCCACCCACGCCCTCTCTAACTGGCACACATGAATACATATACACACACACCAAATGAACAACCAACCAACCAAAAAAGAGCGAAAAACACAACAAACACAAACTTGCTCTTTTGAGCTAGAATGCTACTCTGTTATACTGCATCTGACTTATTTAAATAGGCCAACAGAATTGTATGGAAGTAATATGGAATTCTTTTGTGTTTCAGCTAGCTTACTGCTAAACACTGCTTTAATTCCACATCACTACCAATACCTACCATTTAAATAAAAGAAAATATCTTATTATTACAACGTCGTTTAATGTGTGCAGAATGCAAAAACTATTTCTTACTGACTAGCAACTGTGCTAGCTGTTGTGTTGGGCAGCTAACAGTTGCAACATTAGCCATGTCACATTAGCAGCACTTCACTGTTTTGTTTCATAATGGTTTCAAGCTGACAAACAGGGATTAGAAATTGTAATTTAATTAATACTGAAAAATTTATCTACTACCTTTATCTACTTTTGCCTACCTTAGTACTTTAGTAGGCAAAGGAAGCACTGGTAGCTGGTTTGCTACTGTGTGTTGCCAGCTAGCTACCTAGTTAACACAGGTTTCTTGGATGTGCTATGTTCAAATGATACCAGTGGTTCCAAGTACACTACAATGTACTTTGTTGAGCTTATGAATACTTAAATATAGCAATTTCAAATAATAATATGAAGTATTAAGTTATATACAAAGTGAAATGGAAATCATAACACATTTTGTTCTGTAAAGCGATGTATTTATGAATGAAACAGTGTTAAGAGGGGTGTGTGGGCTAGGTTACCGTTTCACTCAATAAAAGGGGAAGGTGGAAAAGTTGCTAATGTTGGTTAATATTAATTTTTCTCTGTCTGCTGGTGCACGGTGATGTTACCAAAAATCATAAGACGTTTAGAGGCAGGCAAAAGTCACTATACCTCAAAGATTACTGGAAAATAATAATGTTGTTCATAAAATGGTAATGTATGATGAATTATGCTTAATATGATGAGAAACACAAGCTAACCATGCCAAAAATGGTCCATTTTGATTGTGGGTTGACCTTTAAGTTATATTAACAGAACAACAGCATGTCAGGTATTTTCTCCCAGACACCACATGACAGTGTCACTATGGAAAACGCTGAAGAATTGCTTGTACTCTGAGGATGACATCTGGCTGTCTAAGAAATATGTGGTTGTTTCCAAATAAAATGTTTCATACAGCTGTTTGGAACAAAAATACAACCCCCTATATTTGACCTATATACTCCCATTCCTCAAGCTCAAATTGTTCAATATATGAAAATGAAAGAACTAGCAAACTATCTAATGTCTGTGGTTCCCCATCTCTCTGCACACGGGCTGCCAAGCCTGGTTAGGTTGCCAGAGAATGCTTCAGTGTGGTTTCTGCTCCGGAGACCTGGCACTGTTCTGCGGCTTTCACCAAGAAGATAAATAAGTTGGTTCTTGTGTTACATAAACCATATTTACTTTCCTGTTTTTGTTTTTTTTTTGTTGTTTTTTTTGTAATGAATGATTGAGCACAGCCATCTGTAACAAGCTTCAACATTTCTCATAGTGTAAAGATGTATTTACTGATGTAGAGACATCATAACAAACTGATGGCAAACGTTGAGGGTAATATTCATGTTAGTTTATTGAATACATCTTTGACTCAATGGGACATGATTGCGGACACAACAGTAACTAAATAAATCTCTGAGAAAATAATACTGTAATTCTGAAATGGCATGTTGTCTATTCCAGTAAATCTCTGACATACGATATATACACATATTCAATATTATACATTTATACTGGCGTAAACACACTAACAATAGCCATAGCTTTGTGATTGCTGTTTCATTGTTTAAATGTTGACCATTTTAATCCTCTTTATGACTTAAATACATTCTTTCCTCTGCTTACATAAGTGGATTTAACATGATACTATTTTTCCCCCAGTACACATACAGTACTCTCTTTCAAAAATATATTCTATTTTGGTAAAAGTCCATAAGCTCATGACCAAGAAGATGGGAATATTATCTTTTTTTAGACACTGCAAAACATTATGCAAGCAGGCCATTTTTTTTTTGCTTTTGAGTTTCAGCAATGTCCTGGTGCCAGAAGTGCTTATGCTTTCGTTCAGTTTAAGTAACATTCTTTTTATATTTATGCACAGTAGAATGAGTTGATTCATTCAGACTCAGCTCTGTATGAGGAGTGAGAATCTTCCATCTAAATACCATGGTTAATGTTTAGGACCAGTTTAGCAAATCAAGAGGACATTTGAACCTTTTAAGTGGCATTATATGCTGTACTAGCAGGTATGTCTACCTTACAAATTCAGATTTGTTTAAGCTTTTTTGGTTTTGTGTAATTTTGTCTTGCCTTTACCTTCATTTTCTACCTCTACTTATCAAGCCAACTGAGCTTAACTTTCATATTTGCTTTTAAAAATGTTTTGACTGTCATCGATCGGACTTTGATCCAGTTAAATAATAATTAACCGAGTATAGAATTTCCTGCAGCCGTCGTGTCTCGGAAAAAGTCTCTTTTCAATGGCATGTCAAAATTCACTAATAGATCAATGGAGATTATCACATGAGGATCACTGGTTTTAAAAGACCCGTCTCTTTTCAACTTTGTAAAAAATGATAAAAAAAAATAGCTTTAAAGGAGCTTTCCTATTCCACCTTCAACAAGTGTCCTCAGGCACCTGTAAAATAATTACAGTAACCTGGGTAGCTGCTAAGAAGCCTGCAGATCAGATTATTGTTGACTCTTCAGCGATTGCTTGCTTTTGATTTCTTGATTTAGCTATATGAATGATTCTATTTCAGCTATTCTGACTGTTCTCATTTAAACTGTAATAATCATGAAGGCTGGTAGTAGATCATGCTCTCCATTACCTTTATATTTGTTTATAAACTCATTCTATAAGGTTTAACCTTACTGATATTAATGAAACCTCTCCATCTGCAGTAATAAGTCTGAGCAGCGGAGCAAGTGTAGATCACATTGCCTTAGCAGCACAAAAACACACCCCTTTCTTGCACACTGTTATCAGTCTCTCTGAGATATTTCTGGGTGTTCTCTACATAGATAGCACATTTCCAAGTAATGCCCACTGGCCTGTGTTAATCTAAGATATTTTGGCTGGCTTTACATGGTGGAACTTTACACTGTGAAACTAGTTGCATGTTGTGAGTTGCATGTAACATAATGTCATAAAGTAACTAAATAACAAATTTGCATGCACCACATTTGATTATCCCACAAGTTAACCAAATTAGCAGCTTTATTTTCACTCTGTATCGTTCACAGTATAAAGTAATCCGCCAGGTAATATTTACATATTTGTGGCATTTTTATTTTATATTTAGTTTTAGTTTTATATAATTTTTCAAGCTGTCATTGCTATTCTTTTTCCATATCTACATTTATTTTTATCTTTCTACAATTCTTTACTATATATTTGACTTTTAAATCTGTTCTGTACATGATAAGCTTTTTTAAAATTAATGTTTAAGTAGCTGTTGCGCTTGTACTCAATGCCTCACCCATCCTGTCCAAGGAGCACTGGGGGCATCAAGAGAGGAGGAAATGAACAAGCAGCCAATTAAACAGCTGTTTCATACAGGTTTCAAGCAACAGAAGTTGCATGAAAGTTTCACCAGATAAAGCCAGCCTCAGATTGTGCTTTCTAGTAAGCCAACATTGGCATATATTAAGTAAATAAAGTTTAACGGAGACTGAGACGAGAACGCACCAAAGCTGAGAGGTTTGTAGAAATGTTGGCAATATTAGGAGCCTTTTGCAAGATAGCTTTGAGCTAAACAGGTTGGTCACAAAGCATCACATTAGAAGACTGAGTCATATCTGTAACAGACTACCACCACATTTAAGTTCAAGTTTCCCTTCGAGAGAATGAACGGTTGAAATGGGTATAGGATTTCCTGTTTGCCAGTGAGGCGTGTTCAGAAAAACAGACATAGCTTACACAAAAACAGCACTTAGTGGTTTTCTTCTTGGTCACCCTTGTTCACCGTAGCGTCTGACAAAATAAAGTTAAATGGTCACCAGAGGTGCTGAGTTAAAAAGTTACACACTGTCACCAGAGGGTTCCACAGTTTCACATACAGACACATTCCAGGGGTCTGTGGGTTATGCAGCAAGTGCCAGTGAGGTGCAGCAGAGGAGAATACAGTTCTGAGCTGGGACCCTCACGTAATCACCTGCTGCACAGCGGAGCGTTCGTGAGGACACGGTTGCTCGCCACAGTTCAGCCTCTTAAGCAGCCGCTGGAGCTTGTGGGAAAAGTTCTTGTTCATTTGCCTGTACATGAGTGGCATGGCGAAGCTGCTGGAGAAGGCCAGCAGCTGGGACACGCCCCTTAAGAACATGTAGGCAGTGACCTGTCGCGAGCGATACCACTTGCCCGGCACATCGGTCACCGTCAGCATCAGGAGGGTGGTGTAGTAGGGAGTCCACAGCACAAACTGCACGCACACACAGGCCAGCAGCAGCCTGTGGATGGAAGGGTCCAACCTGCCTGAGTCCTGGTCCAGTGGGGTGGCCTCTTTGCGGATGCGCAGGATGAGTGTGAAGGCGTAGAGCACGGCTACAGCCGGCACCACGTAGCCGATGAACATCATGATGGCATCGGCCGCACCCTTGTTCTGCATCTCGGAGCACTCGATAATCTTGGTGGACACATGGTTGCACACATAGAAGAGTAGCGAGGAGAAGCTGGTGAGCACAGCGCCGCCCCAGATGAAGCCGCACACGTGCTTGGTGTTGTAGACACTGGACATGTAGGTGCGCGGCAGCGCCCGCTCAATATAGTAGTCCAGGCTCAGCAGCGTGGTAGAGTACATGATTACCAGTGAGGAAACATTGAAGAGGATCAGAAGGGTGATGTAGACCTCGTCATCATACCGCCACACCGGCCAGCGCGTGAAGTCCGGACCTAGGAGCTCCACTGGAGCCACCAGGTTTAGCACCAGGCCGGCGATGGCCATGTTCACGAAGTAGACGTCTGGCATGGTCATGGACACCTTGTTGGACAGGTTGACCACCACCAGCAGGGCATTGTAGCACAGGCCCACTGGGAAGCAGACGAAGAGATAAAAGAGGGAGAGGATGGACAGCACGAGGCCTAAGTCTTGGCACAGCGCCAAGTTCGTGCCGCCTGCTGTCTCATTATAACCCACGCAGCTCCACATCGCGAGGCTGCCTCTGGTCCACTCCGGCTCAGTGAATCAGCTGCAAGACAAGTCATCAACAATATGTTAAAAAAAAAAAAAGCTTTTGCTTTCTTGATTTCTAATCCAACAAAACTTTTTTCTAAACCCTTTTTTCTAAAATTCTAAGGACCTGTCGGGGGGGTCCAAACTGCAATTCTGCACTCTTTTAACTACATGTAGGGGTAATTTGGCAGAAATATAATATCATGATACTTCAGTACATTTTCTTAATACATGACACATATCACAATATTTGTTCACTGAGGTTTGATTAGTTGGAATAGATAAAAAGCAACTAATGCCATATTGGCTATCCAAAACTTTAAAAATTAGATTTTTGTTCTGATGTTTTGCATACTGCACTGCACTAAATTTAAACAGGCCTAATTATGCTTTCTTTGTAATGAACATTCAGTTGTTCTTTAAGTACTGTAGATATTCTTAATAGGCTCAGTAATGTATAATGTGGCATGACAAAATTTATCACTATAACGATAAATATCATCATATTGCCCATTGCTACCTACATACCTTACATATTCATTCCCTAGTAGTTACTGAGTAAATTACAATACTTGATAAAAAGCTTTAAGACTGATAACAGAACCTTCTCAAATACACCTGATTCAACTAACGAGGTAAATTTATCACCAAACTGTGCCTTCTTTGACCAGAATTTATGGCCACTGGCTGGAGTTCAGGGGTTACCTGTGGGAATATTGTTGTAAGAACATTTGCTGTGAATTTCTCTGATTCAGGTGTTTCCCTGATCAAAACCTTTATACTTTTTGGTCTCAAACATTTTAGCTATTGTTTGAAAAGAGAAGAGCAAGTGAAACCATCCACACATAAGCAGTCCAGACACGGTACAGCCATTATGTCCACAGTAACACTGTTAATTCCACCTCACTGCACCTCACTGGCTGAACAAAGCTCGGCACAATGTGGCACGCTGGACAGCAAACGCTGCGCTCTCCAGTGCTATTGCTGATCATAGCGTGCAGAGAAAGAGAGAAAAATGCATTTGCATTTACATCTCAAACATCTTTCCTTTCGCTCCCTCTGTAGGACCTATATAAAAGGTCTCGCTTGTTGTTTCCCTTGTTTCGCTCCCTCTGTAGGACCTATATAAAAGCCTGCACCGCCAGTGATGTGCTAGTGCTGTTCACATTGCCAGCTTCACGTAGAGTTGACCTTGCTTGCCCCTATCGCCTTCACTTGACAGGGCGTGTTGTTCACTGCTCGCTGACCATAGAATGGCATGCTTCAGATTTGTACTAACGGCTCCCTATCCATAGCCGAGCGGAAGGTCAGGTGAATTTATGGGGTGAAATGTGATGCTTCAGGGTCAGGGTGGAGTGGGTTTGAGAGGTTGGAGTTCACACTGAGGTTACACAGCCAGCTTGGGCACACACAGAGAACCACTTCAGCCCTGATAAAGCCTGCAAGCCTCCAGCCTGCTCATTAAAGCACAGTTACATAACACGCCTTTCTGTCTGCAACTTACACTCTCACATTGTACTTGTATCATCTCTAATTAACACTGCTTCTGGGGACACACAAGCTGGCATGTGTATTCTTGCAAAAAAGGGAGAGGGGACTTTAAACAGTTCTTGTAATGGAAAAATGCAATCAAAAAGTTGGATGTAGATTGTAAACACTGTTTCAAACAGTTCACACAGTCCAAAATACGCAGCAGCCTGTTTTGAATATTTTACCAGTACATTTTCAGAGAAGACATTATGATGATCATTATTGTTATCATGACAAATGAACCAACAGCATGTTTTATTACATATGGAGCATATGGAGACCTGGTTACCCGCATTTTGGTTCAGCACAGTATGTGAAATAGTCCAATATAAATTACTGAATTTGTAGTTTTTGATACCATTTTTGTGACACTATTTTTTCTCTGTCCAAATTAATCAAAGTTCAGAAGGACTAAATATTGTGATACTTATCATGCATTGAGAAGATGTCTAAATGTATCATGATCGTATATTTTTTGCCACATCGCCCATCCCTAATACACATACTTATAACCACCTACTCAGCATGCAACACTTTAGCTCTGCCCATCCGTTGAAGTTATAAGGAGTGTTATAGTCTGGACTGATTTTCTGAACAAAGCACAATACAGAACAGCCAATCAGAACAAAGATCATTTAAAAATATGGGTCTTAAAGGCACAGTTGACAAAAACAGGCTGTTTAATCCTAAGGGTTAAAATGTGGTTGAAAAAGAGTTAAAAATGAATTATGACTGTTTTTGATACATAAGCCCGCACAAAAATTAATAGACCTTGAAAAGAAGAAAGAATAAAATACAAGAAAAGAGATAGAAAGCTGCCAAAACAAATCAAATTTATACAATTGTGCCCTGTCCCCAAATGCAGCTCACATTTGTCTGTCTAGTTAATAACACTGCAGTGATGTAAAACATCAGAACAGATGCACAGCAGCAAAGTGAACATTCTTCATCTGCCTTACGTAACTCCACTACAGAGAAGCTGTTTTGGCCTCGGGACAAACACCACTGCACAGCTCACACACGACATCCACCCAAGGGCTACGATTTCATGTCACCCATCACACCTGATAGAGTACTAGCATGCAGGCAGAGCCAAAAACACGGTTTAACATCGACAGCACAGTTCAAACAGTTCTCACATGGTGGTCTGACCATGACCCTCTACTAACATTTGTGTTAACTTGGCCTCTTAACTTACCTTCAGAAAGTCCTCTTTTCAGAAAAAAAACAACTCTTAGTGTGCTTAGTGTGACATTGTTGTTAGTGATTTGCTGCCAGTTCTGGCTGCCTCTGGAATCCTGATCTCACCGTGATGAGTGAGGGATGGGAGGGAGGAGTGTAGGATTACCTCGGGAAAGGACAGGTGTAAACACTGACTCTGTGTTTACAGGGGTCCACACAATTCTCTTTAAGTTACTTTGACTTCTATCATTCAAACAGTGCAAACATATACAGCTGTATATATTTTCACAGACATCACAGATTGTAAAAAATCACCGCTGTGGAACACGCAGATTGACCGCAGTGACAAGATACTAAAAGGCTTCAACATTCAACCCCCATCCAGAACAGGTCACTGACAGGGGCTCACTGAGTGGGTGTCAGCTGCTCTGTGCACTTCCTTTATTTACTCTGCTGCTGATCACCTTATGTGGCCGGGGTACACCAGAGTTTCAGCTTGGACTGCGTGCTGGCCAGCAGGGCTGCAACGATTAGTTGACAACGTCGATGAACCAAAACTGCTGACATGGATTTTTAAACGCTAAAGGGCTTATATGTGGGCATTTAGTTCCACACTCTCATAACCACATACACTATTTGTCTTAAAGTTCACAGACACCTGCTTATCCAACGTTTCTTCCAAAATCAAGGGTATGAATAGGGAGTTTGTCCCCCATCTGCTGCAGGAAGAGGCTTTACTCTTCTGGAAAGGCTTCACTACAGATGTTGGAACATTGCTTTGAGGATCTGACTGCATTCAGCTTCAAGAGCACTGGTGAGGACAGGTACTGATGTTCGATGAACAAAGCTGCCCAATTCCAACAAACTGAAATATGTTGGGGGCAACATGGTTCTTTAGTTTCATTGCATTATTGCATTAAGAAACTGCTTGTCACACAGATGGAATAATAATAATGACAAATGAGGGGAGAGAAACTAATAAAAGCATTATAGTTAGATTAGCAGATTGATCAAATCATTTTCAAATCATTGTGAGCTGCAACCCTACTAGCCAGCTGCTTTCATTTTCCACCATCACTGCATCTTTTCTCCTTTCCAAATGCACGACCATTACCGAGCATCTCTTGAGAACGCTTTGGGAAGAAATCCCATTGAGCTTGAGTCAATCCTCACTTTACAAGCACGTCGCTTTGAGAGGCATTCCAGAGCCACTGGCTCACATGACAGAGCATTACTGCCGAACCAAATGCCCTTGTACTACTGCATCTCCCTGTGTCATTAGTTACGCTTCCCTCGCAGGCGAAAACTCAACTTGGCGAGCCGCACTTCTGCAGAGTGCGTGCTGAGGGGGTGACGCTGAGTAGGCCTGACACTTTAGGACGCTGAGTTTGCACTGCTTGCGGCCAATGGGAGGAGAGTGATAAGGCTGGTACCACGCCCCTCACTGGATCCCTGCTGGAATGTACAGCAAATTTCCCTGAATAGGCTGAGTGAGGTCACATGATTGCACTTTCTGAGCTTTGCAAGTGCATGCCAGAAGGATTTAGGTAGCGCAGTAAAGTAAGAGGTGGATGTATTTCTACTTCACTATGTGGTGTTGCAAAACATGCTGGAGTCCCCAGATGACCACAAATGTGAAGCTACTTAACATATCAAAAGTGAAAACTATGATTAAATGAAATAACATAATTCAAAAATAGCTATTCCACTATCTGAGTGTACAATTTTAGAGAGTGCCCTAAAGTACTGATAGAAAGGAGCGATTATATTCCATTACGAGAATTTCATTCAAGATTTATTCCACCTGCATCTGTCTCTCATCTGGTCGTAATCCACTACTTTTCATTCCATCCAAGCAGCACAGCCAAAGAGAAAAGCAGCCATTAGCTGCTTGAATACGTGCAATGTTTTACTGCAGGATGTGCTTTAGGCCTAGCGCGCCATTCAGCAATGTTATTAAACTGCTGCAAAGTATCTGTATAAATTTTTCTGACACCATGACATCTAGGCTCAGACTTCAGTGCACAATCTTGGTTATGAATTTATTAATAAATTAGAAGAACAACACAACCCAGCTGTCCTGGCTTACTTATTACCATCCACTGTTATAATAGAAGATGGTTTTCATATTTCTCCTGCAGCTAATGCTTGGGCAGTTGTGGAGAAAGATGACAGATGCTCTATGCAGAAGCTTACCTGGCTATGAAAATTGACTCATATATTATTTACATATCTGGCAGGCACAAACACTACTTCATTGACAGTCATTTTAACAAGATTTCCTCCCTCTCTATTTCACCAACTGGTGTGTGTTTTATAAAAAGTAAACAGAAAAAAGACGGATGATTTTTTTTCAGTTTTCAGATTTTTTTTTTAGTATTAAGAAATAATAACTGCTTTCATTTTCGTTCTCACTTTATGAGCCCACATTTCTGTGTAAAATGCCTGAATGAAAAGATCAACGGAGAGCAATGTTTACAATTCAATGAGAAAATTGGATATGTCTTACATAATGCACTCCAGCTCAGCTGGATAGCTTGGAACATGCTCTTGAGAAAAGCTCTAGAGTCCTTAGCGCTGCCCTCAGCTGTCTCATATGACGTCCCATGAATATCTGTTGACAAGCACATGCTTCGTCATCCTTTTACCAGCAATGTGTGGCAATAGTACAGATAGAGATGAGCTGGACTTCAAAATGACTTCCCTTAAAGTTTTAGGCTATTTTTAGAGGCAAATGTTAAATAGAAAAAAGATTTGTTAACAATATATTTATTAACAGTTAAATAAATTAATTTCCAGTGTAATAATAAGCTTAATAAAGTGTAATAAAGGAAATACACTTCATGTCATCTTCATATGATTTTATATTCTAACTTTAGGCTGGTTTGAAGATGAAGGTGATAAACTTAAGAGATGGAAATAACTGAGCCTGAAAAAACACCTCTGAGTAAGTCATAATACTCGGCGCATTATCTTTTACCATCTGCCTCCTAGAGCACTTCAAAAGCTACAACAGGAAACCGGCTAGGCAGGCCCTGTGCATTCTTTAATTCTTTGAAGTCATATTTTAAAAAGATACGATTTAATTAAACACAGGTCAAAGACACAAGCTGAATTCTGACTCATCACACAACCAGCCCGAATGAGGAATAAAAAGTTGTCATAATATCGCATTTATGAAAGCAGCTTATAATCTTGGAACTCAAGATTTAATAAGACCACATGTACAAATTCAACAAACAACTGTCTTCCAAAATTAGCGTAGGGACACCCCTGTATGGGATTTCTTGGACAACGCCAATATCCAACATTTTCCATGTACTTCTCTGCCGATGCCAATACAGAAATCTTTATAAAATAAAAATTGTGATTGTGTCCACTTGGATTAGCATCACAGAGAAATTATATGTGTATATATATATATATATATATATATATATATATATATATACATATATATATAGGTGATATCATCAGTACTTAAAAACAAAAAAAAGACATCATTTTTAGTCCTGTAATTGGATTCAGTGCAGCGCAGCATGTGAACTGTTGAATCTAAATCATTGTATTCATAGTTATTGATAGTATTTTTGTAAACCCGGCACTTCTTTTGTATTTCAAAATACTTATTGTATATTGTGAAACTTTTTAGAGTATTGTGATATTACTTTTTTGCTATATCACCCACCTCTCTCTCTCTCTCTCTATGTATATGTATACATATATGGGAATACAATGAAGGCAGTGTGTAAACATTCTGTTGTACTGGAGTGCAATAAATATTTCCTCCAATATCGGTTTGAAATATCAGTCAGAAACTAAATATATGTCTGATGTCGATATATTTTAAGCAATACCGAATCGATCCCGATATTACCGTGTATCTCTTATTAATTTATTTACTCATCTTGATCGCGTGCCAACTCGGATCTCTCGCGCGCCAGACTGGCGCTGACAGGAGCGTTATCCTCTCAGCAGGAGGCTGACGTTCGACCACGAAACTAACGGATCAGATATTGCACAATAACCAACTAAAAGTCCTAAGTGACAAATAACTGAGACGTTAACTGTAAGTTGTGACAGGAAACGCAATATAAATTGAACACTTCACCTCAAAACAACGGGGAAATGAACACGACGACCACCTGTCAGGTGAGGCTAGCCCAGGCCTCACTTAGCCGGAGATTTGAAAACGGTGCCAGCTGTAAACTTTTTCTGGCACTAACTAACTAACTAACTGCTTCGTTTCAAAATGAGCACAAAACCTGTGAGGAGGACAGAGTAACTTGTGTTGCCTTGTTGCTTTGGGTCCTTAAATACAGAATAATACTGAGAAGAACAGATTTTCATACAGGTGAGTGTTTTTAAAGAGGCTTACGATCCTCAGACTCAACAAGCGAAAATGTAGGTTACAGCCAACAGTATCTTCTGAACCAACGGTCGCCTGGTTTAAAAAAAGAAGCAGTCCTGTGTATCTTATCTATAAGATTAGAAATGGAGACACAGAGATAGCCTCGGACATTAGACCCCCACCCCCCACCATTCACTGAACTTCTACATTGATTTGAAACGTCGCTGCTACGGTCAACTGTCACAAAATCACTAAGTTCACTAGCTCCGCTCACACTGAGGTAAAGCAGCCTGTCTGAAATCTACAACATCTGTTGAGCCGTTATGGGTTTTGTATATGTTAGTTCTTTCTGGTTTTTAACTTAGTTTAAATTTTCAGACCTAGAATATTTTAAAAACTCAATTCTAAAGACCTTTTAAGTTGAACAACTCAATAAAGGGTTAAATTTACTCACCAAAGGAGCGATTTTCTGGCACCGCGACAGACCTACGGAGGGTTCTGCTGTATTTCCACTGACATTTCTTCTCGACTACTTTTGAGATATCTCCCAGTTTACGAGACCGAGCGTCGCCGCTTCGCCTGCGGAGCAAAGAAACCCTGAAAGGCAGTGGATTAAAGTGCTTCTGTTCGCCGTAAACAGTGTTGCATATATGGCAGTTTCGTCTCCCAACGGTGGCTTGTTCTGAAAAGGGGAGGAGGACGCTGAGGACTTACTACGAAGCGAGTGGTACTGAACTCTACAGTGTGTACACACGTGACCCTCCCCCACCGCTTTCCTCTCCGCTGAGCCTGGCCGATGAGGCCCGCCTGGGCTACGGCGCTGTCATTGGACGAACGGAGTGGAGGGAGGGGTGAGAGGGAGAGAGGGAGAGAAAGAGAGAGTGAGTGAGAGAGAGAGAGGCTCTGAACAGCACGGCCTCTCTCTGCACGAAAACACCCCAGTGCAAAAAGTAGCTTCAGCTGCAGACAGGTTACAGAGCAAGCAATCTGCAGCACAAAAGACCCGTCTGCACGTGAAACCACTGGCAGATGCTTGTAGAGAGGTTGTGGTGTTTAGTAGGCTGCTTTTCTTTCATCTCTAGGCATCACAGAAATGGCTGCTAAGGCTTAGGCCTGTGGCTGCCTGTCCAGCACATATGGGATTCACATTTGAAAAAAAAAAAATACATATATATTTTCTGTTTTAATCTCTTACTAATAGCAGTCCAGCAGGGAATGTATTTATGGAAATACTGCTGGCAGTCCAGTTTATGATAGAGAATTATGTAACAGGATTAGGCCCGACCTAGGCACATAGTGAGTGGACGTACACTATAATCTAATGAGTGGCTGGGAGATTCTGTTTAGCCTAATGTATTTCTGAATTTCTGACTCTGCCTTTTAATCATGCCTCACTTTCGGACTCATCCTAAACCATTGCACAAATGTTTTCGTTATTATGACATCTCTTATTGATTTTCCTATGAATTGCATTTTTGCGTTTTAATAGACCTCAGCATTTTGTGCTCTACGGTTAAATCAATCGGGGAAACAAAGATGGTGTTGGACTGGTGGATTCTTCCGAACATCAGTCAGGTAGCAACTGAAATGGGTCCTGCTATAGAGTGAGTTTAGTTTTCTAAGAAGATTAAGGATTACAGAAGTGGGACCAGCTGTAAATACTTCTCTGTTTATGACCCACATTTTGAAGCCCTGACCTAGAGCAACATTTTGTAACAAGGCAAGGCCTACAATTAGCACAGAGTGTGTTCTATTTGGACCACGGCCATGGCTTTATTTAAAAAAAAAACAATACTTGTCAATAGTGATACGTTTCCCTAGTGCTGCACGTTACACAACACTAATGCACTACTTAGATGCTGCACTAATACTGCATACAGTATCAGAGCCTGGACCCAACGCTGTTTCCCAGTGGAAACACATGCCATTTCATAGTTGTTTGATTCATTAGAAAGAACTAACAAACTTCTATTGAAAACAATATCTCTTCTTTAGAAGGAGAAGAATGACTCCAGTGTGGTTGGGCAGGGAAGAAGGAAAAATGCTGGCTGATATAAAGTATGCTTTGACTCAACAGCAATGTGGGGCTCCCTTGAGGTGATTATCCAGTGGTTGTGGTTTCATGATGACTACTGTTCACAGTAGCTCTTTCCGCTAATGGCTACCACCATTTCATTCTCCTAAACTGTGAGGCTAGGCCATCCTTCTTGTAGCCCCAAGCAGTACCATCTGTTGTGCTTACAAAATAGCACACGAATAGCAAAACATATTTATTTTTACAGGAAGTTCGCATCACCCTTTTCTTGAAACAATGCATCCTATTTAGAAAAGTCCTGTTGCCATAAATGACCATATTGGGACACATGGGAGCAGCTTTAACCAGCATCTTCATCTCCAGAATAAGCTGATGGGAACGATGACTTGAAGTCAGTAAATGCAGTAACTTTATAGGTTTTTTAGAATGTCCATGGCAACATGGATGGTCAGTAAAGCAGCCAGTAAGTTGCAAATATGTAACTATATGTTACTGCTACATTAAAAAAGGGGTCTGAGGGTATAACCACAGCACTGTGAATTAATTTTATTTGTGCTCCTTCTATGCAGAGTTGATTTGTGGCACTATGCATGATGTGTTATTGTTGCCTTTTATTTCCACAAGGAACCTTTAGTGATTCAAACACACCTTTGTGTCTGTGCAAAAGGCTTCAGCACAACAGGCTTTATGTGACAAAACACACTTTAAAGTTGAGCCTCCTTAAATCCCGGCTCGGCCGCCCTACCTAGCAATCCTGCCAAGTAATTACAGGGTGCAAGAATTGTATACGGCAGGTTAGAACCTCAAGGAAGTCTCACAAAGAGATCGTTTTCAAGACACTGCATCTTCAGAAGTACTCCAAAGACCGTCAGTAGTATTTAGCGTCTTATGGTGAACGGAACTGTGTTCAAAAACATGTTGATAGATTTTTCCAGCTTCTAGATGGCAGCTACTGTTGCCTGATCCAGTGGGAAATGTGCGTGAAGTGCAAATTGTTGTAATGAGAAGTGTATGACTATTCAACTTCAGGAAACAGTGTTTCTGTATGCTGCTATCTTTCATTCTAAAGCGTATACATCCCGTAATTTTGACATTATTTAGGTCAATGCTGATTCAGTGTCAGACTGGACTAGTAATCTGTAGATTTCAGTGTGAACTGTGAAGGAGTGGTGATAGATAGTGTGCTCATTCAAAGAGCCACATTTGTCTGATTATATGCTTTCTCTGCGATCAAATGAGAGAAATGTCTGTTCTGTAAAGCTAAGACAGTTCTGAGAAAGTTCCTGCTGTGTATCAGATTTGGGCCCTAAACTGGATTCATAGAAAGTAGCATTTTGATTTTTATCCAGTTTGAACAGTTTAGGATGGAGTGCTGGGATTTGACATGAATTAGTGTGGTGATCTGAAATCCACATGGTATACGTGTTATCCTGTTTATGTTGCAGCTTGTGAGATATTTTGCTGCAAAGTAGTGCAGGATTACAGCAAAACTGAGTGTTGCAGGCCCTACAACCTGCAGTTGAAAACAAGCTTAGATGAAATTTTTGGGAGGGAATACTTTTTTTGATATTGCATGTTTAATCTGCAATGGATACCTGTTCATCTGGCAGAACTTGTAGCAGCTGTAGTGGAAAGTGTGAAGAATTTAATGATTATAGTACGCCCATAAAACAGAGGAAAGGAAGACAACACACCCATGACATCACCTACTCCAGAGCCAGAGGAGTGGCTTTAAATGAGTAATATTCTTTCAAATTAAAAATGATTCAACAGTGATTCAGTTCCACCCTTCCCGTAGGTTCATGGAGCTAACTGTGAAATGAAACAAAGACTTTAAATTACATATAGGAGGATAAGTAATGTCATCTAAGTCTGTCAAAACAGCTGAAAATGCTTAAAATTCTCATGTTTTCAGGTTTTTTTATTTCTCCCATTCTCCCTAACAGAACTTGCCCTCAACTCTTCCACTTTCTATAAGAGCTTCTCTCCTATATTTCCTGTAAATGAAACTAAGACATACCGGTGCCCATTTATGGGAAATGATCTCATCTGCTCTCAGGTATGCCATATTGAACTAAGCCATGTATAGGCACTGGGATTATATCTTGCTTAAGGTATTCACTGTAAATTGGGTGATGAATGGTATGAAGCCTTATCTACCCTGCATTGTGGGAGGTAAATATGTGGGTCACTGTGAAGGAGTCTGGCAGTAGATAGAACGCAAGCCTGCATGACAAAATGAGGATTGTTCTGCTCTGAATATGTGCAGTAACTGAGCATGAATGAGGTTCACTCAGCAGAAATGCAGGTTTTATCATCCGGTCTGACTGTTGTTATGACTCTTCCTGAATATAAATGTTGTAACTTTAAAGACAATGACCTGCAAAGGCCAGTTAACTGTAAAATTAATTTTTCTTGCCATGTCTTCATGTAACTTTACTGAAGGCTGATTTGAGCAGTTAGTCCATAATGACTCAACATGTAGCAGAATCCACATTCTGAGTGCTGTGCTTGGCCTTTTTCCCACCATCAGTTGGAAGTAAGAGGGAGGGATTTGTAGAGATTGAAGGAGGGGCTTGTTGACTAAATCACTGTTCATCTCCAATCAAGCTTTGAAATCTTATCTATTCCTGGAAATTGCAAGTTCATTGGGGCGCTGGCCTGCTCTTACCTTCCTCTAAAGACAGGAGATCACACAGCACCATATGGCCCAACTAATGGAAGTCATTTCCAGTCAGTTGCACAAACTCTCAGTGTTCTTTGAGCAAAGACATAACCCACACAACTGGACTTAGAGACACATTACTAAAATGTCCAGAAATATTCTTTAAGATTTGAAACAGAGCAACAGAGCAGCTGGTGGGAAAAGTCTTCCCATACTACTAGCTTGGATTTTATTTGAAGCACACAGGTATTTCCTAAGGACGCAAGATCACAGACATAGTCCTTTCCTTTTGAGGCTCTCTGCTGGGCTTCCTGTTTGGTGGAAAGAAATGGGCTACTCACTGACTGCAACACTATGTTTGTGCACCGGAGTGGGGAAATGGCGAAGGTTGCTGGATGGCGGACATCAAACATTCTCTTCAACAATGTCTGATCTGTGATAAGCTGTACCCCGACACCAACGCCCACTGTCGCCCAGCAGCACACAAAGGCAGATCACTCTTCACATGCATCCAAAGCTCTTAGACTCTGTACCTCACAATAAGCCCATTAGTGCTGTGGCATAGATTAGACCCACAGGCTGAGCAGCCAGGGGTAAGACCACGCCTGACTCTTCCCTACTCATCAACCTCTAACAGGATAAAGAGAGAACAGGGATAACTGAAATCACAATCCTCTAGATTTCACTAGAGAGTTGTAATACTTCTACATCAGTTGTCTGCACAGTAATTTTAGAGCGGGTACAACTGCAACCTTGTCCTTGTCTGGCAAATAGAGGGCTTTTTCTTTAATAGCCTTTAATCTGTTAGTTTTATCAAACAGTTTGCAGTAGTCTGCACCACATATTTGCCAGGTCTTTTTAGACATAATTATTGAACACAGTATTCTTATATGAACCTGTGTAGCTAATGTTTAAAGGCCTACATTGTTAATAAAAAAAGGTGCAGAATAAAACGTCTCCGTTGTGGCTGGAACACTGTATCTTTGATTTAGCACTGTTAAGGTCATTGAAAGATACTGTAACTATCTAGGCTAACCTAACTTTGTGACTGTTGCACATGCAAAATTGCCTCATGCATGTACACGTGAACCACACAGTTCAGAAGTAAATCTCCTGCTCATGGTTACAAATGTAAACACATGAAATGTGTTTATTAAAATGTATGTAGATCGGTCCTGGCAGAAATCAAAGAGTGTGACTTTTTATGTTCATTTTTCTGGTACCACTTTAGAATAAGACTACCATTTACATTAGGCAGACACTCTTATCCAGAGCGACTTACAATTTAATAATTTTACACAGGTAGGCAAAGGTAGTGTTAAGAGTCTTGCCCAAGGGCTCTCATTGGTATAGTGTAGGGTACTTGGTATAGTGTAGGCAGTGGTGTTACCCACTACGCCATACCAACTACTACCTTCATAATGTATCTATGAATGGTTCAAAATGAGTTTAATAATGGTTATTAACTAGGTCATAAACACCTTAAAATCATTAATAAGCAGTTACAATACATAAATAAAAATGGCAACAGTGAACTGTTGTTTGCCTAGTAGTGAACCCACATTCATTGATACTGCTAAAGCTCAGATTTTTTTGTTTACTGGTCTTATTTTGTCTTCACCATCAGTCAGCGTTAAACCTATCAGCTTCATCACATATTCGTATTCGTCAGATATAATCACCCACTTTGTATTGGTGTGCTATAACTGCTAATTAAATAATTTTTCAAGTGTTTATAACATAACTAATAACCACTAATTTAAAAGCTTTCATAAACCCTTTATAATTGTGGGCTTATTCTAAAAAGGTACCGTTTTTCTTTTGTGGGTTTGCTATGTATTTTTCTATATGGTGTTATGAACATCGTCGGCACCATGCTGGGGCCTGCCACCTTGTCAGACCAGTCTGCGTGGGCCTCAGGGACCCTCATGACACAGCTGGCATCTGCTAGACCAGGGCTGCAGGTGTGTGGCTGCTCATGGGCATGTGTTTCTATTTCTGCCAGTCATGAAAGCAGCCATCACTTGGATAATGATTCATGGTATTTGTTTTCTGAGGGGTGGCTGTGAAATATGGGCAATGAATGCAGACAATGTTAATTCCATGCAAGACTTCCTTGGTAAAGTTAATGCAGAATTATTATTGTTTTATTCCTTAAAACAAATAATCACAGAAACAGTGTGGAAAACTGTGCTTAAACTGGAAGATTAGATTTAAAGTGATATTCACATAATTAGCTTTGGAGATGTGAAATGGGTCTCAATGTATCAATCCAATCTGAAATATTTGTTTTTATTGGAACATGTTGGTTTCCCTGGTGGCTAGTTTAAACAATGAGAATCCACCTGGAAAAAGTGCACTGGAAAATGATGACTTTAATGATTACTTTATTGCAGACTGCTATTCCCGCTACTGGTGCCTTTTCATAATCTATTGAGGAATGAGGGTAGACAGCAGCTCACCAATAAGCATTTGTGTTGAGATCAAACTTCTCCTCTAGAACACAATAAAAAGAGTCTCTTATCTGGGTAGCAGCTAAGCAAAGCTTCAGCAGGCTAGGAAGTTACTCTGTATTAGATATCAATGATGTAAAGAGGTTAGAGGTGTCTTTATACTGCTACTTTTGAAAGAAAGAAAACAGCTGCACTAGGAGGAGTGCATTGGAGCCATACTCAAACACTCACACATAAGGCACACACCCATATTCACTGCACACTGATGTCACTACAGGCCCCTCTTCCACACACGTAATGGCATGAATCCCTGTATGTGTCATCTGACTTGGCTGTCGACAAACCTTGGTTGTCTTACCTTATGTAAGTGAACCGGGCTGATAGTTTTCTGGCACGCGTATCCAAACTCAGATCCAAAGGCTAGGGGTATCTTTGGCTGAGAAGAGTTAAGTTACATACAGAGGTTGGCAGCTGTGTGTGTCCACTGCTCTTCTTTCCCTCCAAAGCTTTTCCCTCTCATAGCCCCACTTCTAATGCAAAGCCTGGAGAACTGACCTGCAGACAACCCCATAATGCAGACCTTTCAATAACATCCACCTCTGCTACCCCCTTTAACTATATTTTTATAGCTCACACTATATATTTCCTTTTCCCCTCTTGAGGGTTTCCAATGGACAATTTTCTTCCGTTTCAAAATAGGAGGTGTTCAATTTGGGCTAAGGATAACATCCTGTTTTTGAGTGTGCAGGGATTCCTGGCTTTCCATTGTTGTCAGCCACCTCTGTTCTCTTCTCTTCCTGCCTGATAAAAACCCAGCCAGTGTGTTCGACAAGCACTATTGGGCCTCATTGTTACACTCCCAGGCTGCTGAGGCAACAGTGGGCAGTGCGTGCCTCATTGCACCATGGTCATCTTCATCATTACTATAACTCTGGATGTACCTGGGTTGAGTCCCATAAAGTAGCTGCTTTCAGCTGGTCAGCATTTGCAGTTTTTATGAGGGCTGGTTTGGATAGGGGAGTCTACAGTAATCTGCTCGCACCTAATCCAGTTAAGAATTTATTGGGTTTAAGGCGTTTTTTATTGTCTGAGGTAAAACCTCCTGGTTTCGTTGATCCTTGCTGTTCAAACACTCACATGAACCCTCTCATGCAAGCTCTTTTATGTGTGTGTAGATGTAACACACTTATACAAAAATATACTATAAAAGAGCGTAATACAGTCATATTTATAAATTCATGAATCAACTCAATCTTTTTTAGCATCAAATCGCAGATAGAGATGCAAACTGATTTGCAGCCTTTTTAACGAGAATTTGGATAGCTTCAGATCACTATTCCACTGAGAATGTATCACCTGTCTTCCTTAATATTAGTCTGTGGTAGGAGAATGATTCATTCAAGTGCAGTAAGCAAAAGACTTTTTTCTGTTGTCCTTTAAGGTTTCCTATTAGGTTTTTTGGGTCACTGTCAAAATGACCAACAGATGTAATTAGAGCAAAGTCACTGGCAGCTATAATACCTTCCCCTACCTCAAAGTGCTATGCCTCCTGGTCAGGCCCTTATCTGGTTGAGGTTTTTTTTTTTGAAATACATAGCTCAATGTAAATGGTTGGAGATCTACAAGCTGTGACTCTGCCTAGCCATCTGTGGCAGCAACAATAAACTGCTTGAACTGTCTGAACAAGACAAGAAGAAGCTGTAAGAAATGGTAATGGGTTCCATGTTGATTCTCTCTGATCAGAAATGTATCATTGTCCAGTTAGTGTCTAGACCACAGTGGTCTTTTATGCTTTTTCATGTCATGAAATGTGGAATTCCTGCTGGCCTATGCATACGCAGTAAAAATGGTTCATCAGTTCAACCTAAAAAACTGCTTTGCGTGATAACAAGCAATTGAACTAGATTTTGATTTGATTGAAACAAGGGTAGATTTTTTAGGTTAAACTGACAAACCACTCTTTATAGTGTATATTAATTTAATACATACCAAGATCTCCAGATTTATGCCACATTTCTTTTTCCTTGATTTAATTTACCAATGGTCTCTTATATTTTAGAAAGCTGAGACAGTCAGGGTCCTGAAAATCACAGATTCTGATTCTACAGAAAGTTAGTGTCTTGGCGTGGTAGACAGAAAGTAAATGGAAAGATGAGGTGAGATGAGTCTTCTGGTCCTTGGACTTGATTGCTCACCTTGCAGCCTCGACACAGCCAAGGCATAGCACAGAGAGTCTATGTACTCCATTGCAACTCAGACACAGTTCTGGCTATGAAATCCATACTCAGACTGCAGGCCTAAAGCCCAGGCTCTACTATGAAAACACAGTGCATCTAGCAAACAAGTCTGTGGAGATTCTCCAATGTAAATAGAAGCTTAGGGGGAGTGGAGGGAGCAAGGGCTCAGAAACCCGACGCAAATAGCTCCCATATGTTTTATTTGCATGTAAAGTAGAGGGTGAGAGTGAAAAAGCAGTAAATATCACTGAATGAAGGTGTTGTGTGTGTTATTGTGCACGCTTGCATGTACAGAATATACAAAAAAAGAAGACCTCCTGGAAAAGCTTTCATTTAAATCCATGTGTTTGGATATTAAATCATTTTTCATTCTTGTCATACTCTCAGATGCCACATTGTGTGCAGCTATGACAAAGTGAAATTTGAATGTCCCTCTGTTAGACCTGCCATAACTCATGTGTGTTAAAATAAGATCATAGCCTGTTTTTTAACAGTATTTGACTTTTACAGTGCACTTTTTGGAGTGTGAGAGAACTTTGGATGCAGTGTGTGGCTGGGTTTCATCAGAGCCTCAGTTCAGCTGGGATTGAGTGGATAACACTATTTGATTTCCTCTACCCTCTCATCCTGCATTGATCTACTCAACTTGACACCACCTTCCCCTTGATTTCACAGCAGTAAAACATTTGAGGGCCCACGACTGAACACCTTCATAAGTGTAAGCCAAGATTATTCTGCTGTTCAGTTCCACCAGATGCATCAGCACTACTGGATGACTTTTCTGTCTGGCCTGGATGAGCAGATCTATGAAAGGGGATTAGCAGGGTAGCGACAGGAGGTCGTCCAGAAGCAACTGCCTGTCTGCATGTTTCATAACAGCCCAGTGTATGCCAGCCTACCCTCCCTCCACCCACCCCACACCCCCTACCTCCGAACAGCTCCACAGCAGGACCTCACAAAGCCCCCCCCCCGAACAGCTTGAAAGCTCTCGAGGAAACATGAACTCTCCCTTAAGTGGCCTGGGTGATGCCGACCATGCCGAAGGGTAGAGCTCTAATGAAATGCCTGGAAGCAGATGTTCTGAGCCACACGCACAGCTATCCAAGATGAGTGAAATTCTGGCATCTGTTCATGGTCTGGTCCTTAATTAATTTATGATGCAACAAGCCCCTGAACCAAAACAGTCCTTAGGGACATGTGGAATGCAGTAAGCCTTTAAAAAATGTTGCTTTTGTAATTCGCAAATGTGGCTTTTTTAAATAGGCGTGACATAAGTACAAAGAAGGATGTTGCAATACAGAAACACAGAAAGGAAATGTGTAGCAGAAAGAAGAGTTTACTGTCTGCCTCTTTGTTGTACACAGCGGCATAAACAGGGCAAGAGATAGCCTTATTCTTGGTATGTCAGCAGGTGTGATCATGTTTCAGTTCACCGGTAGTGCTGCTGGTGGCTCGTGATGACAGCTCATATTTACTGAAAACAAAAGCCATAGACAAGCAGATTCTCCCATCGAACAAACAAGAGAGCTAATCCCTAATGACAACTGTTTGACCTATGTAGTTATGACATTATTGTATCAGCGTTTCATTAAAGTGTCATTGTTAAATGGTGCTTCTAGTGCATTATGTGGCGGTGATTAGCATTAGTCTTTTAACCCTGCAATGTTTTCACCAGTATCCAATCAAAATCCACATGTCAACAATACTTACGTAATACATAAGACCTACCAACTGAAGCTCTGTTTGCAGCCTAAATGGACACAACAAAAGAAACGAGAACAAAGAAACAAAGGAAACAAAAATTCTCAGAAACAGAACTAAGGGAAGGGAAGAAGGGAAGAAGTGCTGGTCAATATTAGTAAGTTGTTTGGTAAAGATAATTTTAACTTTTAATCAAGAAATGAAATTTCTTTATGAGAAAATGTTGTTTTTACTATAACAATAACTTGTATAAAAATGAATTGAATACCATCTTAAAATTCACTTTTTAATTGTATGAATTATATTTTAGTTTGTTGGATTTCATTTTTTATTGCTAATGATTCAAGCCTTTTTCATTGTAATTGCAGCAACAAATTTTTGCTAGCATGAATTAAAGTTTAAAGTTGTTATTTTTTAAAAATACAATAAAAATTAAATGAACATGCAGAAATTCTAATTGCTATGGCAAGCTGTTTTAGCTTTTTTCTTGGTCAATTCACACATTTGAAAATTAAATTTCAACTAGAAAATTTTAATACTTAACATCAGGAATTTATTTCGCACACAAAAAAAATGAAAAGTCCACAAATAAATATTAAATGTTGACTAGTTAAAATTCAGTTTCTACTTAGTTGACTTAGTTTTACTTACTCAGTTTTACTTAATAATAATTAGTAAAAATGTAAATGGTAAAATCCTTTGTAAAATGTAAAATGTAAAATCCTTTGTAAAAATCCATTGTAAATTGAAAAACAGGATTAAAAGCTAAAACTACTTGCAATAAAATCAATTCAAATGTGTTTTAGAATGTCAACATGTCAGTTTACTCTTCACTTATTTGGATTACAAGCTAAACCTACTTTCTATACACTGGAGAAGGATTTGCGAAGAAACATAGAATTTGATGCAGGAAGAAGAGGCCATTTTAGTCAAGTCACGTTTGCCAATCTGAAATCTGTCTCAAGTGAGTCTTCTTCCTCCTCATGTTCTCCTACAAAAGCAGTTAGAAAGTTTGCCATAGTGCTTCATCCATACAGATCACATCAGCTTCTAACAGGGAAAACTGCTGTCAAAGTGGCTCAGCCATTATTTTTTGCAGCATTGTGTCATGTTATGAACCACTACCAGCATTTGTAAATAAAGTAAATGTGCAGCCACAGCTCACATTGCATGAGCGGTAAAACATGCCAGTACTTTTCATTTATGAATGAACAAAACTGTTACCGCTACACTATTCGATCCTAACTTCATAGTAAATCTGCTGGTGTGGTTTTTGAAGGTTTTAGATTGCATTCAACCACAAGAGCATTAGTGAGGGCATGTACTGATGATGGATGAAAGCTCTGGATCACAAACTCTGCTCCAACACATCACAAATCTATTTGACTCCATCACTCCAGCGAATGCAGCTCCACTGCTCCACAGCCCAGTGCTGGAGGGCTTTATACCCCTCTATTCTAGCCAACAGGATGCATTGAGCATGATGAACTTAGGATCATGTGTGGCTGCCTCAGAGTGTCCGATTCTATGGGCATTGCTGTGTGTTTACAGTGGATTGCCTATGTCAGCAATGGGTGCACATTAAAGTAGCTGAATTCACTAATTAGAAGGTGGCTGGAAACTTTTGGACACATAACGTATATATACTGGATGAGAAAAAAAAATCCTATGAGTAAAAGCCTGATAGTGACTGAAAGGGTAGTGAACTGAAGACTTGACCAGTGAAAGCCCTGAGGGATGTTTCTACCTGCCGCTGTGTCTAATAGCCACACTGAAGCCTCCTGATGTACATAAAGGTCATTTTTTTCTGCTTAGTTGATATTACTCTTACCTCAAAGCCTCAATTGTTGAAGACTTTTTATAGTCAGTAGTAACAGAGTACTTGTCCTCTTTGGTTCCTCTTAAGCCACTGAAAGTTTAAGCAGTTCCAGAAAAGTTTCATTTTTGTGACCAGTGGTAAAAAGTTGTAAAACTACTATAGTATAATAATGTACTTTTAGTCTTTGTTTAAAAATCCAAATGCAAAGTAAGAAATAATTTTTTTATGCTGTGTCAAATCACACTGACTATTCCCAAGTAAAGTGCTACATCTTCTATCTGTAGTGTTTGGAAGTGTTCCATGCACCGTCTCTGGAAATACAGCTAATAATTTGTAACAAGTCTCAGTGTGAAACCCTATCACCTTTAAACAGTGCTGGTGAAACCCAACAGTGAAGAATATTTCCAATATGCCCATAATGATAACATAATTGAATTGTCTTGAGATATGTGCCAGCGCCACTCCATTAAATAAGTAATTAAATGTATCTATTTATGTACCAGCATTTGTTTACCTGAGATTATTGGAGAGACACTGGCCCATAAGCAGTGCATGCTTGCTTTAAGACCTTAGTGAGGGTCTTAGAGTCTGTGTGCTGTCGTTTTGTGCTCAGATCTGGCTCTCATTAAGAGCATTGAGGCCTGTGGGGTTCCTCTGGGTTTCTGGCATGTTGCCTACTCCCTGTAGCCTCACATCCATAGGAGAGCTTGCCAAATGTGTGTGTGTGCATGTGTGTGTTTTAATTCATCTGAACAGAACAGTCTTTTACTATTCGGTTTTAGAAAAAATGATAATGTTTTCAATTGCTTGCTATTGTTATGAAAACAGATAGGCTTTTAGATGGGATGGATATCTGTAGCGCTGCATGCACTCTTCGCTCCATAACCAGCAGATGGGAATGAGGCCCTCCATAGAAGTGTGGTTCAATTGTACAAGAGTATAATTGCACTGTTAACGCCTCACAAGACCGTCCTGTAACGGCAGGGATACAGCAGTGGGTCTGGATGCCCGGAGCTCAGAACATTCCACATAGCACTTTAACGAGGGCTTGCGGCCCTTAGTGAAGTTAGCTTAAATGTCACTCTGCAGCTTTGGCACTATGCTGATGGAGTCATATGAACAGTGTCCTCTCCTCACCCTGCTGTGATCTCTCACCATGCTGACTCTAACAATTGGAAGGTCTTTTCAATTTAAATGAAGTAGACCTACCCTTTGCTCCAGCACAAATGTTGATATCTGAATAAATACAATTTTGATGAGCTGATGTTTTTGGACAAAGCCTCCCAAAGAGCAAAGTTTTAGAGCATCAGTGGTGGAAAGCTTCAGTTGATGTATGAGCAATACAAGGAAGCCTATTGTTATGTGTGTGTGTGTGTGTAGGATAAACGATTTTTATGCAGGATGATGAAGAGAGAAGGAGGAAGAAATTGCTCTCTTCTGGTTGGCTTATGTTTACATCTACATCTTTCAATTTAAAGTCCATGGGAGTAACCGCATCCTCCTGAACAAACAACTGCAGAATGTGGACAGGGAAGAAAATTATTATAGCTCATTATAGCATGTGCCATTATAAGAACTAGACACTGCTGGCTGAGGAATATGAACCATTTAGATGAATATACAGCTTGCTGCTCAAATAATGACTGACCCTTAGACCGCCTGTGTGTGTCTTGTAGAGAAAATAAAGTCAGAGCCATCAGTGCAGTGGGAACCGTGATATGAGAGTCAATTACCTTCTGTGGTCCTATTGTGTTATGTCTTGGTAAATTGGCCAATTGTTAGATTTCGCCGAGAGCTCCTTGCTCTTAACAAGAATAGATGTGCCAACTCTGTATTGATTTTGCCTGTTTATTTGAAATAGCCCCACGGCGCACTTCTGTACAGCACCTTGAAAATTAAACCAAACCAGAGCTCCTGTTAGAGGACTGAGGGACGGCATGAATGTGTTTTTTTCATGCTTTCATTTCAGAATACAGAAACATTGCTTTAGTGAGGTGTTTTACATATGCAGGAAATGAGTGGTGTCAGTGTCAGACCATTTAAGTGCAACTGTCTGTAGCGGCCATAAAAGGGGCATTAATGTGGAGGTATTGGCCTCTGTTGTGTGCCGGCCACAGCTCTGATCAGCAGTTTCCTGATGTCACAGAGTGTTTAGAGCTGAAAACCAACACTGTGAAAGCACCAGTGTGCTCATCTGTTCTCAGTACTTCTCTCCTCCACTCCAAAGGAATCTATTTGAATGTAACTTGCATTCTTGCCGGTAGTAGGGTTTGTGTGTGTGTGTGTGAAGAACGCATGCAAACCTTTTCCTCTCATGTTTTATCTGTCATTTTAAATGCGCTGTCTTGAACTCGCTCGCCAGGAATGGAGGAGTTCTTCTGGCACAGCATAAAAGACGGCGGAAACTTTGCACCACCCATCTCAATGAAGTCTATGCCTCCGACACTGCCTGGATCACCTTCGTCCCCAAAGACATTGCGTCCTTTTGTCTTCTTCCAGCAGAATTGGAAACGATAGTGTTGATCCTGGCTGTTCTGTTTTGTTTTGGCAATGAGCTAAGCTGCATTTCTAGCTCTGGGCTTGTGCGTGCTCAAGTGTCCCTCTCTGCCTTTGGGTTGTTTGTGTTGGTCTGCATGGTCAGAAATGAAAAGCTCCAGCAGGCTGAGGGGAAAAGATCTCTCCTTAAACTGGAGCTGTGTTGTAGGGCCTCTTTTTGCATGCAGTCTTAATGGAGCAGAAATAGGCCCCACCACCTCCTCCCATCCAGCACCTCAAGCACCAGCGGACTTGAGACGCCATGGGGCCGCTTGATCAGATAACACCAACACTGACGCAGCATGTACTGTCTACTGGCCTAACTCACACAGTGAAAGGTGGCTACGCATACACAAACGTGCACATTGATAATTTTGCAGCAGTTGCTGCCTCAGCCTGTATGGCAGCCCCTTAGCGGTACTCATAAAAAGCTGTCAAAAAAGAGCTCTTTAGAGTAGTGCCATAGAAAAAGAACATTGTTTAAATCACCTATAACCTGGTATAAGATCTGTACCAATTAAAGGTTTTTTTCCTAGAATTGTATGTTCAAGCCAAAAACCATGTAGTGTCAGTCAGCTGACAAGCTGCCTTTAAACCATTTTAGACAGACAACATTATGAAAAAGAAATGTTTGCTGCAGTTACTCATGACATCAGATAAGACTGAATGACATGTCCCAGACAGAAAGAAAGTCTATTTCTAGACATGTGTTTTTGGTTTCAATGCAGAACGTCTGCCCAAGAATCCTTTGCTATTGCCCAAGCTTGGCCTCACTCCATTTGGCCGTGCATTCAAAGGTGTTGCCTCTTGGCACACTATCACATACTTTTCCAGCATCACCTGTTGCTGTCAAAATGAATCAGATTCCTCTTGAATAAACTCTATCATTTTTTCCCATCTTCATAGTATGTATATTTGCTGTAACAGCCCTGCTCTTTTAAGCAGATGTGTACAAGAACAGGCTGTTGAACGTAGATAATGTTCTTCAATAAACTCTGTACAGTTAGGAATACTTAGTAGTGATAAATACGTATTCATTTAATACACGTTTATCGAAAAAATCCCACTGATTTGGAGAAGAAGGAATGCAATAGATGTGAAAGTTTTCTCTGGTAAGCTTTTATGAAAACAGCCATTGAAAATACTGAGTTATGCTTCTTGTTATCTAAATGATAATGATATCTAAAAGTTCCCTTTATGTTCCAGAGCTCTATATGAATCCATGCCTTTCCACGGTGATTGTTATCAGTGAAGCCCTTCTTTTTCTCTGGGACTCATTACATCTACCCACCAGGGTGATTTTTACAAGGAATCTGCTCCTGTATGAACTTGCATGCACATTGTGGTGCACCAAAATGAGGGCAGTAAAACAACCGACATTTTACCACCCATTTGCACATTACCAGAAAGCAAGAAAACCTCCATATGGTTCCACGGTCGTATCACATGTCATATTTACACAGCGCACACTCAAAGCTTTTGAAATGGCTCAGGCACAGAAGAGGACCACGTCGTTGATGAAGGTGGGGGAGTAAATCATTTGCAGTCCAATTCGACTTGCATTGGATTCTGTTTTCTATAACAGGAACGTTTCAGTGAGCCTATGGATATATAAGCTACAACATCAGTCACGCATTGAGGAGACAAACCTGTTTTTAAGGAGAATCAACCATAACATTGAGTAGTAAATGTATTCTGTGGTGGTATAAAGCAAGAGCAGCAATGGCAGAGTAATATACTGACACACCCATTAGAATCTGACAGTAGCTCTGTCTGGAATCAGTTTCTTTTTTTAAGAGAGAGAAGAAAAAAAAAAAAGCACAGGCACCTACCCTGCCTCTTCTAGGAGAAAATGTCTCAGAGGTTTTCCCCACTTCATCATAAATTCTCTGGCTTGCAATAACCCTGTCCTCTGGCTTCTCATCAGATGTTTTCTCTCGACTGCTGCTTGGTCTTTTTGGACAAACACAGAACTGTACTTTTATGTAACCACTCTTTGAAATTAAGCAGAAAGGAGAAAGTGAAAAGTACATCAGTTTGTTTCTTTGGCTTAGAAAGTCAGAGTGAGCTGCCGAGAGGGCAGGGTGCTTCGGGGGAAATTCCACCAAAAACAACATTAAATGTGTTTTTGCACATTTCCTAACATCTCCTCACAAACTCTGGGACCAGACAAACTGTTTCTGACATGCCTACAGCTGTCAGCGATGCTTTTACTGCTCCAACCCTTCAACCCCATTGCAGCTCAAGCAGACGTTGTTCGATTGTTGGCATGGAAAATGGGGACTGATTCCATAGCTTTTGTAGATTCCATATATCATCTATTGACTAGAACACTGATTTTACACTTCTTGTGAAGTTGTTTGGTTTCATGCACGTATTTCTAAACTAACATGCATGTAGACATGATTGTCTTTGGTCAGTTTACCCACATACTTGCTCTCTGTGAAGTTATCTGATTTGATATCATTGTAAATGCAGGGTGACTCACTTTTCTTAGCTTGTTATCACTGGCAAATAATAGGCCTAGGATCCAGCACAGCAGAACTGATTATGGATTGTAGATTGTGGATTATATCCAACAAAAAGATATAAATAAGTTTGTAGTAAATGGAAACTTTATCCAAAATTCTAATGTTAATAGTGAATGAAAGCTAGGGGCCAGTTGAGATTATGCGAACATGCTAACTGGTCCCCAATAGCTGAGATTTTAGTGCTACCCATGGTAGCATTTTATGGTAGGCTACCTTTTAAAAATTATTTGCTGTTGTAATAAAAAAAAAACAGTTTGCCAAGCAATTTTGAGGTAATGAAGGAATTACAAAGGAATTTACAAAAATCACAGATTATGTTGTCTTAGCCCAGGGGTCGGCAACATGTGACTCTTTTGCGGCTCCACAGCAGAGTTATATTTTTAGGTAAAAATAAAATAATCCTCCTTTGCAGTAAAATAAAGCTCTGCTGATCATTTTAACACAGTTTTAACAATAAATGGTCTTACAGCTGCTAATTCACCAACCTATATATATGGAAAATCCAAACAAGAAGCTGAAAATTGAGAAGCTGACTTCAGCTTCATAAAAAGTCAAACGTTGAGAGACATTTTACACTAAACTATTTTACTTTTGTTTCCTGCCAGAGATTTGAGAAAAGCGGCTATAGTTGTGCTAAAACTTAAAGCAGAGCAAAGTAAGTTTGTGTTTTTGTTTACGTTATGTTTTTAGCCTAGACTAGTACAGCCAAGAGGATAAAATTGACTTATTCTACAACATTTTTTGATTTAATTTAGCTAATTATTATCCATTCATTTTGAATATAGAGTCCACTACACATTTTTTGACCCATTTCATCGACTTAAACGTCAAAGCTATTAAGCCATCATAAATCATACAAATTCTTTTATAAGAATAACACGCAGAAGATGAGTTGTTGAGTTGAAAAAAACATGGCATACACATCAAGGTTACTGTGTGGGTGTGAATGAGTGGGAGATAAAGACCAAGGAGGACAGAGAGAGAGAGAGAGAAAGAGAGCACACATTAAATTACGTATTGATAGAGAGTGGAGTGCGCTGATCTTTTCTCCAATGGATCTAGGTCAGATTAATCATTAGCCACGTTCTTCTGCATAGTCTCCTCTCGCAGTGCTTGACCCCTTCTCCTCCCTCACAGCCAAAGAAAACAGCACTATAGACACCTACAGACCTCATGAACTGAAACTTTCAAATACTAACATCCATCTTTACACACCATTCAACTCAAAGTTGAGTGGGGCTCATGTCTTGTTTGAGTGCCTTCATGTCATCGAAATCTGGAGCATGTCGAAATTCACAGACGTTATCAGAAACTGACCTGTCAAACAACAACTGTGAGCTAAAGTATGTGTTAATGTTGTGTTTTCAGTCAGTTGACTGTTGGCTGCTGTACCGTGAGGAATTATATTACTTCATACCGTAACTGTAGTAATGTTTCAGATGTGCAGTGAAGAGTGCATAAAAGTGTGATTGATGGAGCCGGTGGAGGCAGGTTGTGTGTGTGTGTGTGTGTTGGGGACATTTTTTCAGTATATGTTCTAGGGAAACCGCAGAAAACAGGTGCAGGGTTAAACTACAATGTCAAAAACAACCGAATGGTCCTTAAAGTGCTTTTTACAAAATTTTCATTTAATTTTTTAAAACTGAAAGGGCAAAAACATTTGTTTGAATTGATATGGGACACATGTATGAACCCGTGTCCTGACAAAACTCTGTGTATAAGTGAGTGAGTGTGTGTGTGTGTGTGTGGGCTGAGTTTCTGTACGCAGGCCCCACTGTAGGCCTCTTCTGCTCGGAGGCCCTGCTAATCTCCATTGTTCCTCTGGTGGCTATTCTCGAAGAGAACCATCCATATGAACACACACACACACACACACACACACACACGCATACACACACACACACACACACACACACACACACAAACTTCCATCTCAAAACAAACACACACTCATGTTTCTTGCTCAAAACTGCCGCAGTAGATACTTCTCCAACTTTTCACACAGAAACAAAAACAAACCACTGAATTAATGACTCAGCCTCTTACAGCCCTGTACTACAGCAGAGACAGCTGTGCAGAGTTTGCTCAATGTGGAGTTCGACCTTCCACACAGGTCTCCCTGCATTAGGCAGCTTTTTACACTGAGGCTCTGCTGAGGTAGCTGCTTGTTTTTGGATGACTAGTTTTATGAGGGTGCTCGAGTCACTGGAGCATAGAGAGGCTGTTGAATTTGGCATTAGTGCGATGATCAGCCTGTTTCTCTTTACTGGAGTCGCTCTTCATGGCATAGATTTTCACTCAGGCTGCACCTAAAAGCTTGAGCATGTGGGCTGTGTTGTTAAATGCTTGTGTGCATAAGATTTGTCAGTGTGTCTAAGGTTCTATCTGTGAAGAAAAACTGTGCAAAAATGAGAGACCACCTTTTATTTATTTTGGACTCATCCCAGAGTGCAGACCTCAACGTCACTGAATGTGTTTGGGATAATTCGGATCGTAAGAAGCAGAAAATGCAACCAGGTTCTAAGACTGAACTTTGGAGGCATGGAAAAATATCTCTGCAGATTTCTTTAAAAAACTGAAAGCAAGTCTTCTGAAAAGAATGGAAGCTGCAATAACAGCAGACACACGACATACTCAACCATTTGCTATATTTAGGTGCTGAAACTCTTTTTTTTTTTTTCCCCTGACGCTGAAAAATTAATAACTTGTACTTATTGGACATTCTGACTGGAAAATAATAAGTTGATAAGTTGGTCTCTGAATTTTGTACAGTCCTATTAAGAAGTGTGTGTGTATCTCCTCTGTCATATATCAAAATTAGCACCAGCCATTGAAAATGCCTGCTACTCTTTTAATTGTATGAACATTCTATGATGAATGAAATGATGAATGGACCAATGTTTTTCCTTCTCCTGTAAACATTCTCCATAAGGAGAAGAGACATGGGCTGACCACTAGGCCTGTGTTCATCTCAACTGGAAGTAGGGGGAGGGGGCTTTTATTTGATGAGATCATTTGCTGAGGTGGGGCCCATATGGAGAGGGGCTGGAATGAATTAGAAGTCTGTTGTTACACCTCGCCCACATTACCCTTCTCTGCCAAAGAACGTGGCTCGCAAGTGAAGTCCTGGTCATGGCCGCACTACGACCTTTTTTGGCAGCCGTGACAGACAGCAATATCGAGACAACACAGACTACAAAAACATGCATTGCACAAATTTGAACAGTTGACGTCTCCTGGATGTTACATAAGCGTTCCCTTTGCTTCGTGTTTCCTTTCCATCCAGCATCTAGCAGCCGCTGATTGCAGTCGCATGTGCTAATGGGTTGCTGAGCTTTGTTTTTCACCTAAGGAGACCAGATAGCACTTAGATCAGACAGCAGCGCTCAGCACAATTTCCGCCAACTCATTAAAACGGCTACATATGTGTGCTGCTGTATATGTAGTGCATTAAAGAGGGGTTTGCATGTGGATGCAAGCATTTGCATGCCTATAACATGTGCTTGCCAGGCCCACATAATCTGCTCACAAATGTATTTATTTTTACTAAATGATCAATGAATAAATGAATTAAATGATCAACTATTCAGTTAATATTTTAAATAAAAACCAATGATGGAAAACCTAAAACTATACAATAGACTTCTGAAATTTAGTGTCATTCTGTGGTCGGCCCTATGCCCATATTGGGAACTCCAGGTCTGCTGGTTTTCTCAAGGACAGAAATGAATGATGTTTTTGCCGCTGTCGCGTCCTAGAAAACTGAAATGCCCCAAAGCTGTTTTGTTCTGTGTACATTTTATGCCCGAGTGTCACTGGATCCTCTAAATTAAGAGGTCGTTTAGCAGTCAAAATATGAATAATGTTACATACATGCTACAACAAGCTACACTTCTGCACTGTGAAATGACATCGCATGAAAGCAAGTCTACTATTAAACCAACACCAGCTACTCAAACTGTAGCCTAAAACTGCCAAAGCCTCTAAACTACCACATTTGACAGAGCTTGCTTGTTTGTGTGGGGTATTTTGGTGAGGTTACCAGTCTTATGCTGTCAGTTCAGCAGTGTTAGCTTGCATGTAGCAGAACTTGTATTTTCCAAAATGCTGTTCATTTCTGTCATAGTGAAAACCAACCTAGACCTGGAGTCCCTAATATAGACATGATGCAGACTACAGATTGATGACACAACTTCAGAGGTCTATTGGATTAACATAATACGACTGAAGATGACACACAACTTTATCTACAGTGTCCTTGACAGCCTTGTGGCAGAAGCTTTATCATTGCTAGAAAACAGTCGCCAAGTTAGTTTAGCTAGACAAAGTAACTTCAGCTGATAATTGAGAGTGGTAAATAGCAGCAATATGCCATTAATCCAGCCACAGTGAGGTTTATTTTGTACTAATGTTGTACTCAAGACTGCTAGTCCAAGTCAAGATCAAGGCCAGGATACAATAAGTCAAGACCAAGACTTTTAGTAGTCAAGTCTGAGTCAAGACCAAGACCAGCAGTGGCCAAGACAAAGACTAAAACCAGATTAAGATTTTTTTCAGATGATATACACACATATAGAATTAATAAATAATATATATAACCTAAACATAATTCATTATTATTATATTATAGTCTTAGTTAAATGTTGCATTGTAACTGGAAGGTTTTGTTTGACTTTCAATATGCCATTAATCCAGCCACAGTGGTAAGGTTCCTTTCTTTTCTTTCGGTTACCCAGATGGAGGCGTCACACTCAGCTGGTCTCACCAACAATTTCACATTCCTTACCCCAAGACCTAGAAAAGGCCAAGTCCAAATGAGGACAAACCCATGAATGGAATCAAGCGCTACAAAACTATTTTGTCCAATACATTTTTTCTCTGTATCATATAAAAATTAAGGTCAATGATGCTGGCTTATAAACAGGATCATAAAAGTGCTATGTTCAACAATCATGTCTAAAAATCCTTGACAAATACTGATGCTAGACTCTACAAATTCACTACAAATATTTAAAATGCGATGATAGACTAGTAGAGACAATATCAATAATAAAAGCACTTTGCCCACCCGACAAGGACAAGATGGAGTCTGTGCTTGTTATAAAAAAGAAAAAAACGTGGGGACCACTGAGTTAGAGTGTTTACAGAGAAGCCGTGGCTTCCATTTCGCTGCTTTGGAGCAAACCTGTCACTGCAGTACAAGAGGGCTGACACAGAAGATTTGTTTCAGAAGGAGAACAATAGCCAGAGCCTGGCTTCTCCTCCTCCTGCTGCATCAGATAAGGCCGAGCTCTGAAAACAGAAGGCGCGGTAAGCTGAGCATTCCTCCACAGTCGTCACATAAGGAGGCCTTTGTGTGCCTCTGCGTTTTCGGTGGCCTCTACTGGATCAGGTCGTGGTGTAGCTGGTAGTGGAGGATGCATGCTGTTTATTAGATTGAAGGAGGCCACAGTCTCCTGGCTCTAATTGGATCACACGGGAAGAGGATTCGATTAAAGCCATATATTCACCCATTAATAGAAGTCTTCCCCCCCGGGGCAGGAAGGACCACCCAGTGGTAAAAAACTACAGCAGTGATCTGGCAGGCACTGGCACAGCCTTTCTCCTCACAAACTCAGCGCAGCCTGCCAGGCCATTCATAACAGATAGTGGTTTAAAAAAGAAAGCCAGGAACAGTAAAATGATCTGATCTTGATTTACTTATCACGAAAAGTCTTTTTTTTAAAGAACCACAAGTGCATCAGAGTGCAATAAAAGCTGATATGGTGTAGTGTCCTGATAGGAATGACTGTGGCTGATCATATGATAATTGGTTTATTGTCACCATAAGCTTTTATGAGTAGTTATTTGGCAATCCGCAACCCTGCCATTTGCTTGCTTAAGTGCATACCTTCTCTAGAAAACACTGCAGTGTTTACTGTCATTGGCACCTCTATTAAAGATGTCAGATGCCCTTTTCCATGTGCTCCCTTTTCTCTCAGCAGTGCTAACAGTGTTATTCTGGGAAAAGGAGAACAGCGGAAGCCTATCGTAACTATGACAACATAGCACTCCTACGTCATTTCTCGTCATTTGCTAGCAGCAAAACAAGCTGTTGAGTCTTCACGGCTTTATCTGCACTCACTTAATGCCAGCCATGATTTCATGTCATGTTCTTGCGCTGATGTCTTCGCATGTGTAAATATGTGTAGTATGTGTAATTATGTCTATTTATAATATGTATAATATCTAGGCAAGGCAAGTTCTTTTATATAGCACATTTTCTACACAATTAAGTGTGCCTTACATAAATAAAAGCAAAAAAGAACATCAAAAGAATAAGACATAGTGCTTAAGAATGAAAAACATAAGATAAAAATCTTCACAAACATAATACCAAAGTACACAAACTAGAATAAAAACATAAAATAAAGGATTTAATTTTTATTAAATCTAGTTTATTAAGGGTGAGTACGGTAAGAATGGAGTGCAAGTTATGGAGCTCAATCATAGGCACGTGAAAAGAGGAAAGTTTTTAACTTGGATTTAAAAATGGCTAAGATCTAAGATCTCCAGGCAGTTTGTTCCAGTTGTATGCAGCATTACAGCTTAATGCTGCTTCACCATGTTTAGTTTGGACTCTGGACTCAACTGTCTGACCTGAGTTCATGGATTTAAAAGACCTACTCGGTTTTTGTTCTCTGAATATATTAGAGATGTATTCTGGGCCGAAACCATTCAGTGATTTATAGACTAGTAGCAGCACTTTAAAATCTGTCCTGTAACTAACTTAAAGTCAGCGTAAAGATTTTAGAACTGGAGTAAAGTGCTCTGTTCTTTTAGTCCTTGTTGAACTGTTGCAGCAGCATTCTAAATGAGCTCCAGCTGTTTAATGGTCTTTTTGGGAAGTCCAGTTAAGAGCCCATCACAGTAGTCCACCCTACTGGAGATAAAAGCATGGATCAGCTTATCTAGGTCTTTTTGGGACACCAAAAGGGACACCACTTTTTATTCTGGCTATATTTTTGACACTGGTAGAAGGATGTTTTGGCTTTAATATGGCTGGTGAAGGTGAGATCTAAGCCCTATTAGAACGCCAAGATTTCAGTCTTAGTCTTAGGTTTTTAGAGCCCGAGAATTGAGGTGTTTACTAATACCAATTCTCTCCTCTTTGTTGCCAAATAATACCTGTTTTGACCTTATTTAATTGTAGAAAATTAAGTGGATCATCCTATTTGGCTCATCCAGTTATTATGCTGTTGTCATCCAGTAAGACAGCCAGATGTATCATCTGCCATCATCTGCCGAACTACGGCAATGTTATTGTTCTGTAGAATTTGGCCCAAAGGCAGCCTGTGGAGTTTGACAGAAGAGGTCTGAGAACTGATCCCTCAGGGATTCCACATGTCATAGCCACCCTATCAAATTCATAACTGCCAATGACAATGTAACTCTGTCTTCCAAATAAGACCTGAACCAATTCTATGATCTAAAGTGTCAAATGCAGCACTGAAATGTAAAACTAGTAAAACCAGAACTGATATTTTACCTGAATCAGTATTCAGCAGTATATCATTTGTGCAGTGTCTAGTGTTATTTCACTTGAATTTCACATGTGCATAATGAAAAATGTATTAATGATCACATTTTTAGATACTTCATGTTATTTTCACACATTTGTTCCACATGTGAACTTTACATATGTAATGCACATTTTCATTTTTCATATTCTACATATTATGCATCCAAACGTTTGTAGACACCATATTTGGGTGGTAAAGGCTTTATATGGAACAGTGTTTCATAACCAGGATAAAAAAAACAGATAAATGTATTTAGTTACGGTTACAGTAATAAAGACAGTAATCAGATTACAGAAAGATTATAAAAATAGGGTGATTACTGGCAGGATTACATTAATAGCACTCTTAAATAGCACTCTTGGTGATTTTCCTAAACATTCACTTTGTAAGTAACCTTTGTTTGTTCCAATATAACACTAATTTCCGTTAGCATTTATATTGAATTTGTATCATTTTATGTTAATGGCAAGCTTTATGGTATACATTAAGGCAGCTGTGGTTCAAATACAAATTCAGAGCTTGTAAGGCATTCACATGTATTCTTTCATTTGTATGTTGCAACTTTACAGTAAATCAGTAAATATTTCAAGTTAAAGCCTACCTTTATTAATGGTGCCTGTTTCCTCTCTTTCAGTGATGCACACAATAGTACACTCTTCTAGAGAGCTAGAGACATAAACATTTCAGGCATATGTGGTTTAACATACTACCAGTAGACCTGCAAAATGATGACTCACAGAATTCATAATGCACAATTTGTCATTATTTTTCCATATTGATGGAAAATGTATTTTTAAAAAATCACGTTTTTGGATACTTCATGTGTATTCGATACTTTTGTGTGTATTGTCACATTTGCTCTAGATCTGACCATTCTACTGAAAATGAAATCAATGACTGTGTGAGACATATATCAGCTTATTAAGTCCTCACTTTCTTTGTGGTTTAACATTACACACTTATTAAAAAAAGATAAGAAAGTATAGATTTCTTCTTTTTTTTATTTATTTCAAACTACACTTCTTATTTGAATACCTAAATAATAAAGTATTGCATGATATTTTCAAATGGGCATACACACAGCACATTCCTTAAATGTTCTAATACCTTGGATTAGGTTACAGATTACATTTTTAAACAGGTAATTTAATTTAGGTATATTTATAGCATTTGGCAAACACTCTTATCCAAAGCGACTTACGTGTTACAGATGTCTTCAAATGTAGCGTTAGGAGCCTTGCCCAAGGACTTCATTCACATCTTCCTTTGTTGGCTATGTCTTCAGTTTTTAAATTCGGGATTCGGATATATATTAATTTTTTTTTGATTAAATGTAGTCTATCAATAAAGGCAAACTACAAAATACTACTATATTCGGGGTTCTTGGGAGAAACTGATACGACTCAAGGTTACGGTCCATAACACAGCTATATTTTTAATTTGCTGAAAACAGCACCAAACATGGCGAGAAAAAAACATAGCCTCTCCTCTCAATAGCTAGAAAACACAGCCCTCTGCTCCACTCTGGAAAGCCCACCACTCCACCCACATTTAGGCTCTTCAACATAAAAGTCTTTGTACAAATGAACCTGAAACAGCCCAACATAAACAGTTCTTCTCTTGAAAAAAAACTGAACCACGTACAATGCAGTGTGGCGACGCCACAATACATTTTGTCAGCATTTTCTTGTACCATATAATTGCCGTGAACTGCGGGTTAACCCATGCATGCACTGTGCTTTAGCCTTTAGCTTGCTGCTAAGAGAGGTTAGCAGGCCTGGTAAATGGAGAAAAGCCACGCTGTGAGCGCCATGGCATCAACGAGGAAAACAGCTAGCCTGGAGACTTGGATTTTACAGCAGACTTTCTGAACAACTTTCTCAATGTTTCTCACTGTTCATCAATGTTTCTTCTGAAATCAAGGGTACTAATATAGATTTTGTCCCCCCTTTACTCTTCTAGTGAGGCTTTACAGTGTTAGTGAGGTCAGGTACTGATTTTGGACTATTAGTTCTGGATCACAAACGCCACTTCAACTCATCCTGAAGGTACTGGATGGAGCTCCATCACTCCAGAGAACATGAGCTTCATATCCCTCTAGCCAATGTTTGGCATTGGGCATGGTGACCTGGGGCTCATGTGTGGCTGCTCCAGAGTGCCCCATTGTATAGGAAATACTTTTCTTATGGATATTTTACAAGCTGTGTGTGTAATAAACTCACATAATGCCACAGCTGTACTTACATTACATTTGCAAAACATGATTCCATGCAGTTACAGGGCAAAACATGTCATATGAGATCACATCATTTGCATGATGTCACATATTTACTTGTTAAAACATATAAGCACATGTGAATATGTGGTCTTTCTGTAAGGGTAGAATGAGAAGCATAAGCAAGCTCTATACTTTTTCACTGCACTATAGGACCACATTAATTGCCTCACATCTTGAGTCACTGATGTCATTGTCGTAATAGTCTATTTCTGATTCAGTTTCATTACTTTCAAAACGTTTACTCATGAGAGGAATGTTGTTTTTTCCCCTCTTTCACAATCATACCGGATCAACAACAAAATGTGGAAATATTTTCCTCCATTGTGGAATGATTTTTTTTTTATTTTTCTTTTGTCTTCGCATTGTGTGAAGCTATATTAGTTATTGCTGAAAGCCAGCCAAAGGAATATTAAATCATTGTGTCAAATGTTTCCTTGCCAAGTGACTCAGAACATTTTGGCAGTGAGTGCAAAGGAGCTGGACCCTACAAAAATTGGCCACGTTCAGCCCCAAAATATTTGTGCCGGATTACACGCAATCAGTACGAAATGATTTAAGCTCTTTTGCGTGAGCGTTATGGACACCCCTGATCATTATTCCCTCATCAAGAGCACAATATGGAACACTATTATAGGGAACAGGATTGGAGTTTCAAGTAAACAATTTCGTATGCTAACGCTATGTGGATTTGTTCATCCTTCTGTGACAGCAGTTACATTTTTTGCATGCAGTAGTGTATCATTGGCATTCTGGGTCCATTGGCATCCATTCTTTACAGACTACATTGTAAAAATGAATCTTTAAAAAAAATTGTAAAAGTCAGGCAGCAGGGGTGCCAGACAAAACCTGTAAATTGACAGTTAACGTAAGTTTTCTCAGTCTTAGACACTTAAGCACATTGTTTAAAACTGTTGGCAATAAGAGTGTTTTGCATGTTGCCGCTATGTATTTTGATGGGCACCGTTCTCCTGACATCTGCCAAACTCAGATTTGTCCATCAGTTTGCCAGATAGAGAAGTGTGATTCATCACTCCAGAGACAACATTTCCTCTGCTCCAGAGTCTGGTGGCGGCATGCTTTACTCGACTCCAGTTGACTGCAGGCATTGATCATAGTGATCTTAGGCTTGTATGCAGCTGCTTGGCCATGGAAACCCATTTCATGAAGTTCCCAGTGCACAGTTCTTGTGCTAATGTTGCTTCCAGAGGCACTTTGCATGGTCTACCGCTGTGTGGCTGAACAGTTGTTGCTCCTAGACACTTCCATTTCACTTACAGTTGACCGAGGCAGACCTAGTAAGGCAGAAATTTCACAAACTAACTTGTGGCAAAGGTGGCATCCTATGACAGTGGCACATTTAAAATCACTGAGCTCTTTATTATGACCCGTTCTAGTCTCAATGTATGTCTACAGAGATTGCAAGGCTATGTGCTTGATTTTATACATCTATTACGGGGGCTGTCCACATACATATATATATGGTGTATTTCTATTTTCTCTAGTTTTCTCTTGGGCAAGTAAACTCTAACTGCCCTGATAAACACCCTTCAGTACTGTACGTTAGTGAAAGTCAAATTTAAACATACTCGAACATATAATGGAAAGGAAAAAAATTCAATAAATAAATTAAATGTTTTCTTTATTTGGTGGTGTGGCTTGGTGGTGTGGAGTTGTGGCAACAAATGTCCAACACTAGTCCTCACACCAGAACAAATTAGCATAGTTGTGAGCTAATTTTGTGTCATGTTTTGATAAAAACAATATATTCAAAAGCACAGAAGCTCAACTGACAGACACAAGAGCAAGAGAGAAATCTCCAGGCGCGATTTGTAATGAGTACTCTGAAGGTCATAATGAAAATGTAAGAAGTAAAAAGTATGTTTTTCTCTTGGAAATGTAATTGAGTGAAAGTACAAGTATTCAGTTTGAAAGTGCAAATCTTCTACCCCTGGTTGAGACATAGTTTCAGACATAGTTTCAGACATGAAAGCGTGAGACTGGCTGTGTGAACCATGGCTGTTCATCATGAATCAATGTTCTGTCACTATTAATCGGAAGCAGACAGGGCTGTTTCTTCACACCACAGTCAAACAAATTTGGTGTTTGCTTTCTTTTTGGGACACTGTGTGTGTTTGTATTTAAAATTTTTCAGGGAAAAATGTTGTGACAGAGAAAAATCAGGGCCAGCTGTAGCTCTTTGGGGGCCCTAAGCATGATTTTTCTTGTTAGCTGATGTACTATAAAACTAAAGGCTAACTAATAACAATGGCTTCCACAAGCTGTCTAATGTATATCCTTTTATTACAGGCTAATTTACACACTGCTGATGATTGTAACTTTTTAGAACATGCACTTTAAATTCTTCACTTTTTACATAGGTAGATAGTATGATTTCTTTGTCCTTCTTTGGCAACTCCTTCTCATGTTTCATGCGATTGGCTGTTCGCCATAAACATTACGCTTTTGCAT